>NW_016107415.1:3344433-3399486 GCF_001604975.1 Cebus imitator
TTTTTTTGCCACTGACGGTAATGTCAAAAACCAGTTACTTTTGCACCAACCTAATACTCTCTTAGCTTCTGGTTATTAATCTCAAAATTAGAAAATTCTGAGCATCATATAGGGATACAAGAATGTGCTTTGAAGTTAGGACTCTATAGTTCAAACCTAGATTTTCTTTATTCTGGTATGACCTCAGTAAAGCTACTGAACTTCTCCATCATGCCTCAATTTTCTTTTCCTTCTTTTTTTTTTTTTTTGAGACAGTCTTGCTCTGTCACCTAGGCTGAAGTGCAGTGGTGTGATTTCAGCTCACTGCAACATCCACCTCCTAGGTTCAAGTGATTCTCATGCCTCAGCCTCCCAAGTAGCTGGGATTACAGGCATGCCTCACCATGCCTGGCTAACTTTTGTATTTTTAGTAGAGACAGGGTTCCACCATGTTGGCCAGGCTGGTCTCAAACTCCTGACCTCAGGTGATCCTCCCACCTCAGCCTCCCAAGGTGTTGAGATTACAGATGTGAATCACCATGCCTGGATTTCTGTGCCTCAACTTTCTCACCTATGATGTGGGAATGATAATAGTACCTTATTCGTACAGTTTTCTGAGGATAAAACAAGATAGAGCTTATAAAAAAAAGTGCTAGATGCATAGTTAAAACTCACACATTCCAACTCTTACATCATTTCAGGTGCTGTGAAAATTGAATAAAATAATATTAGAAATTTTGAAAGTACATTAAGTACTGCATGGGTATCCAGGATTTCCTTGGATGTAAATTAAGCATCCTCAAGATATAGAACTGTATGGATTTTTGTTTTAAAAATGCTCTTGTCACCCTTCTAACATTTTTTGACATTTGGGAGGTAGTAAAATACGGTCATTGTACAAATTGGGTATGGACAATTCTGCATTTCAGGGGAAAACATTGGAGCAGTATGACCCAGTTGATTGCACCACCCTGAGTGCTCAGGAAAACGTAAGTTCTCACTCTTACCTAGAATATCCATGAATGATGATAGTAATTAGGCCTTTCTAATTAAAAGTATCAGAACAATTCTCAGATGACTTACTTTCATAGAGTTGTAAGAAGTGATGATATGAGGATAATTTTTAAAAAAGAAAGCAAAGCCGGCATAGTATGGGGGAATTCCTGTTGGCTGGACATTAGAACGCAGGGCACTATTTGTCAAAAAGTGAAGAGCTTGAAGTAGACCTGTGAGTCTCAGCCTTGCGCATGAGCATGCATTGGAGCCACCAGAAGGGCTGATGAAAACACGGATGGCTGGGCCCCACCCCCACAGTTTCTGATTTGTGTGTCCGGGTGAGGCCTGAGAATTTGCATGCCTGATAAGTTCCCAGGTGATTCTGATGCTGCTAGGCTTGTGTTAGATCAGTTTTACCTGAAATCTGCTTTATCATGAGTGGTACCTGGGGAGCCTTTTAGAAATGGGAATTGTCGGGCCCATTGCAGAGCTGTGGAATCGAACTCTTCTGGTGAAATGTAAGTTTAACAAGCAAACCAGGTGATTCTTATGCTGCAGTGAAGTTGGAAGTCACTGGGGGAGAGAGAAATTCTCTCTTTGCCCTCTTCCTGGTTGGCCTCCATAAAGGAGAAAGCAAAGCTGATAGACCCAGACCAAACCATTAGAAGAGAAGGAGGCACTCATTTACTTGAAAGTGCTCTAACTGAATTTAAAGTACATTTAGATTAAATTTCAAACAGGGAGACTGTTCTCCACCAGAGCTGCATATTAGGATTAGCTGGAAAGCCTTAAAATGCCCACGCCTTGTCCATACTCAAGGACAAGTACATCGGAATTTATGAGTGTGGGTTCTAGGCACCAATTTTTTTGTTTCTCAGGCATTTTCAATGTACATCCAAATTGATAAATAACAGAAATATACAGCCTTGTCACTTGGTCTCCATTTTGCAGCAAATTAGCTGCATGACCAAGGGGAAATTTTCTGTCTTATAGAATCAATTCTTTTTCATAAATGGATGGAAATGTGGGGCACATCAGAAAGGAAATAAGAGTTTGCTTAGACTATATCAGTGGTTCTCAACCTCAACTGTACAAACAAGCCCCCAGGTGTTGCCCTTGCTATTGGCCTGTGGACAGTGCTCCAGGTAGCAAAACTGCAGCCCAAACTGTCTCACCCTGAAATGTGGGTCCAGCTCCACTCTTCAGGCGTGATCGTGAATCGAATGCGTCCCAGCACATAGAAGGTACAAAGCCCCCACCAAAACAAAACGACCAATTCCAGAGAGTGCTATTTTCTTCCAAATAGACCTTTTGGGAGTTTTTGCCCATATTGGAGGGATGCTGCCTCTGACTTGTTTTTACACTGATTCTTTGTGAGTCTCTGACATATTCTTTGCCACATTCTCAAACTTTGTGGCTTGGAAAAGCTGTATCTGGTAAAATAATGAATGGTGACATGAGGCTTATATAAACATAAATAAATACATAAATATAAACAGACAAGAAAGAAAATGGTACTTGCCTTTGAAGAATACAACCAGAGAGGAACTTGGGAAATATGAGCACCGATGGTTCCCTTGATCAGAGACAAAGACTGCTGGGATTTTTGGGGCAACTCATGTCCTGGTGGCCATGCAGACAAACACCAGAGTAGCCTTTGGGGGTCAGCCAACTTTTATTGCTAAGAATAGTAACTATTTTTAGCTTTATAGGCCACATAGAGTCTCCCACATTTTTCTGTATGTAGGTGTTTTAACCACCCTTTATAAGTATAAAACCATTCTTAGCTTTAAAACCATACAAAAATGAGCCACTGGCTATATTTGGCCCATAGGTATAGATTGTTACTCATATTTTATAAATAAATACCAATGGGAAACTGTATCTATGTGTGTATAATATATTCTGTTGTGAAATAATAGGTACTAAGACATTTGAAGGTTCAATATTTTTTCTTCAGGGATTGCTAAAACAGTAATTGTAATTATTTCTTATTTAAGCACTTACATTGATGAAGAACTCCAAATATTTTTATAGCCCTCTTTCATTCCCTCTCTTTCTCTAGGTGCATCTGAAAAACATTTTTGGTGTTCCCACAATGAGTATGCTTGCTAAACTTGGATCCCACAAAAAATTGCAGAGCCTATTCGAGGCAAAAGCCCAGGGTTAAATGGATAAACAGCCTGCTTGGAGAGCACAAAGCTAAACAGAAGCAAGATGCATAGAATTTCCTCATTAGTTGCTCCTCTCTGGGACTCTCAGTCAGAACACTAACTTTAGCTTATTTCACATAGCAGACTGAAAGGTCAGACTGACTGGCCATACACCCAGACTGATCCAGTTAGGGAGAAAAATGACCTGAGGATGAAAGTACAACATTTCTCTTGTAGAGTTGCTAAGTTGAGGCACATTTGAATGGCACTGTGGGGCTGGGCCTGCTCCTACACACACTGGTCACGAGCATAACCTTGGCTCGTAGTTTGTGTACACTTCTGAAGGTACAGCTGCGCCTTTCATCTAGACTGAGCCCTGATCTCCTGAGAGCCTGAAGGTGAAACCAAATGTATCTGGTCCACTACTGGCCATGGCTCTGCACTGAGGGATGCATCTGCTGCCTAACAAGGCAGAGGTGGCTACTTGAAGGTCAGCTTGGGAAAAAAGGGACTCCATGTGGCAGAACCCTTTCTGAGAGGGTTCCCAGGTGACATGAAATAACCCTCCTGCCCACCCTCTGGCACTGCTCTGCCCTGCTTTCTGAGTATCATGGAAATATTAGATTTCAGAACTGAGCAAGGAGCTGTTGTAATTGCATCTTCAGTGGCCCATAAGAGGAAGAGTTGCAGGGTACTCAACAAAGGAGCTTCTAGCTTGGGAGAGACTTGGGAGGGCATTGGTTATCAATGAAAACCTAGAGGCCTTGCCTGACTGTGTATTTGTCTTGCAGGACACAGACAGGAAGAAACTGTGATAGCTGCAGGTCTGATGAAAGTGGAGAGAGCTTACTGATGGGTTAGTGACATTAGCTAGCTAGAAAACATTATTCATAAGTACTGTTAAGCAGAGGAGAACTTGAAGCAGGTGCCAGGAACTAAAGTATGAAGTCATATGAAGAAAAGAGAGAAGTGTATGTTCATATCCTTTGCCCACTTTTTGATGGGGTTGTTTTTTTTTCCTGTAAATTTAAGTTCTTTGTAGATTCTGAATATTAGCCCTTTGTCAGATGGATAGATTACAAAAACTTTCTCCCATTTATGTGGCCAAGAAACACATTAAAAAAAAAACAAAACTCATCCCTGGTCATTAGAGAAATAGAAATCAAAACCACAATGAGATAACATCTCACACCAGTTAATATGGTGGTCATTAAAAAGTAAGGAAACAACAGATGCTGGGGAGGATGTGGAGAAATAGGAAGGCTTTTACACTGTTGGTGAAAGTGTAAATCAGTTCAGCCATTGTGGAAGACAGTGTAGAGTCCTCAAGGATCTAGAACCAGAAATACCATTTGACCCAGCAATCCCATCACTGGGTATATAACCAAAGGGTCATAAATCATTCTACTATAAAGACACATGCACACATGTTTATTGCAGCAATATTTACAGTAGCTAAGGCATGGAACTAACCCAAATGTCTATCAATGATAGACTGGATAAAGAAAATGTGACACATATACACCATGGTATACTATGCAATCATAAAAAAGGATGAGTTCATGTACTTTGCAGGGTCATGGATGATGCTGGAATCCATTTTCAGCAAACTAACACAGGAACAGAAAAATATGTCATGTCCTCCCTCATAAGTGGGAATTGAACAATGAGAACACATGGACACATGGAGGGGACTATCACATACTGGGGCCTGTCGGTGGATGGGAGACTAGGGAAGGGAGAACATTAGCACAAGTACCTAATGTAGATGATGGGGTGATGGATGTGGTAAACTACCTTGGCATGTGCATACCTATGTAACAAACCTGCATGTTCTGCACATGTACCCCAGAGCTTAAAGTACAATAATAAAAAACAGAACTGGTTATTAGCCTGACCACGTGGGAGGAGGGTTTGAGAATATTAGAGATGGTGCTGCAATACTTGGATGGTTTTGCTGGCACTGTTTAATGAGCCCAAGATAGAGCAGATATGGAGAATTCTTTGATTTTTCCCTTTCTGATGACTGAGGGACCTGGCCTACCACCTGGTCTAGGAATGGATGGGATTGCTCCCAGGGGAAAAGCATGTAAAAAGGGAGCTGTGATTTGCACCCAAACGACCTTGAAGTTATTCCCTAAGGAGAGAATTAAACCTTCATGAGAGAACTTGGGGGAAAATACAAGAAAAGATCTGAAATAAAAGAGCTGGCACTACAGCTCAGGTAAGATAGAGTGACCAAGTTTGAGGGGTTAAGTTTGGGAAAGATTCCGTGAGGCAATGCAGGTGACAGGAGGCAGAAGTTACAGGTTCCAAGGGCTGGGAGGGAGCTATTAAGGGGAATGAGTTGGTTTGAAGGTCATTTCTTTAGTGAGTTTCCCTTTTATGTTCAAGGATGGCAGTCAGGTTGTCTCCCCTACCAGATATCTCATGCTGTGATTTACTTTGGAACCTTCTGGAGTTGTGACACAGGTTCCTAGGACTAATCCTGTGGGCAGTACTCATTGGAGTGGCCAGACCAGGTGTTTACCAAGGGGCCAATGAGGACGGGTACGTTCTATTAGATATACTGTAGGGCCTTGTCTTGGGCTTCTCAAACAGACCTCCAAAGCCAAGAGTGGAGCAGGAAGTGATGAGGAAGTGGATATCCAAGAAGGATATAGCTACAAAATTGGCCTCTTGGTTAGAGGGACCTCTAGAGTGATCCTCCAGTTTTCAGAAGTGGTTGTTGATGGTGCTACATTGAGAGGTAAGCCAGATGGCGTCGCTGACTCGGAATTGCTTCCCTTTGACTCTGTGTTCAGCTGCAAGCTTCTTTTGTAAATGTTTGGGGTGGTGAAGAATATCCTAGAGGTCCTTCTGGGTCTTCTGCTCTTATGCTGGTCCCAGAACTTAATGGTTTAAGGACACCTGGGAGGAGCACATTTTTTTTTTTTTTTTTTTTTTTTAAGAAACTATGCTCCTTCCTGATCCACTTAGCTTTGTTGATTTTACTTGTGTCATAAATACTATAAGTCAATGCTTCTCTCATTTCCTGCTATGACGATGCTTTGGCATATTTGACAGGTCTGAACAAATTAAATGGTTAAACTTGCCCACGTTTTCACTCTAAACTAGAGGTTGGCAATCTTCTGTAAAGGGATAGATAGTAAGTATCCTTTGCTTGTGGGTCATATGGTCTCTGTCACAACTACTGAAATCTGCCATTGTCATGCAAAAGCAGTCATAGACAATATGTGTAAAAGGGTAAAGATGTGTCCCAATATGACTTTGTTTATAAAAACAGGTGATCAGAGGAAGAAAAGGCCAAAGATCTTTCAGATAGGGTTAAAGGAGTTTAAGAAAAGTTCCTTGTTCTTAGGTATTTCCCCAAAGGCTTGCCCGGGGAGCCTGAAATTTTAACAGTAGATGGTAGTCCCCACTTATCCATAGTTTTGCTTTCTGGAGTTTTGGTTACCTGTGGTTGGAAAATATTAAATGAAAAAATTTAGAAATAACTCCTACATTGTATATTGAGTGCCATTCTGAATAGCATAATGGAATCTTGTGCCCTCTAGCTCCATCCACCCTGGATGTGAGTCCTCGCTTGACCAGCATATGCCCTGTAGAGGCTATGTGGCCCTCTGTCACTTGGTATCTTTCCTGGTTATTAGATCTGCTACAGAGTTTCTGCTGTAGAAGTATCCCAGTGCTTATGTTCAGTGAACCCTTATTTTACTTCATAGTGGCTCCAAAGCGCAAGAGTAATAATGCTGGGATATTATTACAATTGTTCTATTTTATTATTAGTTATCATTGTCAATCTCTTACCATTCCCAGTTTATAAATTAAACTTTATCATTGGCATATATGTTCAGGAAAATGCATAGTATATATAGGGCTTAGTACTATTTGTGGTTTCAGGCATTTGCTGGGGTTCTTGAAATGTATTTCCCATGGATAAGAAGGAACTACTGTGTGTGTGTGTGTGTGTGTGTGTGTGTTTAAAGCTCTAACGCACTCAGGAACATCTTAATTACATTAAGGTGTTCTATTACCTAGGAGGAGAAAATATGACCTTAGTGAGTAGTTACTTTGATTAATCAATTAGCATCTCTTTCTAGGTAAACCAACAGCATTAAGAAAGAGCTGTACTCCAGAAGTAAGGGCAGATGGGAGCAGGAAGTAAGAAAACATCCATGACAGGGAGGCTGCCTTGGAAGCACATTGATAGCTGCTATGTACAAAGTCTTGTACAGGGAGTCATGGGAGCCACAAGGATCAAAATAAAAATGCAACCATCATCCTCAAAGATGTGGAGATTTAGTTGAAGACATATATATCTATGTGTAATATCTTTGATTTATATATCTAATTCTGTGTGTATATATCCATCCAATCCACATCGTAATGAATAAAACAATAGTATGTTATAGGTTGCAATTGGTAGCACAACCAGTAAGCCCGAAGGTTTTTGCAATGGGTTACCTTCAGCAATGCATGCATTTTGAATTGAACCTTGGAAGATTTCTAGTTTAATGGGTAGAGGCACCCCCTCCACAAAATAGAAGACAACTCAGAACATAAACTGGGGACTCATGACTGTCTTCCTCATTCTGTGCGAAGTGGGCTGCAGTCAAAGATTCAATATTGGTTAGGATGGTTAGATTCATCCTGCACTGTGGTTATGGCCTTAACTCCACACTTCCACTTGTCATCTGGAAATGTATGAGACCAGGCTTTAGAGAATAGCTGCACTCATTTATTCATCTGGATCTTCATCCTGGAAACGTTCCTTAGCTTCCATTAAATGTCAAGCACCGGATGGTTCAGTGCAGCCTCTTGTATTGCTAGAGATGGGACCTGGAGCTTTCATCCTGATAATATGCAGCCCACATATATGAAGGTCAACATGTTTTATTCACTGGAAATAAGTTGAGATTTCATTTACTTACATGAGATGCTGAAAACTAAATAATAGTGGAGAGTTACAAGACTTCAGTTCCTCCATGTAAAGATGGAGAAAGCAAAACCCCCTGAGGGCTTTAGTAATTAAAAGGGTATTACATTCCTGGCATGGTTTAAGATAAGACATGATAAGCCTCTCCTCTCCTTTTCACATAACCACACATTATCGATGAGCCAGCATCAAGAAGGCATTAGGTGATGCTTTATTGCATTATTTTAAGCCACTGAGGTTTTTATATATGAAGGGTGTAGATTTATGCTGAGTGATTCAGCTATGAAGCAGGCACATCAATTTGTTCATAAATGTGAGTTGGTGATTACCTCCATTAAAGTAACCAGGGCAGACTGATCACTTTAATTTGGGCAGAGGCATGCAAAAAGCATTTGCTAGTGGTGTGTGTATCCCTAAGAACAGGCAAAAGAGCTGCTCTACGTCCCGATAGAGCTCTAGAAAATGCGGATTTGTGTTTTGATAGGTGTATAACTATAGTCAAGGGTACCTGGTGGGACCATGAGCACATTTTTTTGTTGTTGTACCATGGGAGTTGTGTAAAGTTCATTTGATCTTAGCTGTTGCATGCTGATTTGATTAACTTATTTGATTAACGGATACAGAGAAGATACATTTCCTTTTAATTCTAGATCATAGAACTCGGAGATCTCGTAGGTATGACTAAGTTATGACAAGTTGAATGGTTTTCTACTTTATACAACATTAAGGGAGTTTGTGGAAGTTAGTAAATTGGAAAAATTTGAATTCAGCAACTGTGACCCCAGATATGTGTAGGGGGCAAAGTGGGGATTCTGTCCTGCAAGCATTTAAGCAATCCTGATTTGCGCTTGTGGTTTAGAGAATGAATAGTTAGAAGGACATGCGGATGATACATTGGTAGACAAGTCAAGAAGAAACAGTGTTGAGGAATCTGGGATGCAATGCTGGTTGCACCGGACTGATTCACTCATTCCAGGGACCTTTTAGCAAGGACTATGGTCACAGGTAAACAAGTGCCATAAGATTTTTCCTGATGCAAAATTTCACTTCTGACAAGAGCAAAAAATTGATGCCTGAAGATGCACATTACTTAGCAAATACTGGAGACTCCCTTAAATGTATGAAAACATTGATTTACCAAATAATGAGGCAACAACTTTAGGGAATATAATCATTAAAAAATATTCATTAAAAGTATATATAAAATTTGTAAAATATTTGTAAAATATATAACGAGTTGAAATAAACAGTGAGAAAAGATAGAAATTGAGAATGACAACTTTATACAAAATTGAGGAGTACACTAACCAAGTAATCACGTAGTAGAGTGCCCTTCAGTTTTTACTATTTTCCTTATTTCTTCTGTAATACTCATGACAATATGAACTTTTAATGTATTGCTTGGTTAAATTCTGTCTTCTCACCAAAATATAAACTCATCTAGGACGTAAGTAATATTTTACTTGTATCTTCCATGTCTGTCTTATATAGGCACTCGATATTTATTGAATGAGTGATCAATGATTGGATAATGTCATTCAAATATATTTTCACTTTTATAGTGACCTTTCAATAAAGGTCATCTTGTGGAAATAACATTTGTCAAATCCTTACTGGGTGCTGGGTTAACTAATCTATTCATTTCTTATTGCAACATTGTGATATATTTATATTTTACAGCAGACACAATTGAGGCTCAGAGATGCAACAGGCAAGAATAAGGAATAAGAGTCAAAACATAAACTCTGGGCTGCTTGACTTCAAAGCCTGGGTCTTACCAATTATGATTTTTAAAAATTAAAATATGTAGAATGATCAAGAGTGCCAGATGCTTTATAGAAGTCATTTAAAACAGAGGCAAAAACGAGTGATTCAATTTCCTCCTGTCCTCCAGTGTACTTAAGCCCCCAGCTGCTGACAACCGCTGAGCCATCCTTCCCTGATCAAATTATTCCTGCTGTGTAAGTCTCCTCTATCCTTTAGAACTGCAGTTACTGTTAATCAGGCTGATAAACTTATCCCAGTGCATAGCAGCTCATTTTAAAAGGATTGTACACTACCTCAGCATGAAAGAGATACTCCTGTAATATTCTTCTGGGCAGCCAGACTTGACTCTCAAGTCCAATTTTGATGGCCATTTGGTTTACTCTTACGCCCATCTCCCTGGAAGCTGATCAGTCAAAGGCTGAGTCCCATTGTCTACCAGCTGCTTCTGTCTTGCCTCTGAAAGGTTTCAGGGAGGTATTTCATTGCCACCCTTACTAAATTGTGAAACTCCACCTGTGTTATAGGAGTCATGTTTGGTAGGAACCTTGAGGCTCTCTAGAAGATATGTTAATGCCTTCATGTATACTAATTACATCAGCACAAATAAATGAATAAACCTCCGGATAGAGACTGTACCATTCTTCATTGTGATGATGGTTTCAGAGAAAAATAGTTCACGTGAAATCTGTACCACCATCCTCTCTGTGGTTTTATATGGCCAAGTGACTGACTATAAATTCAAGTAGTTCCCCTTTAATAGTAAATAAATTCATTTTATTCTTAAATTTACAATGATGATGAAATACTAACATGAGGAGCAAGTGCTTTATGGACCTTCGAATTGCTATTCTGCTTTATTTCAATAGTGTGTTCTTAAAACACCAATATGATACCTGAAGCTGTAAAACTTAATGAAATGATTCGGTGTTTGGGAGTTGAATGCAATGCATATTTGATGGTGTTTCAAACCGAGCAGAATCACAAATATTAAAAAATGTAATTTGATTTCCAGGGCCAGAAAAGGGGAAAACGTTCTCATTTTTCTGACATACTTCATATCACTTTGGAGTTAAATGTCTAAATACTTTATTAGCAGAGGTTTTAAATGTCTAACTGAAGCTCAGCCTTCCAGGCATTTTGGCTTTTCTTGTGAGTGTTTGAACAAGACTATGGCACTTTTGAGACAGAGCTGCTTTTCTGTGGTGGTGTCCACACAAAACTGAATTACCCAGCCACAATGCACTGTTCATCTGGAGCTGTGAGCTATGTGGGGCTTTTATTGTGATTAAAAAATCTTCCATTTTTAAATGGTCACAGTACATTTTACTTTAAGCTCTGTGATACATGTGTAGAATATGCAGGTTTGTTACATAGGTATACATGTGCCATGGTGGTTTGCTGCACCTATCAACCTGTTATCTAGGTTTTAAGCCCTACATGCATTAGGTTTTGGTCATAATGCTATCCCTCCCCTTGCCCCCCACCCCTCGACAGGCCCTGGTGTGTGATATTCCTCTCCCTGTGTCCATGTGTTCTCATTGTTCAACTCACACTTATGAGTGAGAGCATGCCATGTTTAGTTTTCTGTTCCTGAGTTTGCTGAGAATGATGGCTTACAGCTTCATCCATGTATCCATGTCCCTAAAAAGGACACAAATCCATTCTTTATGGCTGTATAGTATTGTATGGTGTATATGTGCCACATTTTCTTTATCCAGTCTATCGTTGATGGGCATTTGGGTTAGTACCATCCCTTTGGTATTGTAAATACTGCTATAATAAACATATGTGTGCATGTATTGTAGAATGATTTATAATCCTTTGGGTATATACTCAGTAATGGAATTGCTGGGTCAAATGGTATTTCTGGTTCTAGATTGTTGAGGAATCATCACACTGTCTTCCATTGTGATTGACTAATTTACACTCCCACCAACAATGTAAAAGTGTTCCTATTTCTCCACATCCTCTCCAGCATCTGTGGTTTCCTGACTTTTTAATGATCGCCATTCTAACTGGTATGAGATGGCATCTCATTGTGGTTTTGATCTGCATTTCTGTAATGACCAGTGACAATAAGCTTTTTAAATATGTTTGTTGGCCGCTTAAATGTCCTGTTTTGAGAAATGTCTGTTCATATCCTTTGCCTACTTTTTGATGGGGTTATTTTTTTTTCTTGTAAATTTGTTTGTTTCTTGTAGATCCTGGGCATTAGACCTTTGTCAGGTGGGTAGATTGCAAAAATTTTTTCCCATTCTGTAGATTGCCTGTTCACTCTGATGATAGTTTCTTTTGTTGTTCAGAAGCTCTTTAGTTGGATTAAACTCAATTTGTCAATTTTGGCTTCTGTTACAATTGCTTTTGGTGTTTTAGTCATGAAGTCTTTGCCCATGCCTATGTCCTGAATGGTATTGCTTAAGTTTTCTAGAGGTGTCCAGCCTGGGCAATAGTGGTTTGGTTTTTTTAATATGGTTTTGGGTTTTACATTTATGTCTCTAGTCCATCTTGAATTATATTTTTTTATAAGGTGTAAGGAAGGGGTCCAGTTTCAGTTTTCTGCATGTGGCTAGCCAGTTTTTCCAGCACCATTTATTAAATGAAAATCCTTTCCCCATTGCTTGTTTTTGTTAGGCTTGTCAAATCTGAAATGGTTATAAGTATGTGGTGTTATTTCTGAGGTCTCTGTTCTGTTCCATTGGTCTACGGATCTGTTTTGGTACAATTGTCATTCTGTTTTGGTTACTGTAACCTTGTAGTACAGTTTGAAGACAGGTGGCATGATGCCTCCAGCTTTGTTCTTTTTCCTTAAGATTGTCTTGGCTATATGGGCTCCTTTTTGGTTCCATATGAAATTTAAGGTAATTTTCTTTTCTAATTCTGCACAGAAGGTCAATGGTAGCTTAATGGGAATAGCACTGAATCTGTAAATTACTTTGGGCAGCATGACCATTTTCAAGATGTTGATCCTTCCTATCCTCAAGTATGGAATTATTTTCCATTTATTTGTGTCCTTATTTCCTTGAGCAGTGGTTTCTCCTTAAAGAGATCCTTCATGTCCCTTGTAAATTGTATTCCTAGCCATTTTATTCTCTTTGTAGCAATTGGATCACGTTATATTTTTATGAGGGATTCACTTTGTTTTTGTCTTTTTCTTTTTTTTGTGGTTTTTGGACAAAGTTTCACTATTGCCCAGGCTGGAGTGCAGTGATGCGACCTCAGCTCATGGCAACCTCCACCTCCTCAGTTCAAATGATTCTTGTGCCTCAGCCTGAGTTATTTTTGACAATTTTTAACTGTTCTGTCAGTAATATTGTCACTCTGCTTTTGATTTGCTGAGGTGATTATTAGAGAATTGGAGGATAGATGCCAATTGTAATACAAATTCGATTCGTGGAGTAAGTTACTTTCTTTGAAAAACAGGCATAGGCTCTCCTTGCTTTTTTTTTTTTTTTTCCTAATTCAGTTAATTGACATTGTTAATTTAAGTATTCACATACATGTACTTAGAAAGCTTGCCCAGAAGAGCAGAAAAAAAGTTATATTCATTGAGCATCCAGAAAGTAGTGCTAAACAGGCAATTGGAAAATAACTCTTGCAGAATGGATAGTTTACTTCTCCATGATGTGTTTACTGATTCCACTTAGCAGCACTGGTCTCTTCTTTTTCTGTAATCCTAAAGTTTTTGTGGCCAGCAGTATACAATTTAATGATGGTTGCTAAGCTTCCTCCTTTCCTTCAAGATCACTAGTTTTAAGGTACTAAGTCAGAAATAGACTGGTTCAGTCTTCTCAGCTTTTACATCCCCAGATCCATTAAGCTATCAGAAGATAAGAAGGAGAGCTTTCTTTTCTAATAGATTGGTAGGTATTTAGTATGGTTAGCTCACCCACGAGCTCTACCACCTATAGTCATGACCTATTCTACTTTCAAAATTTTCAGATCAATCTAAATTGCTTAAAATTTAATAATTAATGAAATACTTTATTGTTTTCTAAGCTTCCCGGAAGGCAATTAACATTCATGGCCTCAGTTAAGTTGTAAATAATTTGAGAGTGGAGAAGGCAGGGGCCAGGCCTATTTGGGTGAGTATATTCCATAAACGTTTTCAGCTTGGTTGCTTCAAGTAGGTTTCAAAATTCTATCAGATTTAATTGTATTGTTCAACATCTTTGGAGTTGCAATGTATCTATTGTCTGCTTTTTCACTCATGTTAATTTTTTCAAATGTCTAGTAATTCCAGTCCACCATTCCCATCCTCCTCCACGCTTCTGCTTACTCCGTTTATCATGAAAAATTGACCATAGAAGATAAAATATTAGGTTTGACAAATAGAACATTTTATTTTACCACAGTTTCTGATGTTGTAACAGAGATCTAGTTAAAGAACAGGTTGTTGAAATCAATTATTAGATACTGGCAGGCGTGGTGGCTCATGCATGTAATCCCAGCACTTTGGGAGGCTGAGGTGGATCACTTGAGGCTGGGAGTTTGAGACCAGCCTGCCCAACATGGTGAAACCCCATCTCTACTAAAAATACAAAAATTACCTGGGTGTGGTGGTGGGTGCCTGTAATCCCAGCTGCTGGGAAGGCTGAGGCAGGAGAATCACTTGAACTCGGGAGGCGCAGGTTACAGTGAGCCGAGATCTCACTGCTGCACTCCACCTTGGGCAACAGAGCGAGACTCCCTCTCAGAAAATAAAACTCAGTAATGACATACTTACTGTGTATAGTCATCTGGGGCTGATGTTGAGATTGAGGTGTTAGCTGGCATTTCAAGATATATTATTTTTTCTTTCTTTTGGAGATGGAGTGTTTCTCTGTCACCCAGGCTGGAGTGCAGTGGTGTCATCTCCGCTCATTGCAACCAGGGCTGCCTGGTCTCAAGTGATTCTCCTGCCTCAGCCTCCCCAGCAGCTGGGATTACTGGTGTGTGCCACCACACCCTGGCTACTTTTTGTATTTTTAATGGAGACGGGGTTTCTCCTCGTTGCCCAGGCTGATCTCCAACTCCTACTTCTTAGGACCCTCGGCCTCCCAAATTGCTGGGATTATAGGCAGGATCCGCTGTGTCCGGCCTAAGCTACATTATTGATTGGGGACTACCTTAAGCACTGAGGCTCAGGATCATTTGCTGGTGAAATCCAAAAAATCACAATGTATAAAATCAAGTTGATAGTCCCCACTATGCCAATAGGTCCAGTGAGAAGTGGAGAAAGACAAGCCAAAAGAAAAAAAGGAAGGTGGGAATTTGGATCGAGCTGTCACCAACTTAAAATATGTAAACCTGACTCTGAACATACTGAAATCCTTAGCATCATATTGGAAGTATTTTCAGAATGTTTCTGAAGAAAACGCAAGGTGAATGAAATTCTGAGTTTTAAGTGAAATGAAATGGCAGTAGTACATTGCAGAGGCTTTGCTGCTAGACTTCAGGATTTATGGATCAGTACAATTCAAGAGAATAAATAACTGGAGGACTATCAAGAGGTGCCAGCTCTTTATGTTTGCCGAGCATTGCTAGCACGGTTTCCCCCTACTAAGATTCTGTTGAGTGAGGAGTTTACCTCATAAGACCTAAGGCATAATAGAGTTTAATTTAAATGAAGGATGAGAAAACAGTTCAAAAGATACACAAAGTACAGTTTATCTTCACCATGTGGAAGTTACTGGTTGGCATTTCCCTGTGTTTGAGTCCAGCTCATCTGAGCTCTAAGTCCCATAGGATCGATTTCTGCCAGGTGACTCACAGCCAGCATAAGTGGGAAGCTCTGTGGTCTGGGGAGCTTTGCTGTGACTGACAGAGTCTAGTCTAGTTACAGTAGTCTTCATCTGTGCTCAGACGGGGACCCTCCACTGTCTGCAAGCCTCAACTCCAAACCATGCTTAGGTTTCCCTGACTTATGCTGTGTTCCCTGGAGACACACACATGCAAGAATGTTTTCCAGAGCTGGTGATCTAATATGCTGTGGCTGCTACCTTTTTTCTAAATGTTTTTTAGTATGGAAAATGTTAAGCATATCCCAAGGTAAAGAATATGTAATGAACCATCATATACTGTCACCCAGCTTCAACAGTTATAAACTAATGGCCAATGTTTTCTCTATACTTCTATCCATTTCCCCAACCCCAGATAATTGTGAAGAAAATTCCACACATTTCATCCATAAACATCTTGATTATATATCTCTAAGAGCTATAGATTGTTTAAAAAACTTACCATTAGCATACTTTAAAATATTAATAAACTCCTTAGTCTCATCAGGTATCTAGTTAATATTTAAGTTTCCTTGATGGTTTCATAAATGTACTCTTACTTACATATTTATTTACATATTTATATATGTATATTATAGTTTGTTTTCTATTCAGTACACAAATGAGATCTGTGGTTTTTTTTTCAGCAGTTTTTAACCATCAGGATTTTTATGATTGCATGTACATGGTTTTATTTTACATTTTTATTTTTCTTGAATTTCCTGTAAATTGAAAGTTGATTCTAAAGGGCTGATAGTTTTCTGTTTTATTTTTGGCAAGAATATTTCATAGGTAGTGTTATTTAGTCGGGAAACACATGTTTATCTGGGTATCACTCTTTTTAATGTTGACCACTGATGACTTGGTCTAGATTCATTATTTCATTAAGAGTGCTGGTATTTTCTTACCTTTTTATAGAAATGCAAAAAAAATTACCTGATTCTTGGGGCACTTTTAAGTTTTTATATTGTTGTTGTGCTAAACTCTTTAGCAATTGTTCACTGTTTGCAAGTGTGATCTCAGGTCTGTCTCACACAGCAAGCAGGGATGGTACACAGCAAAAACAGCCATCTAAAATTATCACTGTTTCATAGAATGAAAGTTCCAAAAGCAGATGTAGGAAACATTTAATTGAATATTAAAAGGTAGAACTTTAAATACATATATGTTCTCTGCTATCCTGATATTTTTTTTCCCCTACATGCCACTTCAGACAGCAGAAGCTGCATTCTGGATTCATATCATGGATCAGAATGTAGTAACCATTAGTTAACACCAGAGTGTTGATCAGCATCTGTTAGAAGGTGAACGTTTGTCTTGCAAAATTAAGGGTGAAGCTCAGCTTTATTTTTGAGAGCACCTTTAATACATTGTGTATTCCAAATTGTTGTATACAATAAGTTATACTAAGTTTACAAGCTATTGTTTTTAAATATGTATGAAACACCAATTCTGTGTCGTGCACTGAGTCAGGCACTTGGAATATAAAATGAACTAGAATATAGCATACAGACATAACAAAGATTAATAAGAATGTGAGTGAAGACATTATAAAACAAAAAGAAATTGAAGTTAAGAAACATGCATCATTAGTCTGTGCTCCATGTCTAAGAGCCTTCCTGCCCATGGGCATGCAGTATCCTTTTCTGTGAATCCTTCTTCTGTGAAGAAGGCATATGTCTTTTCACTTATTTTGAAAACTAAGTAAAATAATGAAAAGTTATCTGAAAAATCAAAGGTAAAGTAAAACCATAAGAAACTAAATAATATTTGGAATTCATTTGTCGTGATTTCACCTACATTTTCTCACTGTGATAAATATAATCCATCCTCTTTCTCCCTTAAACATTCAAAAATCCTGTTGTTTACACTAATGGTTTATTGAAATAGCCTTTAAAAGTATTCTATCACTGTCAGCCCATCTCATGTTGCTGATTAGGAAACAGCAATCTAAAATGTGAAGTGACTCAGGAGCAGGTTGTTCAGTTTCCATTTAGCTGTGTGGTTTTGAGTGAGTTTCTTAATCCTGAGTTCAAATTTGATTGCACTGTGGTCTGAGAGACTTATGATTTCCATTCTTTTGCATTTGCTGAGGAGTGTTTTACTTCCAATTATGTGGTCAATTTTTGAATAAGTATGATGTGGTGCTGAGAAGAATGTGTATTCTGTTGATTTGGGGTGGAGAGTTCTGCAGATGTTTATTAGGTCCACTTGGTCCAGAGCTGAGTTCAAGTCCTGAATATCCTTGTTAATTTTCTATCTCATTGATCTGTCTAATGTTGACAGTGGGGTGTTAAAGTCTCCTATTATTTTGTGGGAGTCCCAGTCTCTTTGTTCATAAAGAACTTGCTTTATGAATCTGGGTGTTCCTGTATAAGATGCATATATATTTAGGATAGTTAGCTCTTCTTATTGTGTTGATCCCTTTACATTATGTAATGCCCTTCTTTGCCTTTTTTGATCTTTGTTGGTTTAAAGTCTGTTTTAAACTGCTGTTTGCTTGGTAAATATTCTTCTATCCCTTTATTTTGAGCCTATGTATGTCTTTGCACATGAGATCAGTCTCCTGAATACAGCATACTGACGGGTCTTGACTCTTCATCCAATTTGCCAGTCTGTGTCTTTAAGCATTTAACCCATTTACATTTAAGGTTAATATAGTTATGTGTGAATTTGACCCTGTCATTATGATGCTAGCTGGTTATTTTCCCCGTAGTTGATGCAGTTTCTTCATAGTGTCAATGATCTTTACAACTTGGTATGTGTTTGCAGTGGCTAGTACTGGTTTTCCCTTTCATATTTAGTGCTTCCTTCAGGAGCTCTTGCAAGGCAGGCCTGGTGGTCACAAAATCTCTCAGCATTTGCTCTTCTGTAAAGGATTTTATTTCTCCTTCACTTATAAAGTTAAGTTTGGCTGGATAGGAGATTCTGGGTTGAAAGTTCTTTTCTTTAAGGATGTTGAATATTGGCCCCCATTCTCTTCTGGCTTGTAGGGTTTCTGCTGAGAGATCTGCTGTGAGTCTGATGGGCTTCCCTTTATGGGTAACCCGACCTTTCTCTCTGGCTGTCCTTAACATTTTTTCCTTCATTTCAACCTTGATGAACCTGATGATTATGTGTCTTGGGGTTGCTCTTCTCAAGGAATATCTTTGTGGTGGTCTCTGTATTTCCTGAATTTGAATGTAGGCCTGTCTTGCTAGGTTGGGGATGTTCTCCTGGATAATATCCAGAAGAATGTTTTCCAACTTGGTTCCATTCTGCGTGTCACTTTCACATACACCAATCAAATGTAGATTTGGTATTTTCACGTAGTCCCATATTTCTTGGAGGTTTTGTTTATTCCTTTTCATTCTCTTTTCTGTAATCTTGTCTTTATGCTTTATTTTAAGTTAATCTCTAATATCTTTTCTTCCTCTTGATCGATTTGGCTATTTGAATCATGAAGTTCTTGTGCTGTGTTTTTCAGCTCCATCAGGTCATTTTTGTTCTTCTCTAAATTGGTTATTTTGGTTAGCAATTCCTCTAACCTTTTTTCAAGGTTCTTAGCTTCCATGCATTGGGTTAGCACATGCTCCTTTAGCTCAGAAGAGTTTGTCATTACCCACCTTCTGAAGCCCACTTCTGTCAGTTCATCAAACTCATTCTCCACCCAGTTTTGTTTTTTTGCTGCTGAGGAGTAGTGATCCTTTGGAGGAGAAGAGGCATTCTGGTTTTGGGAATTTTCAGCCTTTTTGCTGTGATTTTTCCTTATCTTTGTGGATTCATCCACCTTTGGTTTATGATATTGGTGAACTTTGATGGGGTTTTTGTGTGGACGTCCTTTTTGTTTATGTTGATGCTATTCCTTTCTGTTTTAGTTTTCCTTCTAACAATCAGGTCCCTCTGCTACAGGACTGCTGGAGTTTGCTGGAGGTCTACTCCAGAACCTGTTTACCTGTGTATCACCAGCAGAGGCCACAGAACAGCAAAGATTGCTGCCTGTTCCTTCTTCTGGGAACTTTGTCTTAGAGGGGCACTTGCCAGATGACACCCAGAGCTCTCCTGTATGAGGTGTCTGTTGACCACTGCTGGGAGGTGACTCCCAGTCAGGAGGCACAGGGGTCAGGGACCCACTTGAGGAGGCAGTCTGTCCCTTAGTAGAGCTCGAGTGCTGTGCTGGGAGATCTGCTGCTCTCTTCAGAGCCAGCAGGGAGGAATGTTTAAGTCTGCTGAAGTTGCACCCACAGCACCCCTTCCCCCAGGTGCTTGGTCCCAGGGAGATGGGAGTTTGATCTATAAGCCCCTGACTGGGGCTGCTGCCTTTCTTTCAGAAATACCCTTCCGAGAGAGGAGGACTCTAGAGAGACAATTTGGTTATAGCTGCTTTGCTGAGCTGTGGTGGGCTCCACCCAGTTCGAACATCCGGGCGGCTTTGTTTACACTGTGAGGGGAAAACTGCCTATTCAAGCCTCCATAATGCTGGATGCCACTCCCCTCACCAAGCTCAAACATCCCCGGGTGACTTCAGACTCCTGTGTTGGCAGTGAGAATTGCAAGCCAGTGGATCTTAGCTTACTGGGCTCCTTGCAGGTAGGATTCACTGAGTTAGACCACTTGGTTCCCTGGCTTCAGCTCCCTTTCCAGGGCTGTGAATGGTTGTGTCTTGCTGGCATTCCAGGCACCACTGGGGTATGAAAAAGAACTCCTCCGGCTAGCTTGATGTCTGCTCAAACGGCCACCCAAAGATGCCCGGTGGTTGAGCCTCCTGATCCCCAGGCCTGTGCTCCTCTCACTATGTCACACTGCCCAAGGTTTCTTTCACATTAGTAACTATAAGCATGGGTGATACATTCTAACATCCTAGAGCATTAAAGTATGAGAGGAAAACAGCACCATTTAGGAGTCTAGACATAAAGCAGGATGCCAAAAGGGCAAGTGGCCAAAAGACTCTGGGGATTCTCTTTCTGCCAATCACTTGTTCTGTTTGCTCCACAGCTCCTACCCCCTGCTGTCCTCCTCCTCTTTGTCTTTTCACATTTCCTATTCTTGTGTCATCTTGATCCCAACCTGATGGAACTGATTGGTCTTTTGATGGTGATTTTGTGGCTGTTGACCTTGGCTATTCAATCTCACCATGAATTACTAACTCTGCTTCAAGAGAAGGAAAACAGGAGTTGAACCACTTCACCTGGGAACTTGAATTCAGTCAGCTGTTTGGGAAAGCATAATGTTCTTAAAAATCAAATTTGAATGTCTTTTTCCCCCCTCCTCTCTTCCTGGCCCCATCCATCTTCAGAACCAACTCTCTGAAGACAGAAGAGGCCAGGAACCAAGAGGGGTGGGAAAGACATTCAAATTTGGGCCGGGAACCAAGGAGGGGAAAAAAAAAAAAAACTGTTGGTTTTGAAGATGGAAGAGGCCAGGAACCAAGGAAGCCATCAAATTTGAATGCCTTAGACCAGATCTGCACATTGTAATTTACTATATACTCTGTCATTGTCCATTGAATGATACGAGCCTTTTTGCTGCATTGCTCATAACAGCTGGCCTCTAACAACATTTGAGTTGCAATTAGTGGACTAAACTTTTCAGGCAGATCTGGAATTTTGGGGGCAGGGTACCATAATTGTCAGCTTACTGTTAATCTCTCAAGCCCAAAGCATTGCCTGCAGCATTCTTCTCACTCAGCTCTGCAGGGTCAGAGCTGAGTACTGAAATGTCCAAGATCACAGGGTTTTGCATTTGATAATGAGCCTTAGGGGGCTCCAGAGAGTGTAGGCAGATTAAGGCAGTTCATAAGAGAAAACAGGTCAAAATCCCTGTTAAAACATATCCTTGTATATGCTTGAGAGTCGTGAAATGCCTCTTCTAACAGAAATGCCCGAATTAGCATAAGAAGTAGTAATAGTTGGTTCTACATGAAGGGCAGGGTACCCTTATCTTATTTCTGAAACAGTTCTCCTGGAAGAGACATCTGCCAGAGAAAGTACAAGCCCGAGCAACAGTATACTTTCCCTTTGCCCAGCATAATTTTCACTAAAATCATTTTTAATGCAGGTTGCCAATTTGGCCTGTTCCATCTCCAACAATGAAGAAGGGGTGAAATTAGTTCGGATGGCAGCCACCCAGATTGACAGCCTGTGTCCCCAGGTAAGCCTCGTTCACTTTGTTTCAAGAGCCTGTCAGTGGCCTTCTCCACTCCAGCCCTCATGCTCCTCCTCTCCTTTCTCTATTTCTTCTCACTGGAAAATGCTACTCACCACTCATGGGGCATTTCAAGTTCTACCCTTCTCAGGAAGAAGAAACTACACTGGTCTCTTCAGAATTACTGTAACTGGGGCGGGGCATGGTGGGTCACACCTGTAATCCCAGTGCTTTGGGAGGCTGAAGTGGGAGGATGGATTGAGGCCAGCAGTTCAAGGCCAGCCTGGGCAATATAGTGAGACTACATCTCTACAAAAAATAAATTGGCCGGGTGTGGTGGTGTATTCCTGTAGTCCCAGTTACTGGGGAGGCTGAGGTGGGAGGATTGCTGGGACCCAGGAGTCCGAGGCTGCAGGGATTAGTGACTGTGCCACTATACTCTCCACTCCTGTTGACTTTGTTTTGTTTTGGGTTGTGATTTTAATATCCCATATCTATTTACCTTGTCTCAGGAGCTAAATCATAAACTTGCACATGTGGAAAGCAAGAATTGCATTTCTGCTGCATCTGTGCTACGTAAATGAGACTTGTCTAGAAAATACTTTTTGAAACCTGAGGCAGACTATTGTATCTTAAAAAGAAGCAAAGCAAACAAAAATTAATGGTAGTTGATAACTTATCTTTTATGTGTTTGTCCTTCTGAACACCAGGAACCCACTTATCTGTAGAATGTCCAGGGTCCATGGTTTAGCATGGTCTTTGACCTGCTTATTCTTTTTTTGAAGTGTGTGGTCACCATGTCCCTGGATTGTTTCCAACAAATAGGTCATCAATGCTGCTCTGACACTGGCTGCCCGGCCACAGAGCAAAGTTGCTCAGGATAACATGGACGTCTTCAAAGACCAGTGGGAGAAGCAGGTCCGAGTGTTGACAGAGGCTGTGGATGACATCACTTCAGTGGATGACTTCCTCTCGGTCTCAGGTAATCATCACAAATAGGCCCCATACAAGGCAGACCGAAGAGGGTAACAATGAGATAAGGAATGTTTGCAAATGTCATGGGTCTGTGTTTCAGGCGTTCTCCTTAGATCTTTCAGTTTTTTTGATCATCTCTGCAAATGTGATTATAACTCTCTCAATTCTTTGGTATTTATGTTATTTCGAGACAGTGAAGGCATTAAAAAGGATCACATGATTTAAGGTGGCTTATCTTCCTTTTTAGTGTTTGGAGTTTATAAAGCAGGATGGCCTGTGATGTATCTGAATCACTCCTGTGAAAAAGGGCCGTGGAATATGGGATTCATTAATCTACAAGGTTTATGTCTTAAAAATAGGTGATCAGTTACTCCTATTTGGCTATGTTAAGTTTCTCTTTTTTTCAACAAGTGAAGGTTTGTGATAACACCAGTAAAGATATCAGCCACATAATTTACCTCTGAGAAGGCACTTGGAAGCTATCAAGGCTTCGAGCACTTGCCAATGAGGTTGTAGAAGGAAATGAGTGAAAGAAAATAGAACTGCTCATCCCCTGAAATTATAACTTTATTCTTTGTAAATGAAGCCAGACTGGAGGATGCAGTAGACATGAATAACTGTGGAGTCAGTTTGACCTTTAACAGGACTCATGGAGTCTGTTTCAAGATTGAGCTACCAGCCAGCAAATGGGCCTTTTTCCAAAAGCTTTTGACCTAACTTATTTGGTCCAGCTCACCTGGAGAAATCTGTGAGGTGGAGGTCACTGGAAACATCAGCCTCCTTTGTGAGGTGTTAAAAGAACCAGCTGACTCTTAGAAATGCGAATTGGCCAGGTGTTGATTCTACACAGGTGTGTGGACGTCACATCTACTGACTCAGGCAGTACTAGCCCTGATGACCTGCTGGTTCTTGGCAGGCTGAGGGCTGAGGGAGACGTTGCATCACCGCTGGTGGGAACCAGGCAGACAGGACCTCTGACTGCAACAGTGTGCGAGTGATTTCTGAGTGGCTGTCGTGTTTAGAAAATGTTTTTAGTTGCAGTCTTTCCTTTTCCTGAAGAAACAGTAAGTTCCCACTGGCTTGTCTCAGAACAGCATAGTCAAATCTGTAGATGTGATGGATAATCAGAAAGCCAGCTTTTCAATGATGCGGGCAAGTCAAGGCAGATGGGAACAGTGACATAACATGAGGCCTGTAACTAGAATTTACCTTACTCTCTGCTGCTTGGTTTAATTCTCATCAAAATTCTATAAAATAGGTACTAGTAATTCCAGGTTTTCTTTTAAGAAAACTAAGTCGTTGAGAGGGTACGCAACTTGGCAGAGATGGTATTAAAATCCAGATTATCCTCTTTTCAGAAACTATATAATTCTCAGTAAGTCAAGATAGAAAGGAAATTTCCTTTGGTGCTTCCGCCTTTCATTTTTAGCTTCCTCTTTCCGCCTCTGGTATTCTCATTCCAATCTCTAATCCCTTTCAGAAACCTGTCTTGTTTTTTGTTAGCAAGATCTTTGTTTTTGATGACTTGTCAAAGCAACTAGTCATTTAAATATCACTATATTTAGAGCTTAGTTGATAAAAGAACTCAATATATTGTCATTTCTTTTTTTTTTTTTTTCTGCTTTGCTGATAGCTGAGTCCTAATCCTGTAAAATATACCCCCACAGAATGAATCTCTCATAAGGTACTTGGAGATTGCTCAGATAGGTATGTTGGGAACTTGGGTGATGGAGAACAGAAAGGGGACCACTGTACGAATCTTCTTTCTAGCATATGGTCAGTTTTTTCCAGGATAACTGTGGTGCTCCAAGTAAGAGCCCTTCCCAGCCAGCCTCAGATCTCACACAGCAATCCTAACAACCCCTGAAAATCTTCTGCATCCCGTTCTACCTTCAAATCAATAAGAAATACCTATACACTGCCTTTTTCAGAGAGGAATCATTTCAGAACTTTGAACTTTTCCAACCTATTCTTTAAATGCATGTACAAAAATTTGAGGTTGGGGACAAGCAAGGCGAGGAGGTCTTATCTCAGACGTTTTCAATAGGGCAAAGCTTTTCTTAATTTTCCTCCCCCAAGCCCTGCCTCTTTGCTTCCTTTTCTCCTTGCCATTCCTTTGTGTGTCTCATTATTACCAACAACAAGAAAAGGCTTTGGCTTCTGCTGATAACACTGTGGAGTCCAACCCCAGTGGTACAAGTGCTGTGGCATGCCATGGCAGGAAAATGAACAGGCACTGTCAGGGAGCCAGCTTGGCAGGGCCTGCCAGAGCATGCCTTTGGAGTTGACAATCAGAGGCAGCAGGCACCTTTCCACAGATGGGGTTTGACAAATAATGACACAACCCACTCCATCCTGCTGGTAGGCTGTGGACACAGCCCAATAGTTAGGGAAACTACTTCTCATCTTCTCTCCGAGCTAGAGCCAAACATTTACATCAGTAAATTGCAAGTTTGGCCCAGGAGATGTTTTGAAATGGCATTAATGACATTTTATGTATCGGTTTCTTCTTAAGGAAATATCTCTTCTGGCAGGAAACTCTATTTAAAAAACAATAAAAACAGATCTTTGTTTTTAAAAGACTGTAGTTTTCTTTTTTTTTTTTTTTTTTTAATACGCTACCCTAACTTGTGTATCTGATGTTGCATTTCATATCGATAAATTTAATAAGTTTGGGGAGCAGTGATGCTAGCTATTAATATTACAGGAGCAAAACCAATTTTCAGATCTGGCCTATTCTCATAAAAAAAGTGAAATGGCTGTGTTGGAACATTTAAACTTTTTCCCACTTTGGAAAACCTACATTTTTTAATAGTGTTTTAAAATAAGCATCTTGGCATTAATCATGTGACAGTTTAATTCTTGGATTTGGCTCACAAAGTAGTAGAAATCTAAAGATCTGAAAAAGCTATTAACTTGATCTCATAATGTCCAAGAGTTTTGGTTATTTTTTTCTTTGCCTATTTTTTTTTTAATGCTACAGTCTTAAGTTTGTCGTCTTTTAAATATTCACAGTGAATTTCATTTTTTGAATCTATAGCCTTGTGATTTACAATAATCAAATAGTTTGGCCATCATTGATTTTTTTCATAACAAAATTATATCATTTCTAAAATAATGTTGCAAAATGTAAGGAAGCTTACAGCAAAAATATGTTGCAAACAAATGTTTCATGACATGTTTAAATACCACACTTGATATTAGAGTGTGCCACCCAAACATTACGGTTTTTCCCCTGCAATGGAATAATCTCTAGGATATATTTGCCTTTTATTACTATTTTCATCTCTGCTCCTTTCTAGCTGCAACATCGATCCTCTGTCTCTTTACTTCATGAATTCTTTCTCTTCAAAATACTTTAGCATACAAATATAAAAGTGTAATCGATTGCCCTTTCTCAATGGGCATGTTCATTCAGTATCTCCCCTTTGATTGCCTGCTGCCTATGTGCCACTGTCAGGAATGCAAATACGAATCAAGGATGTATTCTGCCTTTAAATAATTGACTGCCCTCCTTGATACATACTAGATTAGTGTGCTTACTAACTGTAGGTCCTAGACCTGAAGGCACAGGGTATAAGAGTGGGGAAATCATGACAGGGGGTTCAAAAATCCACATTTACACCAAGTATGGTCTTCTGACCAAAAAGTTCATGTTCATGCCTATGTGAACAGGTATGGCTTTTTTCCAAATACAGGCAAACCTCGAATATGTTGTGGGTTCTATTCCAACTACCACAGTAAAACACCAATCGCAATAAGGTGAATCATAGAAATTCTTTTTGTTTCCCAGTGAATATAAAAGTTACGTTTACAGTGCAGTGTAGTCTATTAACTGTGCAGTAAGATTATGTCTAAAAAATGCATTTAAAAATACTTCATTACTAAAAAATGCTAAAGATCATTCGAGCCTTCAGCCAGCCATGATCTCTTTAATGGTGGTGGGGTGGTTCCTTGATGTTGATCAGAGTGGTGGCTCCTGAAGGCTGGGTGCCTATGGCAATTTCTTAAAGTAAGATAACAAGAACATTTCCTGTATTGAGTGTTCCTTTTACGAAAGATTTCTCTGTAGCATGTGATGCTGTTTGACAGCACTTTATCAACAGTAGAACTTCTTTCAAATTGGAGTCAGTCCTCTCAAACACTGCCGCCACTTTATCCTCTACATTTATACAATATTTTAAATCCTTTGTTGTCGTTTCAACAACGTTCACAACATCATACCTAGGGAGAGATTATGTCTCGAGAAACCATTTACTTTGCTCAGGCCTAAGAAGCCATTCCTCATCCATTAAGTTTGATCATGAAATTGCCGCAATTCGGTCACATCTTTAGACTACGTATCTAATTTTAGTTCTCTTGCTATTTCCACTTTCTTCCTCCACTGAAGTCTTGAGCCCTTCAAAGTCAACCACGAGGGTTGGGATCAGCTTCTTCTAAACTCCTGTTAATGTTGGTATTTTGACTTTCTCTGGTGAATCAATCATGGATGTTCTTAGTGACAACTAGGACGGCGAATTCTCTCCAGAAGGCTTTTAATTTGCTTTGCCCAGATCCATCAGGAGAATCACTATCTATTGCAGCTACAGCCTTATAAAATGTATCTTCTAAGTAATAAGACTTGAAAGTCACAATTATGCCTGGATCCATCTGTTGCAGAATAGATGTGTTAACAAGCATGAAAACACTATTAGTCTCCGTGTACATCTCCTTCAGAACTTTTGGGTGTCCAGGTGCATTTTTGGTGAGCAATAACATTCTGGAAAGAATTACTATTTTTATTCTGAGCAGTAGGTTTCAACAGTGGGCTTGAAATATTCAGTAAAGCATGCTATAAACAGATGTGCTGTCATTGGGCTTTGTTGTTCCTGTTACAGAGCACAGGCAGAGTAGATTTAACGTAATTCTTAGGGCCCTAGGATTTTCAAAGCGGTAAATGAGCATTGGCTTCAACTTAGTCATCAACTGTATTAGCCCCTAAGGAGAGAGTCAGCCTGTCCTTTGAAGCCAGTCATTGACTTCTCTCCACCTATGAAAGTTGTAATTGGCACCTTCTTCCCATAGAAGGCTGTCTTGTCTACACTGAAAACTTGTTGTTTGCCCCCTTAATCAATGATCTTAGCTAGATCTTCAGGATAACATGCCACAAGTTCTATTCTGCCTACATCAGCACTTGCTGTTTACCTTGCACTTTTATGTTATGGAAATGATTTCTTTCTTAAACCTCATGAACCAACTTTCCTTCTGCAGCTTCCTCACCTCTCTCAGCCTTCATAGAATTAAAGAACATTAGGGTCTTGGTTAAGATTAGGCTTCGGCTTAAAGAAATTCTCTAGCTGATATGATCTTCTGTTTAGACCACTCAAACTTTGTCCATATTAGCAATAAGGCTGCTTTATTTTCTTATCATCTGTGTGTTCATGGGAGTCGCACTTTTAATTCTTTCAAGAACTTTTCTTTGTACTTACAAGTTGGCCATTGGGCTTCTCTTGACTTGTGACATGTCTTCCTCACTAAGCCTAATCGTTTCTAGCTTTTGATTTCAAGTGAGAAATATGTGATCTTTCCTTTCACTTGAACACTTAGAGGTCATTGTAGGGTTGTTAATTGACCTAATTTTAATATTGCTATGTCTCAGGGAATACGAAGCTTGAGAAGAGGGAGAGAGATGGCAAACAGCAGTCTTGGTGGAGTGGGCAGCACACACCCAACCTTTATTAAGTCTGCCATCTTATATGGGCATGGTTCCTGATGCCCTAAAACAATTGCAATAGTGACAAAGAGCACTGATCACAGATCATCATAACAATAATGAAAAAAGTTGAAATATTGCAACAATTGCAAAACCGTGACACAGACAGGAAATGAGCTTATGCTGTTGGAACAATGGCGCCAACAGACTTGTTTGAGGCAGAGTTGCAACAAATCTTCAATTTGTATTTGGAAAAAAAAAACCAGTCTGTATAAGAAAGCAAGACATGCCTGTAGATTGTTACTAATAAAATACAAATCTGTTTGAAAACATTCTGAACCGTAGTAGCTTTTACATGTCTACCACCCATCAATATAACTACTATCTTGAGGAAATTGTGACTCACTTTTTCATAAAAGGGGACCTGAATTGGAGAAGGTTGAAAGATTCTGAGTCAAGTATAATTATATGTTGCTTAACAACAAGTATACATTCTGGGAAATGCATAGTTGGGCAATTTCTTCACTGTGTGAACATCATATACTCTATTTACACATCCAGATATTGCTTACTGCATACCTACATTATACAGTAAAACCTATTGCTGTTAGGATACAAACTTGTACAGCATGCTACTGTACTGAATACTGTAAGCAATTGGAATAGAATAGTAAGTTTTGTGTATCTAAACATACATAAATATTTTAAAAGTGCAGTAAAACTATGATATAATCTTATGAGACTACCTTCAGATATGTGATCTGTTGTTGACTGAAATGATTTATATTGCATGACTGTATCTTAAAATTGACTAATTTTTATAAATAAAAATTTTAAATTAGGCTGGGTCTGGTGGCTCATGCCTGTAATCCCAGCACCTTGGGAGATCGAGGCTGGTGGATCATTTGAGGTCAGGAGTTCGAGACAAGCCTGACCAACATGGTGAAACCTGTCTTAACACACACACACACACACACACACACACACACACACACACACAAAGCCAGGTGTGGTGGTGCACACCTGTAATCCCATCTACTTGGGACAGGTGTGGTGGTGCACACCTGTAATCCCATCTACTTGGGAGGCTAAAGCGGGAGAATTGCTTGAACTTGTTAGTGGAGGTAGTAGTGAGCCTAGATCACATAACTGCACTCCAGCCTGGGCAACAGAAGGAGACTCCATCTCAAAAAAAAAAAAAAAAAAAAAAAAAAAAAAAAAAAAAAAAAAAAAAAAAAAAAAAAAAAAGTTAGTCAATTAGGAAATTATAAAACTAATACTTTGTTCACACAACATTATTCACTTATTTAACACATTTGTTGATGATTTGAGTAATCAAGAGCAGTGCTTTTGTTATGGGTTGTTAGCCTATGCTGATTTTAAATAGATATAATAAGATCTATAAAAACATATTTCTTGCCTCTTAATTAAATTAGTTGCATATTTCTACTTTGGGGTAGCCTTATTTAAAAAAAAGTTTTTATTTTAACATATTGGGTCACGAGTAGGCCTCTTAGAATTTAAAACACAATTATTAACTCCAGAGAGATTAGTATCTAATATAATCAACATACTTCTAACTAATTTTTACTGAACTCTAAAATACCGTCTTTAAACTCTGCAGAGAAACCTTGCCCATTCTTGTAATATTGTTATTCAAAGAAAATAGCAGCTGGATGTGTAATTTGACACAAATTCTTTTGTAGTCGCTGAGTCTTAGGGGTCAAGGCACATTTTAATTTTCTTAAGATATCTCACAGGACAGAAAGAGAAGCTTCTTTTAATCAAAGTTTTATACTTGAAATCCTGTATCAATATTCATTTGAGTAAATATATCCCTCAGATGTCACTTTAGGGGTATACTGTGTTCACATGTTTAATCATGTATTCATTAAAATGTCATGTCTCAAGAAAATGTCATGATTTGGGAAATACTACTTTTTGTGAGTTTTAGAAATCTAAATACTAAAATTTAAACATTTCATTATTTTTCTATTCTAATTTATATTTGAAATTAAAGAACTAGAGAATGTAGAAATAAGCAATTTATAATGGTTTGAGTGAGGAAATCACACTGTATGAGGTCAAAATGGATGTTCTTGATGAAAAGTCAGTTATAACTTGCAATTTTTATCCCATGTCCTAAAAGAATAAATATTCCTTCTAAATGTTTAGTTTAGTGAAAGTAGGAGAGATCCATAGCAGAGACTAGGATTTCCTGGATACCCTCCCATCTTTCCTTTTAGGAAATTTAAAATCAGAATTAGCCCTAAAAGCTTCTTAAAGAGGTAATATTTTATTTTAATTCTTTATAAACTATTTGTTGGATTTGGCAGTTATAATTTTAACATGTTAATAGTTTACTTAAGACTTTTTAAACATATTTATGAAAAGCACATATTTTTATGTGTTCATGTCTTGGTGAGTTTTGGAAAATAGCATAAACTGGTTTGCTTATAATCAACAGAAAGTTGTATCTTATGGTTCTGGAGGCTGGAAAGTCCAAGACAAAGGACTCTATAGGCTTCTCACTGGAAACTCTCATGGTAGAAAGAGGGAGAGATCTCTGAGATCTCTTTTATAAGGGCACTAATTCCATTTCTTAGGATTCTGCCCTCATAACCTAATCACCCCCAAAGTCTGCACCTCTTAATAATACCACTTTGGGAGTTAGAGTTTTAACATACGAATTTTAAGGGAACACAAACATGCAGTTTATTACTTTGTGTGTGCCTGTGTGTATGTGTTCAGTTTAATTCCATAAAGCACTAAACTTTTTGAACATTTTCTTAGAATTCTGATTCTAAGGAATGTACTAGGAATAGAATTACAAATCTCATATTGGACATGAAAATTACAGGATTACACACTTGTTAAAACTCCAAGGGAACAAATAATGTGTTTTCTCTATGCCAGGAGAGTGAAGCCTCTCCTCTTGCCTGCTTGATTTCTACTTTGGACAAATAGCATGAAAGCTGTGCAGACCTTGGCTACAATCTGAGGGAACCAGCCACGAGACAGGATTCTATTTTAATTGTGGGAAATTCTGATTACCTTCACCTAATCAGTTTTCCCATTGTATGTACCATGTGCATGACATAATTTTAAAAGACTAACTGCATGGTATTTGTTCATTTTTACCTCAAATGTTTTCTTAATGAAAACATTATCAAACAAACAAGTACACAAATCTTTAACTCTGGTCTTATTTATAGACATTTATAGTTAGTCAGATTGACTTCCTGTTGGCTGCTACAGTTCCTAAAAGACCCTCTCGTGTAGTAAGTATCAAACTTCAAAACAAAGGAAGGGATATTCTTTAACTGAGTGGTCCTCAGAATGTAGTCTTCAAACCAGTGGCATGAGTATCACCTGGGACCTTGATAGAAACTCAATTTCTTGGGCTCTAAGACCCAGACTTACTGAATTGGAAACTCTCGGAGTGACACCCAGCAATCTACATGGTGCTACGAGCCCTCTGGCTGATGCTCAGGTTTGAGAACCACTATTGTAATGACAAACTATGTCCTTTAAATACAATTTTAGTATTAGGCATACATTGAAATGTGTGCAAGGCAAGTGTTCATGATAGTTGAATCAACTTTAATTGCTTAACTTCTGAGTGATTTAAAGTCATCTAAATATGTATGTGTCCTCTCCATAGAAAATCACATCTTGGAGGATGTGAACAAGTGTGTGATAGCCCTCCAAGAGGGTGATGTGGACACTCTGGACCGGACTGCAGGGGCCATCAGGGGCCGAGCAGCTCGAGTCATACACATCATCAACGCTGAGATGGAGAACTATGAAGCTGGGGTTTATACTGAGAAAGTGCTGGAAGCTACAAAACTGCTTTCTGAAACAGGTAAGCATGGGTGGCCAAAATGTTAATGCCGTGATTCATTTCCATATCTGAATAAGTATGTTTCGTTGATTTCTGTAGGCATTGATGCTTCTAAATTGCATGGAAGGTTTGGAGTATTTGAGTGTTCTCTGTTCTTTGAGTCTGAATTTGAATACTTTTAGGAGAATGACAATTTTATTGCTTTGAATGCATATATTTCTTTATAGTTTTCATATAGATCATTTGATTCTCACAAACACTTAAGTAGGCAGAAACATTTTTCTGCCTACTTCATTATCTCCAATTATGGATGAGAAAGTTTTATGGTTTGAGAAAATTATGGTTTGAGTTGGCTAAGAGGCTGGAATGAGGTCACAAGGTTAAAAAGTGCAGATGTGATAGGAACTTGGAATCTGTAATTCAACATTTTCTTCATTTATTGCTTGAGAGGACAGGACATAAGGAAGAACTTTGAACAGCCAGTGGAAAGCATAAATGTTCTAGATAGTGTATGGGTATGATGGGCTCAAAGAAAGATTGTGGCTGCTGACGAAGAGTCAGGCTTTCGGCATATACCCTTTCTGTCGGCATATACCCTTTCTGTCGGCATATACCCTTTCTGTCGGCATATACCCTTTCTGTCGGCATATACCCTTTCCTAGGTTTTCAGCTCCTAGGAAAGCTTTACATGCCCTTCTTCAGGGGCATGTGGCTGCCCACGGGACTCACTGCTATGATAAGGTGTTGTTGCTTATGGAAGCTTGTTAGAGCTTGCAGAGGCATTGGGATAAAAAAAAATTCCACTGAATTAGCAGAACAATCTACAACTCTGGAGAATATATAAAAGACTGGCCTATTTTTTAGTAATTTTCCCTCTTGACCAATGTATTTGGGCTTCCTCAGGCCTTGTATATCTGTACATATAAGAATAGATATGTAGTTCAAGGAATGAGAGGAGACTAGGGAATAGAAAAAGAGAATGTAAGTCCACATTGGATAAGGTTGTTAATGAATAATGAATTGGTGCATATATCTGCACAGAAGGGCCTCTCCACTCAAACCCTAAGGGGTGCCTTCATGGGTTTGCATATGAGCTTTGGATACCACTGGGCATTTTAAAAATAGCCATTTCTGAAAGGTCAGATATAGCTGTGTTCTGAGTTCTCCATGATGAAATATGTTGGTAGAAATATGTTGCTTTTTATGGGGAAAAGAATATTTACAAAGAGTTCTGTAGGCATTTGTTAGCCTGGAATAGCAAGGAAAAAAATACATCAACACAGGTATTTGTCATTGTCTTTGAAGTATAAACAGAAACAGAATGGTGTGGCATCGTGTTATAAAGAGCACATCTAGAGATTGTTCCCCTTGAGCATCCTTACAGACTTATAATTAGAAATAATAACAAAAATAAAGATAAGATATAGCTGCATGTGAATTAGCTGAGAGTCAGCACTGCTTACTTCCACATAAGCTTGTCCTTTACATTCAATCGAGCAATACAAAGCAAGCCACACAGTATTTCTTTCCTCACTTGGAAGAGTTGTAAAAAGGTATTTTTTTCTGATTCTCCAAATTAAGGACTTTTTCTGTAGTAACCATTAGGGAGACCATCTCACATTTCTGTGGTTTTCAGCTCCTAGCCCATCAGCCCTATTCTTGTATGAAGTCTCCGCTTCATGTGGGATATCTGACAGAGTAACACTCACTTGGGTCTGACACTAGATAAATAATGTCAGAGAAGGGTGGAAGACCTAGAGTCAGGGCTCCCTTCTTGCCCACTCATGACTGGTGGGAAGGACACTTGTGGCAGATGAAAGATACAGAGCATATTGCCCATTTTCATGTGACTTTCTACCCACAGATAACTCAGGCACTGTTCAAATGACATTTTAGAACTTTTTCTTATTATGTCTTGGACTGCTTCTACAACAGGAGTGCTGCTTACTAGGTCAAAATCTAAGCACAAGGGCAATTGCTTAGTTGATTGTGGTATTTTATCATAATTTTCACCCAAACTCTTGATATGTAAATAATTTTCTGGTTGATTTTTCTGCTTTAAAAAAACAATTAAACAGTCGTTCATCCTGGATTGTTGTGTCTAATCAAGATTTTCGCTCTCGTTGTGAGTTTTTAAAATTTTTAACCCTAGCTTGCGATGATTGAGCGCTCCAGGGGTTTAACTAAAGGCACGTTTCTTATTTTGATGCCCACATCCCATTCCTAATTGAAAATGGTAAATGAGTAGGACATTAAATTCTACTTTTCAGGATTTGCTGAAGTTAACTAGGAAAGTAACCAGGTAGAGACTGAAATCGTTTACATATAACTTCAGTAGAAAATAGAGGAATAGGTGTCGAGGAAAAGTAGGTGTCAGTGAACTGAGAGCTAGAATACGAAGGTATACGATTTCTTCAGTATTTGTCCCCAGTTATTCTTCTCTTTCTGAAACAGGAGTAATGTTATTTTTTGTGAATAACTAGAGAGGTTGCCAAAGAAATGAAAGAAAAACTTTAGCTGTTAACTCACTGATTGCTAATTAAAATTGCTGGGGAATGTACTTGCGCATGGCCACAGGATCAGTTCTGTAAGTATGGTTGTACAAAGTTTTGTTGCTGTGTGTATGTACGTGTGTGTGTGTATATATTTGTATTATCGAAAGTGATTTAGTTCTAATGTCATTGTGTGTCTATGCTAAGGCGACATAAGATACATGTCCTGAAAATAGAAATTCCTATGCATGCCCCTGATGCCCAATTATCTACTTTTTGGTTGGTTTTGTTTCTGACTTAAGCAATTTTAGAACCATGTTGAATTGGTCACTTTTCTATCTGAGTCTGTCAAATTTTGTCATGAGAGTACATTTTAGGCTGAAAGAGGGTGGCGGTGGGGGGAAAAAAAGGGAAAAATGTCAAAAAGGAAAGATAAGGAAAAAGAATATAAAATGTCATGGTTTTTGTTGTGTTTTTGCCTTGCCACACCTATTAGGTTCTGCCCATTGATTTTTTGTTTGATATTTCATTTAAAAATTATGTGCCATTAGATTCAATAGCCTAAGTCAGAAGTTCTCAATCTCTGTACTGTTGACACTTTGGTCTGAGTAATTGTTTCTTGGGGACAGTTCTGTTCTGCCCATTATGGGATGCCTAAAACCATCTCCACCTGCTAGATGTTTGTAGCATCTCTTTCTTCTACATGCCAAGTTGTAACTACCAAGATGTCTCTAGAATTGCCAGATATCCTTGACATAAGTGGGGCGTGGTGGGCAAAATAACGTACACTGAGCATCACTGCCCTAAAATAAAGAAATAACCCAAAATAGGGACGAGTTAGGACAGGACAGATTGGAGCCTATGTACTGTGGACATAATGGAAAGGGAGAGGGGTGGGAGTATATTACAAAGAAGCATCTATAAAAGGGCAGAATAATCAAACAGCCTTGGCCAAACTGGATATTGCTGCTGAAATGTTTACAAACAGGCCAGTCCCTGTATAGACATGCGAATGGCTGCAGGGGTGGGCCGCTGTCGGGAGACTCCCACTTTACCACCTGGCTGCCCTCACTGAGAGCCTGGAAAATTGAGAGGTACCCAAAGAGTGACAACACCTCTGTGGTTTATTTTCCACGAATCATTTTCTTTCTTCAGTGAAGACAGTGCGCTTTGACTGAGAGTGCTTCTTGTCTTGATAGGAGGGCTGACTTAAATTTAAGAAAATTTTGTAGATTATTAGTGTGCTAAGAATTATAGGGTGGCATTATGTACAAATTTACCTGTTCATTTTCTTATAAAACAATCTAGGCTGATGAAAACACAATAAACTGGATCTACAGCAGACCCATTATATACTTACGTGGAGTATTTGTTGGGCTCTTCAATAAAACCTGAATGATAACAAATTGCCGACAGCTTGGTAGTAAGTACATGCTTGACCAGGTCCATCTTCATAGATCTCATTTACAAAGTCGGGTTGCTGCAGGAGGCTGAGGAGGGGTGAAAGCACATTCAGTGCTATCATGTTTAGATATACATACAGTAGCTCATTTTTCAGTGAATGGATTTTATTGAAATGTCATTTGTGTAAATTTGATAGCTGATTTAAGTTTGTGGCCAGGTGGGCATGACTGGGTTAAAAGATCTGTGAGATTCTAGCTGACATTTTTTTCTTCAGAGGAAACAATAGACCCCCCCAAAAAAATAGAAAAAATAAAGCACTTTTTGTTGTTGTTGTTGTTGTTGTTGTTGTTGTTGTTGTTTTGAGATGGAGTTTCGCTCTTGTTGCCCAGGTGGGGTGCAATGGCGCGATCTGAGCTCACCACGACCTTCGCCTGCAGGGTTCAAGCAATTCTCCTGCCTCAGGCTCTCGAGTAGCTGGGATTGCAGGCACGTGCCACCATGCCCAGCTAATTATTTTATTTTTAGTAGAGATGGGGTTTCTCCATGTTGGTCAGGCTGGTCTCAAACTCCCAACCTCAGGTGATCCACCCGCCTGGGCCTCTCAAAGTGCTGGGATTATAGGCATGAGCCACCACACCCAGCCAAAATAAAGCATATTTTAAAAAGGATTCTATGTTATGGAGCACTCTGTATGCAGAGATTAAAATTCCATTACTTTGGAAACTATGTGGGCCAAGCAGATGGTATAATTTTTACTTCCATGCTCTATAACCTAAAGTTTTATACGAATGAGAAGGTTTTTCTTTTTACATCATTTCTACATATTTTTGCTTAGAAAGTATAAAAGGACCAGCAAATAGAAAGCATCCAAACTAGAAATCTTATTGGGACTGTACATTTGGGCCAGGAGAGTGCAGTAGAATGTATCCAAAGTTAGGACTCAGAAGAACTCAATTACTTTACTGCTACCATCTGTGACCTTAAACAAATCACTTAGTGCCTCTGGGACTTGGTTTTCTCCTGTATTGCCCAATGTCTTGTCATTCAAGAATGGGTCAGTATTAATTGTGCAATATATGCACCAGTGTTGGTGGCTTCCTGCTGACTGCACTTGGCATAAGCAATTATTGCCTGAGTCCCTTGTATAAACCCTCTGCACCTTCTGGACAAGGGCCTTCCTTATTCTCCAGGCAAAACATATCCAGGCTGTTCCCTCTGTCCTCTCTGCAGTGTTCTTCATCTCCTGCTTTACATCTGTTTATTCAGCTTCTCCTTTAAGATATAGCTCTAGCCTCAGTTGGAGACAACAGAAAACTATTAGTCTTTTGACATTTAGTACGTCCTCTTCAGAGTAAATGGCTGTGCTCACAAATAGATTGTCTGTTTTCAGAGGCAAGTGTTTCTATAGGTAGCCACAGCCTAGAATGCTGTTATCATGTAACACATTTAATATGTGTGTATTGATTAAATGAATACCAAAAACGAGGACATTACACTTTTTCTGTATAGGTCCAATAGCAGCCTCGGGTTTGCAGCTCAAGACCAATTTTTACATATCAATGGAAAATCATCTGATTGGCTTTTTGGCATATGCGTCCTTCAGTTGGACTGATTTGTTGCCAGTGGAATAGAGTTGTATGATTGGACGGGTCTGGGTGACCTGCCTATCTCTGTGGCTGGAATATGGGGGGCTGGAGTATGAGACTGATATCAGAAGAAGGTGGTAGCTTATTGGGAAGACAAACTGTTAGGTATTCGAGACAGGAAGGACTAGCCACAGCATGAGTTACTTCTGCATGACTGATTTAAAGTTGAAAATGTAGGAAGAATGAGATGGAAATCTCATCCAATAAAGAGACCTTAAATAGATAATGTATAATTTGTCTCAATGTCCTTTTTTATATGACTAAAACCTATATACTCTAAGTATTATAGGAATCTGATTAGCTTTTTGTTTTTTGTTTTGTTTTTAGTTTTTAAATATCTATATAATTATTTTTAAAAGCAAATATAAGGTTTGGGGCTCAGAGAACAAACATTACTTTGCACAACAAGCATGCCAGTTTCCCATGTTCCTCTCTTCGGGCAATGTGATGAGGGCGGATGGATTCTGTACCTACAGTGAAGATCTGTATTATAGGTTGGGAGCCATACAATTATGAATCTAGGAGCTTATATAGAAATTGGTGCTCCTCTTGAGGGCAGGAGAGACACTTTTTTTTTTTCTGTTTTTTTGAGACAGAATTTCATTCTTGTTACCCAGGCTAGAGTGCAGTAGTGTGATCTCAGCTCACTCAACCACCTTCTCCCGGGTTCAAGTGATTCTCCAGCCTCAGCCTCCCTAGTAGCTGGGATTAAAGGCACCTGCCACAATGCCCAGCTAATTTTTTGGTATTTTTAGTAGAGATTGAGTTTCACTATGTTGGCCAGGCTGATCTTGAACTCCTGACCTCAGGTGATCAGCCCACCTGGGCCTCCCCTAGTGCTGGGATTATAGGAGTGAGCCACTGTGCCTGGCCATGTTTTCTCTTTTAGTGAACAAATTCTGTCCAGGAGAGGTACCTAGGTTGTTAAAACCTTTTGGAATATAAATGCATGGTTCCTAGTTTTATCCCTTTTTGAAATGTAAACATATCTCTGGGAAGATAAGCCTGTAAATCTCTCTCCAGATTATTTCACTGTCTTAGGACTGCTGTTTAGTTAACCATTGAACCAGATTACCAGTATTTTTGTTCAGAAAGGCTTGACCATGCAGAACATGAAAATATTTCCTATACACTGGTGTGTTTGGAAATGATGTTTCCTCCCACAATTCAGACATGTTGAGCTCTCTCAGCATAAGAGGCTGAAGAACTATTTCAGGAAATATAACCATAACCAAGTAGTTTACAGTATAGGAATGTAAATGATTCCTCATCAAAAGAAAAGTAGCTTGACCTCTCTCCTAAGACAAACGCAAAGTAATAACTACTTTGAGAAACCATTACCCATCAGAATGGCAAAGATCCAAAAGTTCTATAATATACTCTGTCATCTCCTATTTTGCTTGTAGATGTGTAAAATGGAGGAAATTTGACATTTTCTTTCAAAATAACATATTTAACATTTGAAAAGCAATCTAACTTTTAAAAATCTGTTCTTCAGATGTACTCACAAAAAATATAAAAACATATGCACAAAGTTATTTATTGTAAGACTGTAGGCTAGGAACAACACAAATATCTAGCCTTAGGGCACTGGTTGTATAAATTAGGGTATAATTGCACAATGGAGTATTATGCAGCTATAAAACAGAATGGGATGTAATATAATCTCTGACTATATTTTTAGGTTAAAATGAGGTGGAAAAGGTATGTATAACATGTTCCTTTTCTCTTTTTTTTTTTTTTTTTTTTGAGGCAGTTTTTTTTTGAGGCAGAGTCTTGTTCTGTCACCCAGGCTGGAGTGCAGTGGCACAATCTCAGCTCACTGCAACCTCGCCTCCTGGGTTCAAGGGATTCTCCTGCCTCAGTCTTCTGAGTAGCTGGGACTATGGGCACACACCACCATGCCCAGCTAATTTTTGTATTTTTAGTAGAGATGGGGTTTCACCATGTTGGCCAGGATGGTCTAGATCTTTTGACCTTGTGATCCACCCGCCTCAGCCTCCTAAAGTGCTGGGATTATAGACCCCTGTATTTCCAAAAAAAAGGTAAAAATTACATAACACAGGAAGAAAAATATACAGTATTTTATTCCAACAATAAAGCCCTTAACGTGAAGGTGGAGACAGGGTAGACATAGGAAGATTCACAATCGTATGTGTATGGGCTATAAATTTGTGGTGACACAGCAGAACAAACAGCACTTTTCTAGTGTCTGTTAAAATATAAACAAAAAAAGAGACGTGAATCTCCAGTTCTGCATGGATTCAGAATCCTGGGAACTGGAAAGTACATGTGCTTCGTTGTCATTTCAAGGACATCAAAGACCACATCTGTGATAACGGCAGTGGAGAAAACCAGGGGCCTGCATATTGCGCCTAGCAGAGACAGTACTGGTGTCCACTGGAATTGGTGGCCTGGATGCTTAAATTGTGCACAACTGAGGCTGTAGTAAGGTCCCATCACCTAGATTCTCTGACAGGGGAAACTGCCACATCAGTGGTAGGTGTTTGAATCTGAGGAAGAATATGCTTACAGCCACTGGTTTGGAAGCACATGTGGTACATCCTTGGAGAATTCCAGAAATAGTTTTGGTAAGGAAAAAAATGGGAAGCTTTGCATGTAGCCAGAGAGCCTGAAATAACAGGTGGACAAAAGAACCAAAGAAGTACTGTATATGGCCAGAGTAGCCCCCAAGTGACCTCCTTGCTGAATTTTAAAATTGTTTTGCAGAGACAGGTCTCGCTCTGCTGGCCAGGCTGGTCTCCAGGTCCTAGCCTCATGGGATCCTCCTACTGCAGGCTTCTAACATGCTGAGATGACAGCACTTTTCCTCTCATTCTACATGATTTCCTCCTTGTCAGTGAAGTCTCCTTTCTAACCAGACCAGCTGAACCCACTCTTCTGTGTGCCTATTACCCTTATTATCCGTGTCACTCATTTGGAACCTACCATATACTGCCCAGTATTTCACCTTCTGTGTTATCCGCTTTTCTATTTATTGCCTGCCTTAATGTTTATATCTGTCCTCTGTCCATCTTAGTACCTGGGGTATGTGTGTATGTATTGATTTTTTTGTGTGTTTGTTAAATTTTAAACTCTGAAGGTCTGAGATTATCTCTTGGTTACCTGCAGCTTTAATTAAGAGTTAAAACTCAAAAATGTTAATAATATAAACGAATAACATAATGATGCAGTTACCTCATTCTGGGGGATTAAACCCTCCTTAAATTGCATACTTAATGATCAAGATAAGAATCTTTTAAATTATGTGCAATAAATTTTTAGCAAGTACTTTATTACATCTTAATGCAATCTAAGTATTTAAGCATCACGATGCCAAATTAGACTATTTATTAAGCTACGTTTTGACAAACACTGTAAGCTAAATAAGGCATCATGCGCATGCTCAATACCTTACTCGTTCCTTAAATTTCAGAATTAAATGTGCCATCATTTTAAGTTATAAACCATTTGTGATTATTTTTGAAATGCTTATTTTAAAATAGAAGAAAACTTTCCAAGCAAGCATTTTTTTTTTTCCTCAGGAAAAGGAATTTGTGTCTAGACAAGAGCAGATGGATGCTCCCTGATTCTCTTAGGGTAGTTGTCGTGAATGGAATTTAGAGAGTTTTTTTTTTTTTTTTCCCTCCTTCTTCTAGGCAATCCTTTTTCATCTTTTATCAAACAATTCAGCTCATGGGTTATGTATTGCCTTCTGGAACTTAAATTTGATTTTTATGTTTGAAATATACATTTATAATTTTCCAAACATGAATTTATGGAAATGAAAGCCTTTAGAAACTCCCACAGAGGTAACAGATGATTGACTCTGACGAAAGAAAGTCCAAGAATGTATGCAGGAACAATTAGGACTGGCAAGATGATGATAGTTGTCTGGAGAGGTAGAAACAGCTGACAAATAGCAGAGAATAAGGAGCAGATTAAGCTAGTGTACTGTTGTCCTTGCTGCTGGGTTCCAATTTTCAACTTCCAACCTGATGTCTCCAGACAGAAGAGAAGCTAGTATATCATTGGTCTAAGCAGAGGAAGATTGAAATTCAGAGAAAGTATTTAAGGTTTATTTCTACATTGCCTCTTCCACATTCTTAAAAAGCATTTGAGGACACTTAAGATTTAAATTCAATCAAGTGATACAAATTAAATAATTAAAGTAGTGTAAATATGAGATAGAAGGGAAATGGTTTCAAGAGTGTATCGGGGTGGCTGATTAGAAGCAATGTTTCAACTGGGCTAGGGAAGCTGAATTTGAATTGTTTTTGTTTTTTGGAAGTTACTACTTTGTTGGTAAAGTCTTTCAAAGACTTTCGTCATGGATCTGGGGAAGTCACAATGGAACACACAGTGTTTAACACTGGCCTTCTTGGCAAGCAAGATAAGAAGGAAAGTTCTCGGAGGAAGTTTATTAAAACTTGAGTGCAGATTTCACAGGAAATTCCTTATTAAAAATGCACCAGTGTCACGAGGATGATCCGGGGCTGCTGAGGGGAGAAAAGGGCATGCAACTGGGGAAGCTCGGTTTTCAAAATAAATTGTACCAACTGCCCAGTTTTCAGATTTCAGCAATAATTGGTAGGCTGTGTCCTATTAGGCCCACCTTTTTTTTTTTTTTCTCATGGTGATTTTGCGTGGTGGAAACACACTGTGTGTGCATGGGTCAATGCAGAAAGTCATGGTGTGAAGGCAGCCCCAAAAAGCATTTACTGTGGCTCTTTCACGTGCTAGGTAGCATGGAAATCATCTGACATGCATCCTACTTGTTTATATGTGCCTCCAAGGCAGAACGTATTTGTGTTCTTTACCACTCAATTCCCAGTGCCTAGGGTACTCCTTAGATTTGCATATAAAATTTAGTAATAAACTTGTTGAATGCATTATTTCTGATCTTTATGTAAACTCTGAAGGGTGATGATCATTATTTCTGTTTTATACTGAGTACACTGAGGCTTAAATTGTTTTAATAACTTTGGTAAAATTAAATATAAAGATTCATTTACACATTTTCCTGGAACTAATAAATATACATGAAACATAGATTAAGTATCAATGCTACAATTAAACAGAAATTTTAATGTGTCCTGCTAGCTATTTTTTACCAATGTTGTTACTTATGGCATAGCTATTTTTACTGATAGTTTTACTTATGACATAGCGTACTACATTAGTTATATATTTCTGTGTAACAAATTACTCCCAAATTTAACTTGCCATGTGGGCTTTTCTTTAGAGCAGCTTCCATCAGAGTAAGCAACCAAGAGAGTAAGAAAGCAGAAGCCAGCATCATTTTTCATCTCAGAAGTGGCATCCCATCTTTTTTTTGCCATACTCTGTTGTGAATCACTAGTTCCAGCTCACATTCAAGGTTGAGGGGATTACACAAAGGCATGAATACCAGGAGAAGAGGAATCACTGGGGGCCCTCTCAGAGGCACCTGTCACACATACATATTTGCAAATGCATGAGGATAGGAGACCGTAAGGCTAATGAATGGCGTAATAGATAAAACAGTCATAGGGTGTGTGAAGAAATCCCACAACATGGACTTCATAGGGACATATTGAAATGCTGGTATAATAGCCCTATTACCTTGTGCAGTGGCATTTAGGGCACAGAGGGTCTACTGAGGCAAGATGGAGCCATGCAGTATGTGGCCAGGAGGGGATAGAAGAATAACAGAGCTAGTTCACCATGAAGGAAAAGGCTGTATTGGCTCAAGGCGATTGGAGAAGTGGGTTGGAGTCAAAGAGAACAGAGTTGGAATTGTACATAGAAGATACAGCTGGTATATAATTCAAAAATCAGTGTACATGTCAAAGGGAAGAAAAATCTAATGGCATTTTCAGGAAAAATTCTACATGAGTTAGGTTTAGATATTCAAATGTTAATTACAGAAGAAGCTCTTTAGCCTGTGGTGTCAGGAGTCATAACCAACATGCCAGTGTGTGTACACAAAATTGGGGTGGAAGTGAAAGCTCTGGATAATGTGGGAACTCTTAGCCAAGTGCTTAAACAAGATTCCGGCCACCCTTGTACCTCCTAGGGAAGGCACATGGTGGAGCACGTGGGTATTAAATACATGTAAAAATGAAATAGTCACTATTTGTGAAGTAGACTTACAGATCCATTTGATTACTTCTTGCCTAGTAGGTAATGCTCCCACCCAAACATCTCTAAAGAGATTCTGAGCTGAGGATTTTTAAAGTCCTCTGTGTGGGGGTGACTTGGGGGAAAAACTTAAAGGCCTTCTATTAACACAATTCATGATGGTGGGCAGCTTCTATGATTTGTATTCTGTCTGAAGTGAAACTAAAGGTAGAGATGTATCATGGGTAGTTTCTACTTCTACACTGACTATGAACTGGAACTTCAAACTCAGTCTCCTTAGAACTGATTATGCTTCATGGAAGTGAGGAACCATTAAGGCACACCCAGTGCCTTAGCAATGCCAGTCAGACTTCCCGTTGGGCAACTTGAGGGACCTAGTAGTTTGTATCATACCTTTACCTTTCTTTTCCCCTCTTTTGGCATCGAATTGGGGGCCAACTGAATAATCCCGTAGCAGTATCTGATAGAAACTATTTTTGGGAAAGAACACTGTACCTGTAGAAAACATCAAACACCACTTACCTGGTATAGGGGATAGTGAAATGGCCCCACAGCCATTAATACTTTCTAGCTCCAATTACTCTGATCTTTCCCTAATCCTTACCAAATTTCAACTGTTGAAGTAGAGGCTCAGTGACTCTCTGTGATGGGGGAGGATATTGTACTAATTCCTGCACTGGAATTAGCCACAATTCCATCCCTGTCCTGATAATTTATTTTCTTTTTAGATTCCTTTAAATGCTCTTGTTTTGTTTTTTTTTTAATTTATGTTAACACTTACTAAATTGGTTATCTCTCTGGAACAGGGGCTTTGTCTATTTTCTTTTCTCTCTGCTCCATAATAAAATTTGTGCAAGGAACACAGAGTGTGTTGGCTGACTGCACCACCACAGTTGGGTGACCCCAGGGCATGCAGATGTGTTTGATTGGCCTTGGTGAACTAGTTGAGGATAGAATTATGAATCTTTCTCTTTGCTCAATGGTGGCACTCCTTCTGAAGAAGCAATCCTGAGGATCCTGAGCTCGGGTTTCTGAAAGGTCCCTGGAGACCAAACCTAGAAATGCCCACCAATCACTTGTTAAATGACTCGTGATAGTCTTTAATAAAATTACTGAACCAATGCTAAATGATGGGCAGAAAAAGAGAGACTCGGTATGTGAAATGTGATGCTACTCATTTTGTCCCTGAAATACTGGATGACAAAGGAGTTCTTCATCTTAATTTTCCCCGTTTATTCCTGTCCCATTCTTTTACCTCTCATTCTTCTCTTCCCAGCTGGATAGACTGTCTGTGCTAGAAGCAGGAAAGGAGTTTAAATGCAAAGAATGAAGCAGAGATGTTCTCTGTTTGAAGGTGACTTATATGTGAAACAGTTAAAATACAAAAATACCAATGAACTAGCCTAATATAGTATACTAAGTACTGTAATTCTGTGTGTGTGTGTGTGTGTGTGTGTGTGTGTGTGTGTGTGATTAGGATGCTATAAAATTAGAGAGAATTGTAGAGAACTCTCTACTTTGGGTGTCTGGGAATTAAAGAAATCTTTACCATAGAAGTTAGTTCTACACTGAATGAGGAGGAGTTCATCTGGGCCAAAGACAAGGATGTACATTTCAGTATGAAAGAATAAATTATTCATAGATATGTTGCTATGTGTCCATTTCATATTTGGAGACATTGAAGTAATTCTACCTCTCTGGAACATTTCAGAGTATGGAGTAATAAGGGGTGAGACACACAGGAACCTTATAGGCTTTTTTGTGTATATGCTTGTTTTTGTTTGTTTCTTCATAAAGAGGTTTTCTAGTTCTCTCTGTAGTATAGGGAATCATTGGAATGTTTAAAGCAGCAGTAAGGACCTTTTATATGCTTAAAGGTAGCGAAGTTGTCTGGCTGTTCACCTCTATTACCTTCGATTGACCTTGGATTTTGCCCTTTGGGTTGTCAGCAGTCCTATTTGAATATTTAATGCAACTTCTCATTCATTTAACTAACTCACCCTATGCTCTGAAACTTCACCCCTGACGTCTCTCAGGAGAATTCATTCCAGAACTTTCTCACCTCTGGTTTAGGATCTCGATCAACACTGGAATGATATGACCTTGATTTTTATATGCATAATTAACTCTGATTTCATTACTACTCCTAGAATGTCATCGTTTCGTGGCCTAGTGTGCATCTTGCATACAGAAATATAACTAGAATTAAAAAGTTGATTTTTATTTTGATCACCCTTTCAGGACATAAGCTATTAAGAACAAATCGGCATTTCTGATAAATAACTGTAAAGTGGTGCCTACATTTTTTGGATGTAATTCAGAAAGTAGAAAGCAGCTTCTATTTATATTCCTATATCAAAAATTCTGTTAATACATGTGTGAATCACAAAGGCAATGCTGTGTTTTGTCCTAATTAGTGAGAGGCAGAATCAGCATCATATTTGAGGAAGTTTGAAACTTTTCCTGTCTCAGTATTACTTTTGGGGTATTTAATTATTTTAGATATTAATAAAGCATTAGAAGAATTAATAGTCAAAATAACATCTTAGGTTTTGTTAAGATGGGTCATTTTTCTATAAACTTCTGTCTTTATGCCCATCACTCTTCCTTTTTTAAGACGAAGTTCTCACTCTGTCACCCAGGCTGAAGTGCAATGGCACAATCTTGGCTCACTGCAACCTCTGCCTCCTCAGTTCAAGCGATTCTCATGCCTCGGTCTCTCGAGTAGCTGGGATTACAGGTGCCCACCACCACACCTGGCTAATTTTTGTATTTTTTGGTAGAGGTGGGGTTTAACCCTGTTTCCAAAGCTTGTCTTGAACTCCTGACCTCAGGTGATCCACCCAACAGGCATGAGTCATCGCACCTGGCCTCATCACTCTTAAAGGCAGAATAGCATAAGACTGAATGAGGAAAAAGAGTAGCAATGTGGAGAGCAGATATACTGGTGGCTAAAGAACAGTAGCAGTTGACAAATCCCTAAGTAAATATTCAATGTACTTAAGATCGGTCTCAGAGAAAGAGTTTCTTAACGGTCAGACCCAGAAAAACATTGACTTATGGGTAAGAAAAAAATGTCTTGTCAGTTACAGTAAATACAATCAATTGAATGAGTTCAAGTTTTATGTTTTACTGGCTGAGGAATGTAATACGATGATTTAAATATTAAGGCTCAATTGTACTTTGAGCCCTTCATTTTTAAAATAAAGATCTTGTACCCTCTCCCCTATAGTAATTTTTTTTCTTGAAAGGTCGATGGTATTTCCGTGACAATCTCTTCGTAAAAGTTCCTTGTTTCTGCCTCTTCTGACAACCCCAGGTCAATAACGCTGTTTATACCAAAGCCCTACCATCCAACTCTCACCAAAGTGATACTATATGCTATGCTGGTGCAAATAGAATGCTCTTCTCCAAACTTGGTGTCACAGTCTTCTGAGTTACAGAGCATTCCTCATGAAAATAGTCCATTTAGGTTTTATCTTTCCCGTCTCTCCCTTGGGTGCAGAATCAGGAGGTAGTTTTAGCAAGATAGCAAAAACCCCGACTACTTGGATATCAACCTAACAGCATGTCACCTTCCACATTTTCCTCCTCGTCTCTTCTTCAGGATGACCTTGCACAAACAAAGCGACACTATAACCTTTCTCACCCCTTTAGATTCGAGAAAGGTCTTCATGCAAATAGATGTGTGTTCCTGTGGGTTGGGGTCTAAGTGGTGGGCACTTTCCCACCCAACTTCCTACTTTGCAGTTACTAAGGCAGAATATTAAGTGTTTGATCACAGTCACGATTTCTGAGGGACTTCCCCATTCAATAAGATTGTTCAGATTGTTTTCTATTATTGGGACATGTGATAGAACTTTATTTTTTCAGAGCCCAGTTCTATAAGAAATACAACCTTGAAAACAATTTGATTTCTTTTTAAATATGTGAATTATGAAAAGATTCAAAGATACAAAACGAAAAGAGACTAATATGACAGATGTCGCTCCCTCCTTCTCAAAGGTAACTACTATATTTAAAGTGGATATATATCCTTTTAGAACTGTGAGAACATATGCAAATGTATATGTTTAAGTTATGCACAGTTTTCATTTGTGTACTTTAAAGTTTTTCACAAATGATATTTCTTTTCCTACTCAAATGCTATGGTTTTTCCCACTCAAACTTTGACCTCACGGCTTACTATTTTAACATATTGACTGTCCCCTGACTCACATCCCTAAGTCTGTTTTATCCTACCCAGATGCAGAGTCTGTGCATCTGCAGTGAGCTTCTCAAAGTGGCTCCTGAGTTGAAGGATTCGGAATAGGACTGGGGTAGAGCCTGTTGACACAGCTCCCTTAAAGCAGTTTTCTTTCTCAGGTTTTATATACTGTTCTTCTTAACTCTTTAAATATATAACCTAGCAAGAGAGAACTGTAACCGTAGAGACACAAAAACATTTTTGTGACCCCAGTGTACAATTACATACTTCTCCTAATCAGCATCTCTTTAGAAGTTAATATTTGGCCAAGCCATAGAGAACACGCCAAATCACTGCGACTGAATTTTACTAAATCTTGTCAAGGCACTTGCCAAAATGATGTGTAACCATTGTGCTTCCATCGGTAGTAGAAGGGTTCCCTTTTGCCTGCGTGCTGAGTAGGATTAATATTATGCTTTAATTTGTTTACCTATGCCAACAAGTATGAAATTACGTCTCATTGTTTGCATTATAATTTCTCCAATTCAAGTCTTACTGTGTATTTATCAGCAATATGGATTGCTTTTCTGTGAACTGAGTGTGATAATTCTTTGTCAATTTTTAATATTTTTTCTTATTGATTTTGGGGAGTAGCCTATTTACCCTCTATACATGTAGGAGCACTAATTTTTTTGTCTGTTATATCCATAGGGACAAAGTTTTATGCCCCTAAAAGCTACTTTGTGGTATTACATAGAACTGTAACATCGATCATGCTATGGCAACGTAGACATCATGGAGTGGCATTAATATAACTAAGTTTAAGTAAGAGGGAATTTGTAATTATATTTAAGAAGATACTTATTCTCAAATTCTAATGTATGCAAAAATAATGTCATGCTCACTATTCAATCCTTTAAAAAAGTTTATTCCCAATACAAATGAATAACTCAAATAGTCTGAGTGTAATGCAGTGGTTTTTAGAAATATAGCTTTATTTGATTCATATTTGTGGCAATACAGCTTAATATTTCCCAAATTCTTTTATCTAAATATAGCTTAAAAGCCCAAATGAAAAATTCAAGTAATATAGAGAACCAATTAAAGTAATCCATCCATAGAAGGAGATTTCCCCATGCATGCTATGGTTTTGATAATTTCTACTAAAGTGTGGGCACACTGTTTTCCTCTAATCCTGCTGTTTCCCCCTCCTTTTTTAAGTTTGACTTTTCCTGGTAGAAATACATTTTCCAGGAATGGTTTACCTTGAATACTCTGACCCTAGAGAGTAAAGTAATTTAGCAGAATTTCTCGCATAGGGATTAAAATAGGTATTAAAGTATCCACAGAGGATGAAAGTGAGTATAAAGAGGAATCAGGCATGAAAGTTCAGAAATGGGAATAGATGAATGATGTTTCTATTTTATCGTCCTTGTAAATAAAATGAATGTGCTTTTGGCTTTCATTTGCTATACGAATTGATTGTTACAGAATAACAGCTGAGAAAATGGAATTAAAATTTTTGAGAATTAGTGAATCAGCAGCACTTGTTAAGAAGTTAGTGGAGGTATTCCAGACACTCCACTGAGTTTACTTTCCACAAATCTCTAGGGTGTGTGTGCGGGTATCCCTGTAAAAAGAATGAATTGTCAGCATTTTAGAAATTTATATACGTATCCTCTTTCACATCCAAGTGGTCCTGGTGAGATGGAACACATTATCTTTGAGCCCACTGGTCTTCTCTTTCCATAGGCCTTTCTGCTGAAATGTCTGGTGTTTTCGTCTTTCTATTACACAGTCCTTCCCCAGCTTCTCTTGCTCTACCCTCCCCTCCCCCATGTCTCAAGTCCTACATTTTTGACAAAAGTGATGGGTTGGATTATTTCATTCACACTTGATTGTGAAGCCATGTAGCTTAAGGTCTGCTACTCACCAGCTATGATTGTAACATCCGATATTAGTTAAATATTTATTGATACTTCCAAAGGGCCAGATTCCACCCTATACTTTTGTGCATTATCTCACTGAATCATGAGGTAGGATTTTATTATAATTTGTAGGCAAACAGGTTAAAACCTGGCCAAGGATTGACACCTGGTAACCAGTAACCAGCCACAGTGCAACTCAGTTGGGATTAGGGTAACATGAAAACTACATTCACACACTACACCACGCTGACGTGGGCAGGTTTCAGACACGTTCTCTTTTGCAAACCATCACCATGCATAGGATTATAATTAGGAAAGTTTGATTTCCTTGCTGCTGAGGTAACTGGCATAAAGACTACTAAATTGGGCTCACTTCAAATGGAACTGATGATTGTCTTGCTCCACATAACTGTTAGGATGCCCAAAGACCTGCCCTTTGGCCAAAAGCTGGAATGAGAGAAAAATTGCCTAACCCTCTGCTTTTTATTTTTAACCCAGTGATGCCACGCTTTGCTGAACAAGTAGAGGTTGCCATTGAAGCCCTGAGTGCCAACGTTCCTCAACCCTTTGAGGAGAATGAGTTCATCGATGCCTCTCGCTTGGTGTATGACGGTGTTCGGGACATCAGAAAGGCTGTGCTGATGATCAGGGTATGTGAGGCCTCTGCAGCTCAGAGCTGGTCAGATCTCCTAGTAGGAAACTAAGCATTCACTCTTTTATTTATTATTTATTTTGTAATTACTTAGTTTAAATTGGTAAGCTGTTTGGCTCCTTATTTAGTCAGACAAGGTGAACTTTCTGCTTATAAAGGGATGAGTGATATCAACAAGCTCAGGTGAGCACTGAATACTCTGAAGGGCAACGCCCTGCCTATTTCTTGCATGCATTAGTTCCTCAATTTCATACAACCAGAAGGAATACCCTTGCTATTTTCCATTTGTACCTCTTGCTAACACTCTTCCCATCAGAATTAGAAGATCATGGGCTGGAAAAAAATGAAGATTACACAGCATAGTAGTGTTTATAATAATAATACATATTAATAACAGTTATTATCATTATGCAACAATGAAGTGATACATAATTACATTCCCCTTGTATAACAATAATTCAGACATTATAAATAAGGCTGGATAGTCCTACATCAAACCTCTTATTACCCACTCCACTGTCTTCCCATCTTCAGACTTGTGTTGTCAGGTTGGTGTATCTTCCAAAATGTTGTCTAAATAATTAATATATATGCACAGGCCTAGAAAATAGATATTATAGTTGATTTAAACACTCATATAGTATCATTTCTAACTTCCTTTGTTCACCCACAAGACACATTCATATATGCCTCTTAAGCTAGCTTACCATCTGGCTTACCTCATTTTATTTAACTGGCCGCATAATCCATTATTCCATTATGATTTTTTTCCTCCTTACCAACAGTTTAGCATAGTCATATTCAAACACTTCTTAGCCACATAATAATGTTTATTTCTTCAAATATACTGTATATGCAAAAACACAATTGATGCAAGTACATTTATGGCTATTACCATTGGGGCAGAGGTGGGGCTTCTGCAGTGCTAATCCCAAAAGCATGCTGTCCAGTAGAATGGTATCCACACTTGTAACTTAAAATATTCTTTTTAGTAAACACACTACAAAAGCAAAAAGAAAACGATAAAATTAATTAGAACTTTAAAAATATATTTTATTTAACCAAATATATCCAAAATATCATCCTTTTGTGGCACTGGCCACATTTAAAGGGCTTAGAGACTCTACGTAGCTAGTGACCACTGTGTTGGACCAGGCAGCCCTAGTCTGTGTCCTCATTCTTGTCTTCATCGTCAACATCTGCAGTTGTCTCTGAGGCTGATCAATGAAACAACGAGGTGTTTGCTTTGAAATTTATTTTTCAAATTGTTCAAATTTTCAATTTATTTTTCTGAGTGTCATCGAGTACCTAAACTAACACCTCCCTCCCCCAGTCAATTAATTCCTTTTCGGTGTGTGGTCCCTTAAGCATATCAAGAAGTATCTGTGGTCTATTATTCTCTCTGGGTAATAATATATCCCTAGTCCTTATACACATACGGTGTTAATTCTCCTCCAAATGTTGGTGTCCTTGAAGCCATTAGGTCTAAGTATAGTCATCTTTGCCTGTGGTATCCAGTGCATGGCACAGTGCTTCTGACCTGATCTGGGCAGGCTGGAGTGGAACATCACCAGATGCTGTTTTGCTTTTTGTGATATCCATGCTTCTGAAACATCCACTGACTCCTTCACTGGAAAGCCCAATTGCCACCTTCTGATCTTTTCATCTTTAAGTCGGATTGTCTGCTTTTTAAAATGTTGAATATAAACCTGCCTTTCATAGTAATCCCATGATCAATTCAAAATGATCAGAGCACTCAGTAAATTGTATCAGATGATACAAGTAATACTTAACAACATGGAATTCAGATTTGGAATTTGAAGACTGTCAGAGTGATTTCTGGTTCTTCGACCCTGCCTATTTTATACCTGTTAAACTCTGATTATCTTTCAATACCTAGCTCAAATGTTCTCTCCCCAGTTTTCTCCTTCAACAAAAATGGCCTTATCCTATAACTACCCATAACTGTTTCTGTTTCTTCCCAAGGCTTGTCTATGTGATCTGTCAGGTGCATAGGAATTTTCTGATTATCCCTCACAAAGTGGCTTAAAAATACATAAAGGCAAATCTGGCAGACCAATATATAGTTGTTTCCTATTTTTTTTTTTTTTACAGCAGTGAATTCTCTGCAAAATCACTGTGAACACCAAATTTGTGAGTCTTGAATCATTGTGCCTAGGAGAAGTAGTATTTATGACACGGTTTCCTTTAATGTCTATTGCTCTGTAAGGAAAAACTCAAACTGTGTTTTCCCTCTGTTCTCATAAAAATACTTAACAATTAACACAGAAGACTTCTGTGACCAAATGTGGGAGATGGTGTTCTTCCCATCACTAAGCAAGAAGTCTTCTGCAGCGGCCACCAAGTTGTTGTCCTCCAATTTGATTCCCTCACAATCTACCTGGAGATAGCATCAGATCCCACAGGGTGAGGGCTCAGTCCCCAAGGCTGCTGCCCCTGCCAGATACCAGTCATAAGTCAGGGCTTCCAGAACATCTGACAAACTGGTTTCAAGTTGGGATTTTTATGATCCTGCTTTGAGTTAAATTCATTTGCTAGAGCAGCTCACTGAACTCAGGGAAACACTTATATTTATGAGTTTATTCTAAAGGATGTTACAAAAGATACAGGGGAAGAGATGCATAGGGTGAGGTATGGGAGAAGGAACATGGAGCTTCCATGCCTTCCCTGGCATACCACCCTCTAGGGACCTCCACGTGTACAGCTATCCAGAAACTTACCCAAACCCTGTCCTTTGGGGTGTTCATGGAGGCTTCATTACATAGGCATGATTGATTAAATCACCGGCTATTGGTGATCAACTTAACTTTCAGCTCCTCTCCCTCCCTGGAAGTTAGGGGGTAGGACTGAAAAGTACAAACCCTCTAATCATGCCTTGGTCTTTCTGGCGACCAGGTTCACCCTGAAACTACCTAGGGCCTTCCAGCTGCAAGTCAACTCATTCACTTACAAAAAGTATCACTTTGGAGTTTGTTAGGATTTTAGAAGTTGTAAGCTAGGAAACAAGTTTGAAGACCAAATATACGTTTCACAATATCACAATTAACTTCTCTAGACTGTAAAATTGTGGAAAGCAAAGGCTGTCTTTTTTTTTCGCGTCATTATGGTGTTTGGCACAGAGCCTAATTCTCTCTCTCTCTCTCTCTCTCTCTCCTTCTGTGTGTGTGTGTGTGTGTGTGTGTGTGTGTGTGTGTGTGTGTGTGTTAAAGAGAGATGCCTAGAGAGATGGTAGAGTGATAGAGAAAAGAGATATAAGAATTGGAAGAGGGGGAAAGAAAGGATACCAGCCTTTTAGGGCCATAACAAATTAGATCATTTTTTTCCCATTATGTACTAACTTGTGAAATAAGGTATAGACCATGATAGTTAGGTTTTCAAAACATTTGGTACTAAATCCCACTGTAATCCTCAAGATATATTCCTTCTTTTGCCGTTTTTCTGCTTTGTTAGCCTTCACACGTTTATGACAACCATTCATCTGGGAGGCTGAGGCCATTTATAGCCATCATTCATTTATTCATTCATGAGCTGTCACACAGACACACACACACACACACACATTTTTAGATAAAATGCCATATCTTTGTCAAATGAAGTGTCATTTCTCTATCGACATTTCAAGTGATTTGACTAGATGTATTTCACACCACCTCAAATTTAGGAGAGAAATATACAAATTGTTATTTTTAAAAATCCTTCTCCATTCAGCACCCAAATGGCTTCATTTTGCACTTAAATATTTCTTGGTTTTCTTTCTGAAATGTAATGATTGAGTCTACTTAAAGAAATTCCTTGTATTAAGATAGATAGACAATAAGACAAGCATAATGGTTTCTTTCCCAGAAAATTTGACCATATCTCCTTCCCTCCAAAAGGTTGCAAAGAAATTTTTTTTTTTCCAAAAATAATACAGAAAGGACCCTGAAGGGTCAAATTCTTCATCACCTTGTCTCTTGGCAGTTCATACATATTTAATGGTGATGTTGGTATCTGAGAGCTTCCAGCCAGCTCCAGGCAACCCTCTGAAGTAGACAAAGCTTGTTCTTACTGTATTCCTGCCTCAACTTTCAGGACCTTCCTTTTTTCTTAGAGCAATTTACCCCTCCTCCATGAAACCTTCCCCCCCACCCACCGCTTCTTCCTGAAGCTTGTCCATTGCGATCTGTCAGGTACATAGGAATTTTCTGATTTTGCCCACAAAGATTAGCTTAAAAATATATACACTAATCTGGCAGACCAACATACAGTCATTTCTCATTTCTTACAATAGGTAATGTTCCGAAAATTCACTGTAAACACCACATTTGTGAATCTTGAATCATTGCTCCTAGGAGAAATACAGGGTTGGGTTACTGTGAGCTTCTGGCCACTTTTTTT
>NW_016107415.1:3399826-3405418 GCF_001604975.1 Cebus imitator
GTCTCAAAAAAAAAAAAAAAATTAGCTCTGCATGGCGGCGCACACCTGTAATCCCAGCTACTCAGGAGGTTGAGGCAGAAGAATTGCTTGAACCTGGGAGGCAGAGGTTACAGTGAGCTAGGATTATGCCACTGTTCTCCAGCCTGAGTGACAGAGTGAGACTGTCTCAAAAAAAGTATTGTTGATTCATTAGCATTGAACTTATAGCCAGCTGTGCTAATTTATGAGTGAACAAAGCTTATCTAACACACGTGTTTCTGTGAAAGGTATATCACAATTCTTGTATTTGGGAACTAGACGACACTTCAGCACTGTATTTTGAGGCCATTTTAAGTAGAGAAATCACCAACAAAAAGCCCAAAAAAGTGGCACTAAATAGACCAGAAAAGAGCACTTCTTTCCAGTATGAGACGTTAAACAAGAAGGCAGAGTATTGTGGTGTTTGACCTTAACTGGGAACATGTACATCTGTGACTCAAAATTTATACGCCCTTGCATGTCTGGGAATAACAACAAAGATAGTTATTGATTTGGGGGATTAAAAATAAATTTTAGGGAGTAGGCAAATAAACAAGTAAGGAATCCATAAATAATGAGGACCAAGTGTATATTTAAGACAAAAAAGAGTTAAACTTTTAGTATTGTAAACTAAGAGAAATGGGTAGGGTAGAAAGTGGTAATACCTTGGGATCAGGAGATTTGTATTCAACAAAACAATAGTTGCTTCTTGTAAGAATTACCCTGAAAGACCTATAATGATATCTATAGATGAATCTTTTGCAATTGGAGCTCATTAATTTGGTTGTGTATAATACTTGCACAAGCAGAGCAAAGAAATAATAGGCCCTGGAACAGGGTTCAGATAAAGGTCTGTAGTTTAACTTCACGTCTCCTAAAATGTGTATGAAGGTACCCTAGAGCATTGCCAGATATTTTAAAATTTCCAGGGTAAGACATAAACATCTCTTGAATTCTATATGAACTATGAGATAAAGATGAGAGTTTATACATGACATTGGTACATTTCTTTTGATTCATATGCGATTTTGGATTTGTGGTAATCACTGGGGAAAAGGAATCTCTAGAATCGATGAGTGGCCATTTAGATTCCAACATTTGAGAAGCAGTACAATATATAACAGATACTACTAATAACTGATTATTATAGGTTATAAAAATAGATTAGGTTGATTGGGCCAAACTCTGCATAATTGACATAACTGTTACCATTATTTGTTGTTTCTTTAGCCTAGGGGCACCATGAAAAAAATTATGGAGTTATGTAAAGCAGTGAAGTTTGGAATCTAGCTCAACTATTTTGGGATCATCAGCATACAAATTACCTGTCTGTACTCCATTTGTACACAAGTACACAGTTATGAAGGAGTAGCATAGATCCAGCACTTAGTAGGCTCCCAGGAAATATTTCTTTACTTCATTCAGCTGGGATTAAGCTTGTCTTTATATAATCAATTAATGAAATAGAATTAGTTAAATAAGCCAACAGTATTATCAAAATTACAGGAGTTGTAGTCAATGTTTGTCACAGCTCAAAAATAAAAGGGTCGAAAAGACTTGATAAGCTATTTATGCAATGAAACTTACTTAATACAGATTATCATTATCCTATTAATCAACATGGCCCCCTATGGTGTCTAGTTTTATTAATTTTAAATAGTTCAGTATGATTAAAAAATTGGTAATTCTGCCTTGGTTATTCATTTATTTGTTGAAAACTTATTAGATGTCCAAACTTTTGGAGTTTAAATACAGAGATGAACAAGGCAGACACAAGTCTCTACCCTTATGGGATTTCTATTTCTTTGGTAGGAGACAGAGAATAAACAAGTAAATATAATGTCAATCATTGTGCCACAAAAAACCAAAGAAGCCTAAAGGGGGTAGAGCTTCTGGTGGGCATGGATCTTATGAAAGGAGGTACCTGGGTGGAATCTGAGAAGATACTGGGAGAAGGGAGAAGAAATAAGCCCTAATGGTATTCAGGCAGAGCATGTTTCAGGCGGAGGGATTGGCAAGTGCAAAGGTTGGAGCTAGGAACTCGACCTAGAGACGTAAGGAACTTACAGAATGAGTTGGGAGCCATTGGAGGGTTCTGAGCAGGGGAATGGTATGATCTGACTTAGACCTTAAAAGGACCATCATGGCTGTGCTGGTGAGAACAGAATGTATGGGCAAGAAAAAAAGCAAGATCAGTTAGGAGCCTCCAGAGTAATCCAGGCCAGGCCAGAGTTGCTGGTTGCCAGTCACTCCTGATTAGAGGTTTCCATTTGTGCCTTTAGATCTCTAATTCGATTTTCTAGTCTGCAGCCCACTGCAGTGGTGTAGAGCTCTGTTGGGAAATCCTACCTCATGTGTCTCTCAAAGTCTCCTGCCAACCTATGTTCTCGGCCTTCTCCCAGTGAAACTCTCATATACCTTTGGACCCTTTCTTTCAATGGTTCTTATGACATTTTATGAGAAATGAGAACATACAGAAATTTCTCCTGAATTCAAGTGTAAAATTTACTCAACAACTCACATGAACAGGTGAAATAACTCTGAATCCTTCAGTATTGTCTCATTTTGTTTCTCTATAGAGTCTGTTGCGGAGGAAATTGAGCAACAGCAGCAGGTGAATGGGTTCTCTTTTACAAAGGACATGTGGTATGACCCTGGTCAAGCCACATGATCTCCTTGGGCCCCTGTAATGGGCACAAGTTGATCTCATAGACTCTTAGGAGAGATTTCGGTGTCTGAATACTTTGATGGTGCCATTTTGCAGATAGGACCCACTTCCACAACAAAACAGAAAGTAGTGGAACCGAGAACTAGAAGTAGACTTTAAGTGGTTTCTATTTATTGAAAAAGGCTTCCTAAAGAGCACATAGACCCAACTTGCACCCTCGGTCTCTATTGTCCAGGACAGTGAAATATATATTTTACTTATTCCTTTACCTTGTAACACTAATAATACAAGTATAATCTCCCCGGGCCCATTTGCAGACCCCTTGTAATTTTCTATGTTTCCATTAATTTATGGAGGCCTTTGACCAACTAAAAAATAACAATCAGTTTAAAAAATGAGTAATTCAAAAAGTAATGCCATGAGTAGGAGACACACTCCCATGCAATCAGCAAACTGCACATGCACAGAACTATTTATAAGGATGGTTTAGATGGGTTTGTTGCATGTTTAAGGCACGTGAAAATAGCCTAAGATCATCTGTTTGCCTGGTGGTATTTGTGATGGTTAAAAACATGGGCTCTGAAACCTTCAACTGTTGCTCACCTCTGCCGTTTGCTGGGTGTGACACTTTGGAAAATACGCTCAACAATTCTGACTCCGTTCAGATACCTATAAAATGGGGATTACATTTATTTCATCAGGTTTTTGTAAGGATCAAATTCTTTAGCTGAATGCCTGTCCCATAGTGGGTGATAAAGAGTGATTGCCATTATTATTGCTGTTGTTATTAGGTGTTGTATTTTATTATTAAGCACAGTGATTATCACTATCATTTATGAATTTCGTTAATTTTTATGGTTCCTAAAGCATTTTCCTATACATCTGAGCATAGGAGTCCTGTGGGGCAGAAAGCGCAAATAGCAATCATAATCTCCGCTTTATGAGCAGGGAGACACAGAAGCAGCAAAACTGAGTGACTTGCCAAAGACATATAGCTTGTGAGTGGCAGTTAGACCAAAACATGCAGGTCCTTATCATCTCTTCTGATTTTAACTTTTTTTCTTTATTTTGGTTCTTGGGCTATTGTCACTTGAAGAAAAGCTCATCATTATTAGCCTTACACTGCCAGGTTGAGTTTGTCATTGACTCATCTACTAAATGCACAGATCACTGAAATGTTTGGACATAGTACTATAAGCACTGTCATATTCTGCTTGTTTCTGTTAAATGAGATTTTCGATTTTACTTTTTCTCTTTTAAGAACTAATGACAAAAAGTGCTTGTAATCTTGTCATCTCATCTGTCAGCTGATTTTACCAACTTGCTGTAATTGTTCCACAGTACACTGCAAAAGAGGGAGGAATGATCAGAGAATATTTTCTCTGTCCACAATAAAAATGCAACCAGTTATTTGAACTGAGTTCTGCCTACAGGACCCCTGCTTTAGTTAATAAAATGTGAGAACAAAACCTCTTTCTTCTCTCCTTATTCTAATATTCCTTTGAAAGAAAACTGAACGTCTGTAGATGACTGAGTGAACGTTAATAAGGTTGATGGTGAGAGAGAAGGAAAAACGAGTGAAATGGCAAAGCTTGGAAAATTACTAGGCATAATGTGATATTGGCATGAAATACCCCATTTTATGCCTGTCTGACTAATCTTAAGGCTTCATCAATAACCACACCTGATTAATTACACTATGGTAGCCAAAGAAACTAGCAGAATAAAAATGTGCCGTTTTGGATGGGGAACGGGCAACTGTATCATCGGTGTTACTTGCAGTCTGCTCTTTTCTTTTGAAAGACAAAGCTCTGGGATGTGGTCCTACTATATGCCAAGAGGCAGTCTGTGGAAGATCATCACCTTTCAGGCTAATCTCACACTGATTCACCCTCTTACTTCTGTGCACCATCTGTACTACCTTTCAAATTTAACCTCGTAGAATTAACAAAACATGATAGTTTAGAGTCCAGGCTTCAAGCTGCCTGATTTAGTAGCCTTAGATCAAGATATAACCTCTCATGCCTCAGTTTTTCTACCTGGAAAATGGAAAAAATAGTGTGTACATCTTAGGAGTATTAAGAAACCTGCATGACTTAGTGCCTATAAAGCACTTAGAGAAAACAATGACAGACACATGGTTAGCACTTAATACACAGTTATCTATTATTATTGCCATTGAAGATGGAAAGGTGTTTTATTCCTGGGTTAATGGATTCTTTCTTATCTTTTCCTCATCACTGACTTCATAGATTGGAAAGGTTCTTGATCTAACGCTACTCTTTTTAAGCCATTTTATAACTTCAGTTCTTCCTGAATTTGTAATGTGAATAAACTACACCAAAAACTAATGAGAAGTATGTTTGGAGTTAGACACACTTGGGTGCTTACATCTAACTTCTGGTTCTTAATTAATTTACAGACATGGGACACGTGGCTTAAATTCTTTGCATCTTGTATTTTTTACCTCTAACTAGAGAATGATTCCTAATGTCACTGCTCATCTGAGCTAAATTGATTTTGTATGTGTAAAAGTTACTTAATCCTTTATGGATATGTGGTAATCAGTGGCTTCATTTCAAAACCTGAATGAATTGATTTAAAAATCCTAATAATAGGCCTGCTGCAGTGACTCAGGCCTGTAATCCCAGCACTTTAGGAGGCCAAGGTGGGTGGATCACGAGGTCAGGAGATCAACCATCCTGGCTAACACAGTGAAACCCCATTGCTATTAAAAAATAAAAAATAAAAATTGGTGAGGCATGGTGGCATGTGCCTATAGTCCCAGCTACTCGAGAGGCCAAGGCAGAGAATTGTTGAACCCAGGAGGAGGAGGGTGCAGTGAGCTGAGATCGTGCCACTGCATTCCAGCATGGGCAACAGAGTGAGACTCATTCTCAAAAAAA
>NW_016107415.1:3405458-3411195 GCF_001604975.1 Cebus imitator
CCTGTAATCCTAGCAATTTGGGAGGCCAAGGCAGGCAGATCACTTGAGGCCAGGAGCTTGAGACCAGACTGGCCAACACGGTGAAACCTTGTCTCTAATGAAAATACAAAAATTAGCCAGGTATGGTGATGTACACCTGTAATCCCAGCTACTTGGGTGGCTGAGGCACAAGAATCACTTGAACCTGATAGGTTGAAGTTATAGTGAGCTGAGATCGCACTGCTGCACTCCAGCCTGGGCTACACAGTGAGACATGTCTTAGACAACAAACAACAAATCCTAAGTAATAACGACAAACATTTAAAAAATACCCACTGTGTGTCTGATACTACATAGAGAATATATTGCCTAATCTCCACAGCAATCATAGAGGTAGCTACTGTTATCAACCCCCATTTACAGAGGAAGAAGTCAAACTAAGATAAGACAGTTTATTTATGGGCACACAGGGGCTCATATTCAGGCAGTCTTGATTCTAGAGCCTGTGCTTAACCCTTTATACCTTATGACTTTGTGACCAAATCAGATGTTCCATCAGGTCTTGCCTTTGGCCTAGAGATAATCAACTGTTTTGTTTATAGAACAAAAGTGTCATTCTAGAAGTATAGGTGTAAATTTTGTTGTTGATGGTTCTTTCAGTAGATTTGGATGGGTGGAAATAATATACAAATAGAATTTTTCTTAAAATTAGTGTATCACTTCAAGTTAGACTTATTATACCTTTATGAGGAAATAATAAAACATATATTTTTAAAGTAAATTCGGGCAGCTTGAGTTTTCTGACTCCATTCCAGCTACTACCCACTCACACAGCACATGTGGGTGCCATGTAGGATGGTCCAAGCTCTGTTTTCTGGGGGATATTTGGCCTTTGCAATGAAGTGTGTGGTTGGGGGTGAAGGTTATCAAGATAAATATGCTGATTTTTCTTTTTGTCTTTAGACCCCGGAAGAACTAGAGGATGATTCTGACTTTGAGCAGGAAGATTATGACGTGCGTAGCAGGACAAGTGTTCAGACTGAGGATGACCAGCTCATTGCAGGACAGAGTGCACGGGTGAGTGGACACCTAAGACTTTGGCTTGGCACACAGGGACCCTGTTTACTAAAATGGTTTGAGAATATTTTTAAATTCCAGAGACTTGGTACCCTAGAGATTCGTGGGTCAGAAATCTGTGCCCTAATCTGAGGTTGTTTATAACAATTCACATTTTACACAGTGAAAATAACCATCACTGTTCCTGATTCCTCCTAATAACTCCCCTCTTTTGCTATCACTAGAAACGTAGCAACCACATGACAGCAAGCTTTTATGTGTATAATTGATTTTGTTGGGGTTGGGTATTACAGTTAGATGATAAGCTGACAGGGAACACTGTCATATTCAAATTTTGCATTGGTACAGTCGCCACTGTTCTGCCTGAATTTTCCAAGCTTGTTAACACAAGAGGCAAAGACAAATGAGGAATCAGGATACTACTTTGTTTATAACTGGGCTGCTGCTCCATACAATAGCCTATGTTCTATTATATCTAGGACCATATCTTTTGAAATTGGTTCAAGGCTATTCGATAGAGAACTTTTTGTTTCCTCATGTTACCTGTCTACTCCCATGGTGGTATTCCTAGATCTGTCTGCCATGTGATAGAAAAATTCATTAGAGACAAACTAGAAATAGGCAAGTTTAAGGCAAGGATCAGGAAGCAACAGAGGACCACCTCTGCCTGGCGTCTGAGTATTTCATGATACTGTTCACCAATGCATTAGGTCCAAAGAGCATCCTAAATTTGGATCAATCTGATCAGCTGTATTGCCCACAGGACAGATGTATGTTATCAAGGCTGGTGGTGAGAGATGAAGTCCCTAGAGATTGCATAGGAGGGTGAAATTTTCCTCTTCTTGAAGGATCAGTTTCCAAAGAGTACGAAGAATCAGATTATAGTATAACTGAGAGTTAGATATTCTAATTTTCTATGTTAAGTTGTATTTAAATAAAAGATAATGAATAGAAAGTGGGAGGTTGAGAAAGAGGAGGTAATTTAAACTAGAAATTGGAAAACCCCAGAAAGCCCACACTGCCTTAAGAATTATGAAAGAAAAATAATCAGAGGTTAAAATAAATAGGACTCGAAGGAGATGTTTAGTCAAGAAAGACTTTGTGTCTAAAACTCAATTTCTCTTGTATGCTTTATGCCTTGATAGTCTCACACAACAATCAAGTGACCCAAAATATAAATAAACATTAATATGAGGGATGTGAAGGTAAAGAAATATTAAAGACAAAGGCTTTCAGACAGATATGATTTTTAATTGTAAAGGGCAGCATTAGAACCATGCTCAAAGCTATCTGTTGCTTAGTTTTTGAGTTTCAGACCCATCACTTCTAAAATGTGAATAACAGGTACCTGATAGGATTCTTATGAAGATATAATTACTTAATATTTGTAAACTAATGGGCACAATAATAGACATACAGTGAAGACTCAGTAAAGATGACAGTGATTATTATCATCCTTTCTAAGGGAAATCCTTTCTGATCACATGATGGTGGGACAATACAAAAGTTGGCATAGAGCCCCCTACTTTAAAAATTCCTTGCAGACTCTATTTAATCACCCCTAAAATGTTGAAAATTGGAACGGTCAGGAACTTGAAAATCTTTTGACTCTGTGTTGGCAAAACATTAGACTAATTAAACATACAATTCGTCTTCAGAATTAAGTAAACCCAGCATTTTTATGTCACTGACAAAGGGTAAGTTTGAGTAATTCATTCAAGCATGAAGCAATTCAAAGTCAATTTGATTGACTAACTGCAACTCAGTATAGATACAGCCTAGTATCCACTGACTAGTGTTCTTAAAATCCCAGACAGGTTGTACAACTCATCTTGCTTTAAAATCACCATCTTGTCAAAGTGGCATGATTCGTCCCATCTATACTAGGAAGAATAGAGTCCCAGTATACTTCTGTTTCGTTGGGAACAGAATTCTAGCCTCATTTAGATTAGCCATCAAGTCAATGATGATGGGTGGAAATACAATTCAGAGGCTTCTCTCCTTATCATCTATTATTTCTCCACACTATTGTCTTTACTGAGAGTTTTTTTCCAGCATGAATTATAGACAACGTCTAAGATAGTAAGAACAGCACTCGTATAATTCAGCACTTGCTAATTTGTCTTTAAGGTCCATCATGTGGTCTGTATGATTAACTTGCAGCAGACAGCATTACTTATTGAGTCAGCCTATTTTAGCCTGTAATTATGTGATGACAAATCAGAGACATGGAATTATAGCTGTTAAGTTGGAAATAAGAGGGTGCATTGAATTGCTGAAATGATAGATGGTCAGACTTTTGACCAGCAAAGTGTGCTAAGTTGGTCTAAATTGTGAAGGAGGTGAACTTTGTCTTTGACGGAGGCATTTGCTCTTCCCTGCAGCCAGTCCTCAATGTTAATGACAGTACTTTGTGTTCTCATTTAGAGAAAGTCTCCCTTTCTAAAAATGGTAAATCAATGTAAAAGGAGGTGTAAGTGGGAGATAAGCTTTTAGTACTTCTATCCAACATTGCTATCAAATTCTGGAATTAGAGTATTTAAAAAAATTTCCTTTATATGCTCACGTCTGCTGCTTGCCTACAACATTCTGAGGGAGAAGAGAGTTGGGGGGGATGCGGGTATGAATGGGAATCAATATGGAAGGCAGTGATCTGATAAAATATGGAGGTGATCTTACCCTAAGACATGACATATTATAAACTCTTTCTCCACAGGCTGATGCAGTTGAAATAGGTTAGTGACCCTTGCTGGGCACTTAACCTTGGTGATACAATATATTATTTGGAGTCACACAGACCCAATTTTAAATAGGGACTTAGTGAAGCTGTGTGTCTTTGGGGCAACTTTCTGAACCTCTCCACGTTTCATCTCCTCCTATGCTACCTCATAAGGTCATTGGGAGAATTCCAAGATAAAATGTATCACACGATTTATCATACAAATATGTAATAATTAAGTTGGTGGTAATGGTGATGCTTGTGGCTTGAGCTAATCATTCCTAAGAGGGCTGACTAATTTCACCTGAAAGAGTTGGATAATTCAGGCAATCATGAGAGGTTTTGAGTTAATGGGACAATTACCTCAATTTTCCAATTCACTTCACAGCTAGAGACTGGTAAGAATCAAACGACCCACTCCTTAACTACTTATATTTATTACCCTGCTTTAAAGTCAAGTGAGTAAAAACAGATATATTGAGTTTTTGCCCCTTTAATTGTTATTTATAAACATTCTTGTGCTTGAAACTTAATGTTAGCCTCTTGCTCTCTGTTTAAGAAATGAACACTTGTCAGTTTGGGGACCCATAGACTTGAAAAATTATTATTTTTCCTGGAAATTGGAAAATAATCATATCAAAAGCTTCTTGAGATTTAAGTTGAAGAAAGGACTCAGTGCTATTTGAGTGGTTGTTGCTTTTGGTGCTATTTGAATTGTTGTTGGTTTGTATCAGTGATTTTCGCTTTTATCTTAATAGGTAGGGTTTATAACAATCACCGAAAAATAGTTGTTCGTTCAGAGCAATGGCTGGGAGAAACTCTGAGGTGGGGGAAGAAATCCTTTTGGACTAAAATCTCTGATACCACTAATTTGGGACCTCACATCAGGCAGATCAAGAATTTGGAGAGCTGTGCTTGGCTACTGTGAAAAGAAGCAGAAATTATCAAACTGTCCCAGAGAATCATATCATATAAACAGAAAGTCTGATCTGTCCCCTTTCCTCTTGGCCATGAAAATAATTTTTCTCATGTTCCTTTGGTTTGAGAGATTGAACAAATGCATGTTATGTATTTTATATTGGTTTGATTTCCATGTAGCTGGCTTCTACTTTTTTCTAGCTAGAATGGCTTTCATGTGTTAACATTTCAAACTGCTGAGTTACATTGATAAGACCTAATTAAAACTCATGTGTTGAATTCTAATTTGATGAACTTGAAAATTTCACAGTTTGTGATCTACTGTTTATAGATAACCTTTTTTAAAATTCCAGTTTCAGAAAAGGTCAATTATGAATTTTTAAAAGCAAGACCATTTTAAGAATATTTAGGAAGAGACTTCAGCTCATTGATAGCTACATAAGCAGAGGCAAATGGAAGGATGCTTTCACCCAAGTCACTCACCATTACGTGTGTTATTCAGGTCAAGCACCCCTAGAGCCAAAATAATATCTTCCTTTGCAAACTTGCATTGGAGGGGACAGTTTTTCTTCAGAATTGTGTCCTTAGAATGTGTGTGTCCTCTCTGCCAACTTCTCTTGAATTATGTTAATACAGTGAGTAGAAAATGTTTAAGCAGTCAGTCAAAAGATGTTGATTTAGGTTCTACTCTGGGCAGGAGATGGCTGCTTAACCCTAGGGAAGCACATAGAGAAGTTAGAGGTAGGGCATTAATAGGAATTAGGAAGCAGAGCAAAGCGGTTAATATTCAAGTGCTAACTTATATAATGGAGACCCAAGTGCTATCATTGACAGAGAAGTATACTCACTTCAGTGCACAAATTAACCTTGTGTAGGGACAATGAAATGTGCATTGCTTTCCATCTGGGGATTGAGCATAGAGTCTAGAAGTCTGCTGACAGTTTTATGGATTCTTTTATAAAGAAGCGCCTAGCAAATACTTTAAATGATGCTGGTTTAGGACCCGTGAGTTCTAAGTAAAGCATGATTTTTTTTTTTTTTTTT
>NW_016107415.1:3411285-3426415 GCF_001604975.1 Cebus imitator
CGCCTCCTGGGTTCAGGCAATTCTCCTGCCTCAGCCTCCTGAGTAGCTGGGATTACAGGCACGCGCCACCATGCCCAGCTAATTTTTTGTAGTTTTAGTAGAGACGGGGTTTCACCAAGCATGATCTGCTCTTATGTATGAGAAGGACAATAAACCAAAAACAGCAATAGGTCATCAGAAAAAGATAAAGAAAAAACTACATATTTAATTTCTGGAAATCAAATGTATCTCAAATACAATGGATTAGTTGTCTTGCTATGAACACAACATTGCAAATGTGAGGTTATAATAAACTCTTATATATCAAGTACCTTTTTAAATGCAGTTTTTAAGTTTACTTTAACAACAGTTTTCAAGATAAAATACTTCAAATATCTTATAGTATTCTGATAAGTCTGGATTTTAAAATATGGATTAAAATTTACACATACACATGCGTATCCAAACCTATGTACACATGCTATTTAAAGCCACATGTATGCATACATGGGAGTTAGTAGATGTGGCTATTAGTAAGGAGCATCTGTGCAGCCACTGGCTCAAGGATACCTTTAGGCAAATCAGACACCATAGGTAACTCTTGCCTGTGGCATTCACCAGCATGCACAGCCTGGCAAACAGTGCTAGTGATTTCAGTGACCTTGCCCCACTTGGTTGAGTACCCTTGGACAGTGGGTAAGTTGCATGGCCTTGCACAGCTGATGATCCAGTTGTGCACAATGGTTAAGCATGATCTTAGCTTGCTTGGGTTTGAATTTGTAGGAATATCCTATTCCTACAGCCTATTACTTGTGTAATACTGGGAATTTTATGAAATTCTCTGGGCCTAGATATTATCATTATTAAAATGGGGATAATAAATAAGTAGATTGTTATTTGACATACATAAGCCTCAACAAAATACCCAGTTTGTGTATGTATACGTAAAGAACCATAACAATCTTCTGTTTGTAGATAGTTGCATAGACACTGAGCCCATCCCTTTCCCTATGGCAACTAAGAAATGAGCCAGAGGGATAATTGGAAAGGAAAAATAACGGCAGAAATGATAATATAATGTTAATGATAATTCTATACATACGTTCTTTCATTTTTTTGACAAAACGCTTAATTTGCTGCCCACCATCAAAAAGTGATGGTGGGCAGCAAATTAAATAATAAATATGTATTTTGTCAAAATAATTTATAAATTATATACATGCCCATATTCTATCTGAAGAGATCAGTGGTATGATCCATTTAACAGTAAAGTCTTAATCCATGTCAGTTACAGGGTCTTTGTTGAACCCAGTTTGTCTGAGCTCACATAGCCTGCTACCTCTATTAGACCTTAGTTCTAGTCACTCACATTGAGAGAAGATTTACAATGTATGAAGCAGTTTTCTTGTGTTATTTCACTTGCTCATTGCAGAAAGTGTAGTCCCCCAAGTCGTACTCTCTTGGTCTGTCTTCTGGAAAATGGGTGTGTCCCAGAAGCAGGAAGTACCTTTCACATGCTCCTGATTGTGAAGCAGGTTGCATATGGTTTTGGAAGGATGTAATAAGGTGATGTCAGACATTTCATTCAGGGCTTGCTACGTAAATGATGTTTAACAAATACTTAATTCTGACTATTCCTAAGAGTTATGTTTTATAAAGTCATCATGAACATTTAATTAGCAAATATTTAATCATTGCTTCTAGGGGAAATACAGCATTAGGTTCCTCAGAACTGCCAGTCAAGACATTTTCTTCAACTGATCAATATATAACTATGTTTAATGGGTGTTTAGTTACTTTATTTTATATACTTTAATTCATTAACACTGAACTCATGGGCAATAGCTCTGTAACACATGTCTGATTGAAGCTTGGCTAACACATGTATTTTCTCCATATGTATCAGCCTTCTCATGCTCAGGGACACTAGACGCCCTTGAGCACCATGCTTGGAGCCATTTTAAATAGCAAAGTTACTAACACAAAACACAGGCTGAGTATGGTGGCTCATGCCTGTAATCCCAGCACTTTGAGAGGCTAAGGCAGGTGGGTCACGAGGTCAAGAGATCGAGACCATCTTGACCAACATGGTGAAACCCTGTCTGTACTAAAAGTACAAAAATTAGCTGGACGAGTGGCGTGTGCCTGCAGTTCCAGCTACTAGGGAGGCTGAGGCAGGAGAACTGCTTGAACCCCAGGAGGCAGAGGTTGCAGTGAGCTGAGATTGTGCCACTGCACACTCCAGTTTGGCTACAGAGCAAGACTCTGTCTCAAAAAAAAAAACAAAAACAACAACACACACACACAACAAGAAAAACCAACAAAAATGGGAAAAAAAATGTAGCACTAAATAGACCACAAAAAGTACACTTGTTTATCATACCAGAGCTGAAAAAGGAAGGCAGAGCATTGCCTTGTTCAACCTCATTTGGGAATATGCATATCAGGCAACTGAAATTTTTTGCTGCTCTGCCCACATTTGCAAATGACCATGAAAATGTGACAAGCCTTGATTTGGGGGTTACAAATATATTTTAGAGAATAGGCAAAACTGCGAATGAAGACTCTATGACCAAGAAGGCTGCAGTTCTTCCTTTTCTACATTTTCTTACCTAGCAGTTATTGAAAATCAACCCATGCTTCCTAATTTTATACTTTATCCCATTATAACTTTTCTGCCTACGTACTCAAAGGCTTTACAAAGAGCCACAGGCATGCCACCACCCTAAAGCAGATGGGGGAGGGCTAGGAGTAGGCACACCATCCCCAGAATGCCCTGGGTAGGGGATTTTTGTTTGGCATCTCTCTGTAGACACCTTCATTAACACTCATAGAAAGTCTCCCCCATCCGCCCCCATTTGGATGCTCAGATAGTGTTTAAAATTCCTCTCCTTTCCAGCGACAGAAGGCCGTTTTTCTTTTTTCCCTTCTCTGAACAGATTTCACTGTTGAAAGAGGTGCATTCTTTCATCTGGTAAAAGTTTCCTGAGACCAAATATAAAAATTGTCAAGAATAGCTTCTTTTGAACAAACATATGCCATCAAAGCGACAGAGAATTTCTGTTATTGTCAGCGCGCACGTAGCTTTGGATATCTCTGTATTTTTCATATATGGGAGTGGGACGGGGACTTGGGGGAAGCTTATCAGCCTGTGCTTGTGGCCTCCCTGGAATGGAGAAAGACGTGCTTTCCGGAATGGCAGGGTAGCTCATAAGCCTTTGCAGGGTCTGGTTCTGCCATCCGCTGAAGGCAGAGTCAACATACGGTCTGTACTTCCTTTGTCACCGTCACTCACGCTTTTTCTGTAACCCACGCAGGCCATCATGGCGCAACTACCGCAAGAGGAGAAGGCAAAAATAGCTGAGCAGGTGGAGATATTCCATCAAGAGAAAAGCAAGCTGGATGCAGAAGTGGCCAAATGGGACGACAGCGGCAATGATATCATTGTACTGGCCAAGCAGATGTGTATGATCATGATGGAAATGACAGACTTCACAAGGTGAGGCCCAGAGCCAGGGAGAAGAAGATAGATTTTTTTCATTAAGCCCAGAAGTGTAGCAGTATGTATTAGCATGTGAAGCCTGCTGAAAAATTAAAATACATCAATGTAAGGTGGTGGTATTATAAATTTACATGTATAAGTCGAAATGATCTGGACTTAATTCCTAGCAGATAGGTAGGTCTTTTTGGTCAAGGAGAATATATTCAATGTTGTAGTTATTGTTGTTGTAATTATATACCCTAAGGAAGACATAAAATCAAATTTATGGGTGACTTATCTTTGGTCTGTGCTATTTTGCAATATTCTTAAATATTATTCTCAAGATAAAGTGAATGATTCATTAATATCCCTTTGGAAAACTATGTACCTGTGTGTGCACATGTATACTATAGTATGTTGTAATACTAGTTTGTGATATAACAACATTAATTTAAATTCACGTTTCATTGTTATATATTAAGAATCAGGCATCACAATCTAAGATTCCATTGTTTTTACAGAGAAATTAAAGTTCTATAAGATTTATTTCTTTTAGCTCTGAGCTAGTGCTTTTGACAAATCAAGTGACCAGTCAGAATTTTGTCAGGAGCCTTTTCTTCACCAAGGGTTAGTGCTGTTCCTACCACTGCATTTTGGTTTCTGCTTTAAAAGAAGGTGATGTCTTTGCCCTTTCAACACAAAGGGCAAACCAAGGGAGAGCAAAATTCAATAAGAACCTCCCGAATCTTGAATCAGAATATCAGGTGATTTGGGGGCAAGTCTCTTACTCTCTGTTTATTTGCGAAATGGTGAAATCATACTTGTCTTATCAACTTCAGAAGAGAGTTTTAAAATCCAAAGAGATAGTGCAATTATAAATTATGCTGCCACAAAAACATAAGCTATCATTTTATTGTAGTTTTCTTCTGGAAAACACGCACACTTGCAAAGATGTTTTAATGATTTAACATGGTATTTGTTACTGAAGTTATGTAAGATATATGGGAATGTCAAGACGTCATCTGATGGGTGACAATTTTTCTTTAATGGTTGTTGAATGCTTCTAATGAGAAAAGCCTCTAATTGATTATAAGTTATAATTTAATATGGAACATCTCTGCATCATCCCCTTTGCCTCTGGCCAATATGTACTAATGACATTGGTTGGCACTTTTTCCAAATATTTTAAAACTGTTTTTTACTTCAGTGGAATGACTTTACTGTTATGGAGGAGACATTTGAGACTTTTAAATGTCATTGTACTCATTAGAAGTTCAAATTTGTACATTTGGTTAGTCTTTGTGGACTTTACACATTTATTTCACAAAACGTAACAGCAGGAAAAAATTTTGAGCCATTATTTCAGCCTGAAATTTCCTACAAATCAGACTATTATGGCAGCCTCAGTCATTGTTTCTCAAGGCCTGTGACGACTTAATTTGCTTGCTTTCAACATTTTATTAGTACTTTATCTGATGGTTATTATGCAATCCATTAATAGCATCACTTGAACAAATAATCTCATTACAGTGAATAATGAATCTGGTCCTGTTACGAGTTTTGATCAGGAGCACATTTTATAATTATCTAGATTATGTAACTGTAGTCAAGGCACAGTTATAAAAGATATGTTTGAAGGGCCTTGTTACATGGTATTAAATAAGACACATGTCTGTTAGTCACAGTATAGTTTTAAAAGTGAGAAGAAGGTGTCTTCAATTTCCTAGGGATATCATATCATTATTTTAGGCTGATTTGAATAATGAAATGTCTAGGGAGCTACTAGTTACAATTTTTCCCATTGCATGATGAGTAGTTTTGTGCCCTTTTGTTAGAGCACAGGGAGGAGTATAGTGATTAATGACTAGAGAACCAGAGTAGACTGAGTTTGAAATGCAGCACAGGAAGTTGAGGCTTCATTGCTTCCTCCATCTGCACAGCCTGTTTTTTTTAGGAAACAGACAGCTGACAAGTGCCTTTCTTTGTGGCCTCTCACCTAAGTTCACTACATTTGACCTTATACATTGTTATTATTGCCCTTCCACTTGCATATTCCACTTCAAGGAGGAATAATTTTAACCCCATAACTCTAAACATTCCTAAGTACCATTTTCTCTTATTTAAAGGAATGGATATAGCTGATTAGGAACTGAAACTTGGCTACTCTCCCTAATATATCTGTTTAAAGGGCATGTGGGTACACAAAATACTCTGGCATTTATTATCTTGTTTTATTCTTATCACTAGCTAATTCATTAATTTGTTTCAGTAATCTCAATGCTATTAACTCCATTATTAAAATTGAAGGGGTTCTGCCTCATTATATGTGTAATAACTTCTTCATGGAAGATAACACTGAGTATACCTCATGTCTTTTTCCCAGTCAGTTCTTGACTTCCATCTCATGGACAATGGCAGAGGCACCATCATGCACAGAGTGAATTCATGCTTTTCATGTCATTTTTCAGAAAGAAATAGCACGTTGCTAGTCTTGTGTCCCAATAACGAAAGGTGTGCAGACAGCAACAGCTCAGGTTTAATTGTATAGCAAAGAGCAAAGCTGTTTATAGAATCAACCTTAAGTTCTAATCTTCAACAGTTTTGAGACTAAGAAAAAAAAAACTTTCAGGGTACAATTGACTGTAAAATACTAAGCACTAGACTCAAAAATCATATAATGATTCTGTATTTTCCAAACTTTATTTCCTGCTTAGTTCACATGCTCAGTACCTCAGCTTAGGGAGCACTCAGCTGGTCTTTCAATTTCAATTCTTTACTCATTCAGGCCACATCTGGCCAGGGAAAGGCAGCCATCCAGCTTCCTTTGCACCAAAGCTTTTGTTAGTTCCTGTTTTCACAGAATAAAAATCCTGCGTTTGCTCTTGGAGACCTACCTTTCTTGACCTAAAGGCATCTGTCATAATTTTGTGCTTAATTAACACCTGACCTTACAACCTATTCCACCTTTTCCAGAAGTACCTGGCATAGTTCAGCTTGTGATAATGTAGTTCCACCTGAGTTCTCAGAATTCCCCAGATTCACTCAACTGCTATACTGTGCTGTCCTCATGCTGCTTCAGCTGATGAGTAAAATTTCCCAAGCATTTTGGCCATTGTATCTCCTTTGAAGAAATGTCTATCCAGGTCTTTTGCCCATTTTTTAGTTGGGTTGTTGGTTTGCTTTTTTGATGTTGAATTGTAGGAGTCCTTGGTATATTCTGGATATTAATTCCTTATTTTCTATTAATTACTATTTTCTCTTATATTATTGGTTTCTTTTTCCCTATTTGTTGATAGTGTTCTTTGACACACACAAGTTTTTTGCCTTGAAGTTGAACATCTATTTTTTTTCTTTTGTTGCTTGTACTTTTAGTGTTATATCCAAGAAATTATTACCAAATCCAATATCATGAAGTTTTCTCCTGTGTTTTCTTCTTTGGATTTTATACTTTAGTTCTTACATTTAGCTCTTTCATCCGTTTTTAGCTAATTTTTAAATGAGGTATGAGGACTGTTGCTTCTTTTGCATGTAGATAATGCAGTTTTCCCAGCACCATTTATTGAATTGAAAACACTGCCCTTTTCTAGGACCTAAATATTAGCAAAAATCTTAGTATCTTTGTAGACATTCATTCGACCTTATATGTAAGGGTCTATTCCTGAATTCCACTCTATTCCATTGGTCCCCATGTCTGTCTTTTTGCTACTACTACACTATTTTTATTACTGCAAGTTTTAAAATCAGAAAGTATGAGGCCTCCATTTTTTGTCATTTTCAAGACTGCTTTGGCTATTTGGGTTGCCTTGAGATTCCATGTGATTTTTAGGATGGAATTTTTAATTTCTGCCAAAAATGCCTTTGGGTTTTGATAGGGATTATAGTGAATCTGTAGATCTCTTTGGTTAATATTGATATCTTAATATTAAGTCTTCCAAACCACATTTATTGAATTACTTTCCATTTATTTTTCTAATTTCAACAATAGTTTGTAGTTTTCAGCATACAAGTCTTCTTCCTCCTTGGTTAAGCTTATTCCTAAACATTCTATTTTTTTGATACTATTGTAAATGGAGTTATTTTCTTTCAGGATTGTTTATTACTAGTGTCTAGAAACATTTTGCTGCAATTTGCCTGAATTCAGTTACTAGTTTTATCAGATTGTTTTTTTTAAGAATCTTAAGCATTTTCTTCATGTAAGATCAAGTCACCTGTTAACAGAGATAATTTTGCTTCTTTATTTCCAATTTGAATGCCTTTTGGTTTTTTAACTTGCCTGATTGGACTGGCTGGAACTTCTAGTACTATGTTAAATAGGAGTGGCAAGAGCATGCATCCCTGTCTTGATCCTGGTCTTAGAGGTAAAGATTTTGTTATTCGCCATTGAGTATAAAAAGTTAGCTATGGGTTTTAAAGCTGTCATTAAGATGAAATAAAATTGAAACATTGTTTGACAGTTGCTTTTAAAGTTAAAAATGTGTGGTGTTGTTTCTGAGGTCTCCATTCTGTTCCATTGGTCTATATGTGTGTTTTGGCACCAGTACCATGCTGTTTTGTTTACTATAGCTTTGTAGTATAGTTTGAAGTCAGGTACCATGATGCCTCCAGCTTTTTTCTTTTTTCTTAGGATTGTCTTGGTTATACAGGCTTTTTCCATGTGAAATTTAAAGTAGTTTTTTTCTAATTGTGCAAAGAGTCAATGGTAACTTGACTCTTTAAACTGGCATTTAATCTGTGAATTACTTTGGGCAGTCTGGCCATTTTCACAATATTGATTCTTCCAATTCATGAGCATGGATTTGTTTGTGTCCTCTATTTCCTTGAGCAATGGTTTGTAGTTCTTGAAGAGGTCCTTCATGTCCCTTGTAAGTTGTATTCCTAGGTATTTTATTCTCTTTGTAGCAACTGTGAATGGGAGTTTATTCATGATTTAGTTCTCTGCTTGTCTATTGTTGGTATATAGGAATGTTTGTGATTTTACATGTTGATTTTGTATCCTGAGACTTTGCTAAAGTTGCTTATTAGCTTAAGGAGTTTTTTGGGCTGAGACAATGGGGTTTTCTAAATATACAATCATGTCATCTGTAAACAGAGACAATTTGATTTCTTTCTTCCTATTGTGAATGCCCTTTATTTCTTGCTGTTGCCTGATTGCCCTGGCCAGAATCTTCAATACTGTGTTGAATAGGAGTGGTGAGAGAAGGCATTTGTGCCTTGTGCCAGTTTTAAAAGGGAATGCTTCCAGCCTTTGCCCATTCAGTTTGATACTAGCTATGGGTTTGTTATAAATATCTCTTATTATTTTGAGATAAGTTCCATCAATGCTTAGTTTGTTGAGAGTTTTTAACATGAAGTGATGTTGAATTTTATCAAAGGCCTTTGATAATCGTGGTTTTTGTCATCGCTTCTGTTTATGTGATGAATTACATTTATTGATTGGCCTATGTTGAACCAACCTTGCATCCCAAGGATGAAGCCAACATGCTCATGGTGGATAAGCTTTTTGATGTGCTGCTGGATTTGGTTTGCCGGTATGTTATTGAGGATTTTTACATTGATGTTCATCAGGAATATTGGCCTCTACAACCATCTGATCTACAAAGCTGACAAAAACAAGCAATGGGGAAAGGATTCTCTATTTAATAAATGGTGCTGGGAAAACTGGCTAGCCATATGCAGAAAACTGAAACTGGACCCCTTATACAAAAATTAACTCGAGATGGATTAAAGACTTAAATGTAAAACCCAAAACCAAAAAAAAAAAAAAATTTCTAGAAGAAAACCTAGGCAAAACCATTTAGAACATAAGCGTAGGCAATGACTTCATGACTAAACACCAGAAGCAATTGTAACAAAAGCCAAAATTGGCAAATGGGATCCAATTAATCTTAAAGAGCTTCTCCACAGCAAAGGAAACTAGCACCAGAGTGAACAGGAAACCTATAGAGTGGGAGAAAAATTTTGCAATATATCCATCGGACAAAGGTCTAATAACCAGAATGTACAAGGAACTGAAACAAATTTATAGAAAAAAAAAGCCTATCAAAAAGTAGGCGAAGGATATGAACAGATACTTCTCAAAAGAAGACATTTATGCAGCCAACAAACATGAAAAAAAGCCCATCATCACTGGTCATTAGAGAAATGCAAATCAAAACCACAATGAGATACCACCTTATGCCCGTCAGAATGGTGATCGTTAAACAGTTAGGAAACAATAGATGCTGGTGAGGCTATGGAGAAATAGGAATGCTTTTACATTGCTGGGAGTGTAAATTAGTTCAACCATTGTGGAAGACAGTGTGGTGATTACTCAAGGATCTGGAACCAGAAATACCATTACTGGGTATATACCCAAAGGATTATAAATCATTTTACTACAAAGACACATGTACACGTATGTTTATTGCAGCACTATTTACAATAGCATAGACTTGGAACCAACTAAAATGTCCAGCAATGATAGACTGGATAAAGAAAATGTGGCACATGTGCAACATGGAATACTATCTAGCCATAAAAAAATGAGATCATATCCTTTGCAGGACTATGGATGAAGCTAGGAGCCATGATCCTCAGAAAAGTAACACAGGAACAGAAAAATACCACAAGTTCTCACTCATAAGTGGGTTGAACAGTGGGAACACATGGACACAGGGAGGTGAACAACACACACCAGGACCTGTCGGGGGTTGGTGAAGGAGGGAGAGCATTAGGATGACTACCTAATACATGTGGGATTTAAAACCTAGATGACAGGTTGATAGGTGCAGCAAACCATCATGGCACATGTAAACCTATGTAACAAGTATGTACTTTCTGCACATGTATTCTGGAACTTAAAAAACTAAAAAGGGATTTTCTATAGGGCCCCCAAATTTTGCTCTTGGACATTTATCTAGAGACATGAAAACTTACATTCACCTCAAACCCTATACATAAACATTTATATTAGGTTTATTTGTAATAGTCCCAAACTGGAAACTACCCAAATGTCCTTCATTGGGCAAATAGTTAAGCAAACTCTGTTACATCTATACCATGGACTACTACTCAGCAATGAAAATACATGCAATGTTTTGGACAAACCTTAAGATAATTATGTTGAGTGAAAAGCTGTTATCTCAAATATTGCATACTGTATGATTTTATTTAGATGGCTTTCCTAACATAACAAAATTACAGAGGTGGAGAAGAGATTTGTGATTAGGAATGTGTTAGGAATGGGGTAAATGGTATAAACAGTATGAGACAAAATTGTGATAATAGTACAGTGTGCATCTCAATTGTAGTAGTAGAGTTACATGAAGCTATACTTACACAAGTGCATAAAAAATAGTGAAAGATGAATATTCCCTGTGTATTTCATCAGTATCAATTTCCGGGTTTTGCTATTCTACTATAGTTATACAAGGTACTAACATTGAGGGAGGCTGGACGAAGAGCAAACAGGACATTTCTACACATATTTTTTTTAATTTCCTGGGAATCTGTTGTATTTCAAAATGAAAAACACATAGAAGACAAAATTAAAGTTAAACTTAGTTCCTCAGTCACACTAGCCACCTTTTAAGTGTTCGATAATTACATGTGGCTAGTGATTCCATATTGGATAGTACAGAATTACAGAATGCCCATCATTACAAAAATTCTGTTACTTAACCTTGCTATAGACACTCAATGTCTGATGGATCCTTAGAATTCACTTGAAACCATATTGAACAGGCAAAAGCTGGAAGCATTCCCTTTGAAAAGGGACACAAAACAAGGATGCCCTCTCTCACCATACCTATTCAACATAGTATTAGAAGTTCTGGCCCGGACAATCAGGCAACAAAGAAATAAAGGGTATTCAAGTAGAGAGGAGATGAAATTGTCTGTTTGCAGATGACATGATTGTGTATTTAGAAAACCCCATCATCTTGGCCCCAAATCTCCTTAAGCTTATAATCAACTTTAGTGAAGTCCCAGCATACAAAATCAATGTGCAAAAATTATAAGCATTCCTATTCACCAATAATAGCCAAATCGTGAGTGAACTCTCATTTACAATGCTACAAAGATAAATACCTAGGAAGACAATTTACAAGGGATGTGAAGGACTTCTTCAAGGAGAACTACAAACCACTGCTCAAGGGAATAAGAGAGGGCACCAACAAATGAAAAAAACATTTTATGCTTATGGATAGGAAGAATCAGTATCCTGAAAATGGCCATACTCCCCAAAGTAATTTATAGATTCAGTGCTATCCCCATCAAGATACCATTGACTTTCTCCACAGAAAAAACTAAATTTCATATGGAAACAAAAAAGAGGCCATATAGCCAAGACAATCCTAAGTAAAAGGAACAAACCTGGATGCATCCTGACTTCAGATTATACTACAAAGCTACAGTAACCAAAACAGCATGTTACTGGTATAAAAACATATATATAGACTAATGGAACAGAACAGAGGCCTCAGAATACCACATATCTAAAACCGTCTGATTGACAAATCTGGAAAAAACAAGCAATGGGGAAAGGATTCCTTATCTACTAAATGGTGTTGGGAAAACTGGCTGCCATATGCAGAAAAAAAGAAACTGGACCCCTTCCTTTCACCTAGTACAAAAATTAACTCAAGATGGCTTGAAGACTTAATGTAAGACATAAAGCCATAAAAACCCTACAAGAAAACCTAGGCAATAACATTCAGGACATAGGCATGAGCAAAGACTTCATGACTAAAACACCAAAAGCAATGGCAACAAAAGCCAAAGTTGACAAAAGGGATCTAATGAAACTAAAAAGCTTCTGCACAGGAAAAGAAACTATCATCAGAGTGAACAGGTGATTCTCCCTACAGAATGGCAGAAATTTTTTGCAGTATATCCATCTGGCAAAGGGCTAACATCCAGAATCTTCAAAGTATTTAAACAAATTTACCAGAAAAAAACAACTCCACCAAAAAGTGGGTTGAAGATATGAACAGACGCTTCTCAAAAGAAGACATTTATGCAGCAACAAACATGAAAAAAAGCTCATCATCACTGGTCATTAGAGAAATGCAAATCAAAACCACAATCAGATACCATCTCACGCCAGTTAGAATGGCAATCATTAAAAATTCAGGAAACAACAGATGCTGGAGAGGATGTGGACAGTAGGAATGCTTTTTACACTGTTTATGGGAGTGTAAATTAGTTCAACCATTGTGGAAGACAGAACCAGAAATACCATTTGACCCAGCAAACCCATTACTGGGTATATACCCAAAGGATTATACATCATTCTATAAAGACATGTGCACACATATGTTTACTGCAGCACTGTTCATGACAGCAAAGACTTGGAAACATCCCAAATGCCCATCAATGATAGAGTGGATAAAGAAAATGTGGCACATATATACCATGGAATACTATGCAGCCAGAAAAAAAGGATGAGTTCATGCCCTTAAAGACATGGATGAAGCTTGAAACCATCATTTTCAGCAAACTAACACAAGAACAGAAAACCGAACACCTCATGTTCTCACTCTTAAGTGGAAGTTGAACAATGAGAACACATGGACACAGGGAGGGAACATCACACACTGGGGCCTGTTATGTGGTGGTGGCTAGGGGTGGGTTAGCAGAAATACCTAAAATAAATGAGTTAATGGGTACAGCAAACCATCATGGCACATGTACCTATGTAACAAACCTGCACGTTCCGCACATGTATCCTAGAACTTAAAAGAAAAAACAAAAGAATTCACTTGAAACCTATGCGATGATAGCATTAAAGGAAAATGCTACCCTTGCCACATGAGCCAAATTCAAGGTCTTCTCTTTTAAAGATACTGGTTATTATCCCACGGTTATCCCCCAACTACCAGTAAGGGCAGCCACACAATCTGTTACGTAAGCAAAAGGAAATGAGTAACTTTGGTCCTCCACCCCCAGAAATGGCATAACTATTTTTTTTTCTATTTCTCTTTTCTTCTGTTCATGATGTGGAGAAAGTGGGTCATGTCACTAAGTTTGTGTTCATTGAAAGAAACCCTGGCCTTGAAACTTTCTTAGAAGGGTGTTGCATTGTACCCAGAACCATATGTGAGATATTCAGGATTTCCCAGATGATTCAAATAATTTTCTTTATTTTACACATGATTTTAACTGCACTTTCGTAGTTCTAATTTTTATGAATATTTAGACAATTGAATTTGGCAGTTGACAATTTTTCTTATGTTCTTTTTCTGGGTATTTTTGCTATTTGTGTTTATATTTTATAGTAATACATTTACTTATACAGAATTTAAAGATAAAAGGGAATACAATCTTAAAATTGTTTGGGAAAGGATTCACTTTTCAATGTATTGTCCAGGGACAATTGATTAGTAGTTTAGAAAAATAAAGAGTGTGATTTCCATCTCACCTTATACAATAAGCATAAACTGTAGGTAGAGGTACTATATATAAAAAGGAAACTTTAAAATTTTAGAATAAAATGGAAGGATATTTTTATCTTGGAATAATGGAGAGCTTCTTAAAGAACACACGAAAAGCACAAACCCTAGTATAAATGATTAATACATTTGAATACAATAAAATTAAAATTTAGATTTTGAAAAACTGTAAAAAAAAGAAAACATACAGACCAAGATGAGAAGCAATTTATAATATAATAAAAGGTCAGAATCTAAAATATCTGAAGAGCTTAGATAAGCAATTTAAGAAAAAAAGAATCAATGGAAACATATGCAAAAGATTTGAAAAGACAACTCAGAGAAAAGAATATATAAATCATTAATGATCAATAAATGAAGAGACTCAGTCTCCTCTGTCATAATAAAAATGAAAATTAATTTTTTACAACCATCAGCTTGACAAGAAAAAGTAAATGCATTTTAACATCTGAATGACTGAACGTATCTACAGAAAAACAAATGTACCACTTTTCTCCTCTTCCTGGGCTTAGTAAACCTCTCACCTCAGCCTCTGAGGTGCTGGGTCTACAAGATGGTCTGAGGCTCCTAGGCTCAAGCGATCTATCAGCCTCAGCCTCGCAAAGTGCTGGGATTACAGTTGTGAGCCACCGTATCCAGCCAGTATACAACTTTAATTATAGTAACTTGTACAATTATCACGCAGCTCAAAAAGCCTTCATAACCCTTTTCTACTTCACAGCACCTTTATTCTCAACTAGTTGTAACTATTACCTTGAACTATTTCAAGATGTGCTGATGGTCTACTGGGGGGAAAACCCAGAACTTTGTAGCATTTTCTAATTTCTATGAAGTGAATACTCCCATCATGGCAATTTTCAAGCTCCCAACATTTCAACTGGCTTGTCCAATTCCCCAAAACCTATCAAATAATTCTCATATGTATGAGCCTATTCCAGCACTCATGTCAATTCCTTCATTTCTGTGGTTTTCCTTCTTTTTCTTTTTTTTCTGTTTACTACCTAAGTGAGCATCTTTAAATAGTTTTGTTTTAGTTGCTTCTGCCAATATCAATATTATGTAACTTGATGAAATTATTTTTCTTCCAATATTCTGGAAGACTTTAAATAGCATTGAGATTATCTTCTCTTTAAAGGTTTAGTAAACTCCCATAAGAAACCACCTGGATCCCTTCCTTCCTTCACTTCCTGCTCTTCCTTCTCCTTTTTCTCCTCCTTGTCCTTCTCCTTCTTTTCTTCTT
>NW_016107415.1:3426475-3430533 GCF_001604975.1 Cebus imitator
TGAGCTCTATCTGACAGCTTTCTTTCTTCCATGGAAATCAGATTGTTTCAATTTTTCAAAATCTCCTTTCTGGCCATTTTTGATAAATTGTATTTTCCTAGAAACTTATTTTGTCTGCTTTTACGTTTATTTACATATATTTGAGGAAAGCAGCTTTACGATACATTTTTTTGTTTTGTTTTATTTTCTAAGGTTATTGCTCTACCTTTTTTACTGTAGGATATTTTTCTCCATTTTTTTTTGATAGCATTCTAAATATATTTTCTATATCCTTTTGGTTTAGAGCCAGCTTTAGGATTTATTCACAATTTCTAGTGTTTTCTGACTCATTAATCTCTGTTTGCAACTTATTTTTTTCCCAACCTCTTTCTGAATTCTTGAGCCATCTATTTAATTCGTATTTTTTGTAACTTCTTCTGTATTAATGTATGTAGTAAAGGCTACTTGTATTTCTCTGAGCATGTTACTTTAGCTGTTCTCTTAAGAATGAAGCATATTCAGTCAAAAGTGTACTAAATTGTGATTCAGGAAACAGATTTCCATCCTGTTTCTCTCTGTGCATAGCAGTGTCATTTTGGCACGTTACTTTGTCCTCCTTCTTAGGTTTCAGCTTCCCCAACTAGAAAATGGGAAAATATTTGATCTCAGAACTTCTATTTTACTCTCTATTTATGAAATATACTCTCATACCCAGGTTGTGAGTCCAAGAATTTGAATTGAGTCTACAACGTGAATTCTGAAGTCTCAAAGTGCTTTTTTGTTTGTTTGTTTTTTTCCTAATATGCTAGTAAGTCTATGAATTGTAGTCTCTGCTATAATAAAAAAGACATGCTTCTTTTCATTCTTTGTCTACAATATGGGGGCCTGAGCCTCAAGCAAATTCAGGGTATATATAGACATTCTTTATTAACCTGGCACATTTTGTCAGAATTAATCAGCTGTTGGAAGTTATTAAGGAAGGTTCATGAGGAAGCATTTTCCAAGATCCTTTGAAAGTCTTGAAATAAACACACCATCATTAGCAATGCAAAATCAAACAGAATGGTGTATTATTGAATGGGTTAAGATGAAGTTACAACAAATATTGTGTCAGAGTAAACATCAGAAAATAGATTTTCTAAGGTCTAGAAGTTAGAGAAATATGCAATAATGAGCATACTATTAAATGTTGACAGATTCTGTATCCAAGATGCCCTTTAAAAATCAAAGAAAATTTATTTTGCACTAATAAAAATGCGTTAGGGAAGAGCAAACAGATTGTCACAGAATCTTTAACTCATCCATATTATATAAAATTCACATGTGAAATTACTGTCTATATTTTAAAATCTATATAGCAACTGTGAACTCAATGTACTTTGTGGAAGAGTTAATCACTACAACAAAATGAAATACCTTAAGCTGTGTGTCTGTCTCTGTACTTAAACATTAATACAAACCCAGTATATTTTACTTACTAATGTCGAAAAATCCATGAAGGGGAATTAGCAGAGAAATGGAACAAAATATCCTTCATTTACATTAGTTTACTGAAAGACATTTTAAGTCGTCTATTTTGTAAAATATTATGTAACAATAGCAATCATTGCCCGCTCTGTATAACCCTACACAGTCTAAATAAATCGCTTCTGAATAGTTTTTCTGTACAGCTCACTACATTTCTAACTATAGGATTGTAATCTTGCAACCTTAAAAAATACATTGATTTGTATGCACATAAAGAGACCAGGGTAATTAACAATGCTAAAAACTGGTAAACATAATTTATTCTTGACCTCTCACAAAAAGGGAAAGAAAAGTTGTATTACATGCTACATTTTGTTTAGAGATTTATGATGCAGCATAATTTCCATTTCCTTTACAATAAATATTTAAAAGACATATAATATTAAACACGTTACCTAATTACAAGCCTTATAGTAAAATATTAGGGTGATGGTTTGAAAGCCCAAAACATTTACTGTCACTCAGCATTTTGTATGTTCTTTCATAAATCAGTACTGAAGCATACAAGCCAACAAAACTCTGAAATTCTGGCCAAACAGTTCCCAGTTATGTGCAAGAGATAACTGCTTCTCAAAGAGCCAAGCTGGACTTAAACTTTAAATAATAAAATATAAATATTCTAGACATGATGGGAAGATAATGCATGTGCATTTATTTTGGCTAGACTCTGCTTAAAGTTTCGAACTTTTTATGACCGTATAAGCTTGGATATGTTAATAGATCATTTTGGGCCCATTTTCTAAATGGGAGTGATGATACCTACTTTGTAGAGTTGTTATAAAGTCAAAATGAGGTAGTCTGTACAGCAGCTTTTGATACACGGTAAGCAACTCTAAAATTTTCATTTCCCTTGTGATCATCTTTTATCATCAGCCGTTGTTTAAAAATATAGAACTTAATGTAAAAGGTAAAATGTGAACATGAATGTAAAAATATGGAAAAATATTTCCCAAAATGACTATTAACATAGAAACTGGAGTTAAACAAGAAAACATTCAAAATTCTACTAAATGTAGCCAGTGCCAAATAAAATACAACACTAGACTCCTTGACAAAGGATATGGAAGGTTGGTCTCTTTCCTGTCATTAAGTGGATTTCTAATTATGTTGTATATGTTGTTTCAGAGGCAAAGGCCCATTGAAAAATACATCTGATGTCATTAATGCTGCCAAGAAAATTGCTGAAGCAGGTTCTCGAATGGACAAATTAGCCCGCGCTGTGGCTGATCAGGTAATAGAAGAGGGAAGAGTGGGTGCATGCTGAGTGGAATCATTAATTAGCACCTGGGTTTTGTAATTAGTTGTGTGCATCCTATAAAATGCTTCTGAAGAATGAATCAGAGGGGAGAATCACTGATATTTTACGCACTGGCCTTTGAGTCTCCTGACAGTGTGCTGGTGGCAAAGGCAGGTTTAGCTCGGGAGAGAATGCTAAGGCTTCTGACTGAAATTCCTTGAGAAAGAAGAGCACTTATTACTTAGGAGACATCAGCCCCTGAAGAGTAACAAATTGTCCCAGCCTTCCTCATACAAAATAAAGGAAGGGATAAGAGCAGATTTTTAAATGTTCATTCTTGGGCTCTTGGTTTAAATATATTTTCAGAGATTCCTACATAATGCCCTCTTTTGTTTACTTCATGGTGCTGATCACATTTGAAAAAGATACATTTATTGCTTTACCTTTTTTTTTCTGTTGCCCCCAGGAAATTTAGGTTGCACATTTTAACTGACTGACAGAATGAATAAAGGAGAGAAAAGAGGAAACTGCCTTGTGGTCAAGGAGCTCAACTGACAGTTTTAGGGATGTGATGGGTCATGATTTGATGGTTTAAGAAGTTGTCAGGGACTCAAGGACTCGACCAGGACTAGAATGTAAACTGGGGGTAGGACAGTCAAGGGAATTTGAAGATCAAAGGGCAGAAATAGGTAGAAGAATCTAGAAGAACATGATGTTTTTAAATGTAGAAATAAGAAAGTAAGCCTTCACTTCTTGTTATTTAATATGGATCTCACTCTAATGATATTCTTTATAATTCATAATAACTTATGCTCTACCATAAATGGGATTATGCCACATGATCAAGAACCTTCAGATTTCAGCTTTTTTTCTAACCCAGACTCAGAGGCATCCGAGATAAATGAAATTCTCAGAGTATCTCTTATGCTTTGAAACCAAACTAGGATATACATTAAAAGAGTCCTCACCTTGAACGTGTATTTCCATACTTTTCTTTTTAGTCTTGAAATTGAAATTTTAAAATTGTGTTCTAAATGCCTTGTTGCAATTATGGTTCATTCCTTATAAGAGTTCTTTAGGTAGTAGACTTTTTCAGGTAACTAATAATTATTCCCATAAGCAACAGTGGTTTACAGTTTAAACCACTTCAGATGGATTATATCATAAAATATGTTTTTATAATAAAATATATATGCTATTTTCTACATGGAAATATTAACACAGATTTGCTTAGTATGCTGGAGTACATTGATGCAAGCTGGAGATACTGAAAAGTGTAGAATTGCATTCTTCTTTTTTTTTTTTTTTTTTTTTT
>NW_016107415.1:3431283-3544092 GCF_001604975.1 Cebus imitator
TTTTTTTTTTGACAGAGCCCCATAAGTATTCCTGAAAGCTCATGTAAAGCAGGGAAGAGACAACAAATTTACTTGAAAATATGCATACAAAAAAATTACCAACTAGAAAAGGCCACATTCTTTTTTTAAAAATGTTGAGGAGAGTTGGGATGTGTAAAATGACCAGAAATTGGTCACCCACCAATTTGTTAAGAAAGACTTCTTGGGAGTGAAAATGAGTGGAGTGTGAATGGCTGTTTCATTGTACTTTAAATCTCAATGGAAAAAATTTTTCTCAACCTATTTAGGCTCCTTGAGTTCAGTAAATAGGTGAAAAACACATCAAACATACACATACACTAATCCCAGGATACTAGATTTATTTTGAGATTAAGTGACAGAATATTTAAATGCTATTTAACAGTGACTCAAAATAAACAGATGAAGTTTACATCTAACCTTCTTTGTGGCATTATTGTCATTAGCTGTGAAATAACTTGCAATTTTTGATAAAGAAATCTGTCAGAAAAAAAGGTTATCAAATTCTGTACCTATTTCAATGATTTAGGAGTGATTTTTCTTGATCCTTTTTAGATGTGGATTTTAACTGCTTCAGTGTAAATAACAGAATAGAATGAGTATTACCAAGGAGTGGATTGTTACATTTATTTTGCCAGAAAATATTTTTTACAGATTTGTGATATGCATGCCATGTAAACTTTTTACGGACTGTTGCATTTTTAATTACTGCTCCATTAGATAGAACTCTGAGTTTAATTTGCTGCAAGGTATTTGTATCAAAAGCCTTGTCAGCCCTCTGGGGAGATATCATTTTAAAGTTAATTCCTTTCAGTATATGGGTCCCTGGAGTAGGATAAATATTACAGTATGTAGTACTTATAGGAAGCTAAAAAGAGTCTCTGTGGAATTCTTTTGTGATAAATGCAGCTAGTGAAAAAATACCACAATGGTAAGTGTTAGATTAAAAAATCCCTTTATTGTTTATTCAATAGATGGTTATATGTAATCACTGGCATTACAGTATTGGTAAAAGAATTTTCGTTCTTGATCTTGAGGAAAACTTAGCTCAGAGTCTTTCTCCCATCCTCTCATTCTAAATAAGACACTTCAGTTGTGGCTGTAGGTACTTATTTCATACAGTATCAAGGCCCTGGTAAGTTTACATCCTTTACAAGTGCCAAATTGTATACAGAACAATTACATGACCTGGAAGTAGCTCAAGCTGAATCTCTGATAGCAAAAGAAATCTACAGGTATCTCAACTTCTTGGTAGCCATTGGCATTGAAGCCTCAGAAATGGTTTCAGGAGTCATGTAAATGTCTCTAGAAGTGTTCAGCCAAGCTCTGTGTGTACTTGATAGACATGTACCCACTTCAATCATAATGAGAATTCAAAATTCTTAGCCAGAGTTGACTCCGGTGCATCAATTAAAGGACTCTGTTGCTACTCTTATGAATTTGTTTCAGCTAGCTTCAAATTCATTCCATCAAATCTGTTTTTCTTACAGTGGTCGTGAACCATTTCAGTCTCTCACTTAAATGCAGGTTATTATGTTGCTTAAATTTTGATAAATATGAAATTCCAAAAAGTGCAATATTCCAAAATTTTTAATAAGTGAATGATGCATTTATTAGAGAACCAAAGGAAACACATTGATTTTCTTCCTCCAACCAACTGGATTGAAACTGTCCCCTACGCTTGGCAAAGAGTGCCACACGAAGTGATCTACTTTTAGCATCCTTTGGTCCTCTGCATTAAAGTAGCATTTCCCATAGTGAGAGTTAAAGAAAACTGTAAAATATTTAGGTTTCTTTATAGTTTAAAAGGCAGCAGGTAAAAATACTCATAAACATGTATAGAACTCCCAATATGACTTTCTGGAATATCTTCAACATTCTTCTGATAAAATTTTATTAAAGCAGAGCTAACCATTCTAAACTACTGTCTGTGGCCTTTCTAAAGTGTGCTGTGAAAAAGTTAGGTTCAATGAATGTAATTAAGGAATATGACACTGAAACCTTTTCTTCCTACAGCTTTTCTGTAACAAATGTTAGAAACTGAAGAATACTTACTAATCAAGATCATTCTTTTAATGTTTTATAGTGTCCTGATTCGGCATGTAAGCAGGATTTATTAGCCTACCTTCAACGAATTGCCTTGTATTGCCATCAGCTTAATATCTGCAGCAAGGTGAAGGCGGAAGTGCAGAATCTGGGAGGAGAGCTCATTGTGTCAGGGGTAAGCTGGGACCTGGGCTTCACAATGTTAAGTTCCCACCGTTGTACTTGCACCATTCTTGGCAACAGTACTGCTACAAACACCAAACTACAGTGATTTATAGGGAGGGTCTTTTAAAAAAATAAATGTGATCACCATTATTCCAGACCTTACCATAACTCACAAAGAGCAATTTGATTTTCCAATTACCCTGTGTTTATTCTAGCCTTGTAAAATCTCCATTCTTCACAAGGAAACTAATTTCGTAGTCTGGAAACTCATTGCCAAGCTGTGACTATTATAATTATTTGGGGCTTTTGTATATTTACTCATTATAAGTCTACTTCCTTTTGTGAGTCCTAGTAATTTTCATTCTCTGTTCAGGAGCCAGCCTCTCTATGTGTGGATTGTGTTCACATGTTAGAGATGATGAAAACAATAGGAATTCATTCATCAGGTTCCAATGCATACTAGGTTATCAGTAATCCTTGAAAGCCAGAAGATGTTTGAATTTAATACAGGTTGATGTGCTGTTGCCAAAAACTAACATAATTGTCGAACACTAACAATTATATATTCTTTGCTCAATCACTCCAGTGTTTCCTTTCTCAAGAAAATATAATTATCTAGTCCATTTTTATCAAATGTATAGAAATAAGTTCAATGAATATTTCGAAGAATCACAATTTCTTGGCAAGATTTCCAAATATGTGTTGAGGTTCTTCACCTTGGCTTCTTCTCCTCCCTCAACCCCTTTCTCTCAACACAGGGTGCCATTTGTTGCAAATTATTTGCAAGTCCAGAAATGTGGCTCTGACACCTTAGTTCTTTTCCCAGTCAGACATGATACTACCATTTCAAATGAGTAATTACCAGGCACATGATATTATCAGTGTGGTGAACTCCCTTATGAAAATCTCGGTTCTTCCTGAAGCCATTTTTGGAAATTGAGAAGTTTGACTATTTGGTAAAAATATGTGGACGAATCATTCCTGAATCCAAATGTCTTGTTCCCATATTGTTTGAGTTGCAGGAAATATAGCTGGGAAAAGAACTGATCTGGCTTGCACAGAGACACCATCTGGAAAGCCTGTTTCATGCAGTCCCACCTAGAGCCCAGTAAATTGGCTATTTTGTGCCTCTTCTCAAAGCACAGTCACCTCTTTGCATTTCCAAAATGATCCTGCTTCAACATTCTTCAACAACCAAGAGCGATGTGTCCTTTCTGCCAAGCTGGTAATTACCGAGATTCTCTCTCCAAGAAGTGATCAAATCATTGCATCTTCCTTGCTGCCTTTCTTATCTTCAGCCTTGATGGTATAGTTTCCCATACCACTCAGCTTTCATGTCCATCTGTATATAGCCCCTGTGGAACTGAGTGCTTTTTGTTCAGCTTGCCTTGTCTGCTTTCATTTGTGACTTTCCAATCTTATTATTTATGTGGATGCGCAAAGCATCTTTGTGGATCTCAGACTCCACAGCCTCATCTGGGCAATTTTTCCTAGCACAGCTGCTCTCCATCATCCTCTCAGTACCCATTGTTCATCACTGCCTCCAAAGCTTCATTCCCATTGTCCTTTCCTCATTTAGATGTAGTCCAAACCATCAATGGCTTTTATCACTTGCACTGTTGGCTTTTACAGAGGTGTTTGAGATTGGGAACACCATCAAGAAGCCTATTTCCTTCTTTGAGTCTTGTTGGCAAAATTCATAAATCCTTGCATGGGAGAAGGCTTCTTTTCGAAGAATGTTGTACAACTTTATAATAATTCTGAGGCCAATGCATTATAAAAAGTTTGATATATATGCTCAGTCATGGGTCTGCTCTTGGCTTCCTCATGATTTATTCCAAGCTTGACTGCTGTTTGGTGCCACACCTACATCTGTAGTCTGCTGTCTTTGCCAATTCTGCCTCCATCTTATTCATCCTCCTTCACTGATGGCCAATGGAGAAATGTATGAATATGCTTACTATGCAAAATAGCCACAAATGACTGCTTTCAGAGCTCTGAAAGAGTCAAGAATGTGAGACCCCATACACACAAATTTTCAATGATTTTGCCAAGAAAATTACACCCATTTATTTTGTCATATGGCATGACAAAGTTGCTATCTTTCTCAGGAGAAGCCATCATAGTTTAATGTGCAATACAAAAAGAAATACTTAAATCTTTCCTTTTTCCCTGTGTGTATACACATGGGATTCAAAGCTATGGCTTTCTGAAATATACCAAACCCCCCCGGAAAGTTAGATTTGTTGGAAGTCAACCTCTCTACCAAAGCTGGACAGATTTGGACGTATTTTTCCATTTTGCCAAGAAAAATGATTTTGATGTCAAAACAGAGAGCCACGTTTTTAGTTTTATGCTGGCATGATGAACATATGTTAAACAAAATGCACAATTATGTTTTATGTCAGCGTGTTTATGTTTTATGTGATTCTATGTATACAAACTGAGAAAGGTTTCTTGTGTTGTGTCTGCTTTTGGCTTGAGAGGTGGGGACAGAAAATTCAACTGATCATGGAGGACAATGGGTATAAAACTTCTCCAGGCATTATATGGGTGAACTAGAGAAATAAGCAGTCCAGGATGTGTTTCTGTGTAAGCTCATCCACACAACTGCTCTCTAAGAAATACCATTGGTTTTCTAGCTGCAATCCGGTTTTCTTTGTCATTGGCCTAAACCCCTCTCAACAACCAAAAGGTGACATTCTTATTAAACCTCAAAGTAGAAAATGAATTTGTGAGCCAATTCAGCTTAACCTGGTTACTAAGGGAGAAATGGAAAATTTTGAAAAAGATAGAATTGTTAAAATGAAAGTAGAGAAAATTGAGTTTCAGAAGATTAAACAGTCTCCATGGCTTTATTTATTTGCTTAGTTTAATGTTTGCTTAAATTCTTAAGCCAGTTTACAGGCTTTTTGAAAACAAGGAATATTGAAAGCAGAAAGATAAGGAGGGGAAAGGAGGGGAGAAGAGAAGAGACATAAAGGAAGACGGTAGAAAAGACAAAAGAAATAGAAAGTTAAACATAACATATATCATGAATTAGTTTAATGCAAGTAATGTCAATTAAATGTTAGAGCATTATCTTACGGATCAAAGTTATGCCATATATTTGTTTTAGTATGTAAATACTATTTTGAATACAAATATGTTCCAGTGTCTGGATATGGGTAGTACCTGTATATTTAATTATCATGTTTTTGACTAATTTTTATTTGCTAGGTTTTGCAGGGTTTAATGGGTACCTTTAAAGTTAAAAATGGAATGTATATATGGATCTGAAAAAATAAAAATCATTCCTTGACCTTTAATATTGTTAGCTACCCAAAGACTTATACATTGCATATGATTCTGAATAATATAAGAAATACTAATGTGGGATTTTAAAATTATGCATACTGAATATCAAACATTCTGATAAAACTGATAAAGCCTACCTGAACTTTTTTTAAAAATTAAAATATAACAGGCTCCTCATTATAACAATGAATTCAGAACATAACAGCAATAACCCTACTTTGATCAGGAATTCAATGTTCTGGAGAGACAAGGATATAATTTATGGCCACAGATTTTAACAGATTTTATTACATAGAAATGTCTATATAATAACAAAAGTGTGGAGGTGAAGAATGCTAGTTGCTTAAGTCCTCAGGCTGAATGAATGGATTACCAATCTTTTCCTGAGAGACTGAGAAACTTGCCCTAATATGCACTTTTGACTTGTCATTTAAATATCTCTTTTCCAAATTTGAATGCCTCTCAGCTGGGTTTAGGAGAGAGATATGTCAAGGTGAGCAAATATAACTTGTGACAGTGGTAGGATTTGAATTGGTAAAGAGAAGATTGGAGACTGAAGGGTCAGTTACAGTAATTCTTATTGCCCATGTTTCACATTATTTTAAAAAATCGGACTGTAATTATGATCAACATGAATATTCATGGTATAGATAATACATTCATAAAAATATTGGAAACTGATACTGTTCAAATTAATTCTACCTGACACTGGCATGTATTCAAAGATGCATATGTGTATCCAAAACACAAACACACACAGAGCACAATTAATTTGAAATTTACCCTTACATCCTTAATAAGCCTTAGTCAAGTAGTCAGGAACTTAACAAGGTTGATAACTAGAAATTACCTGATCCAATACAAACTAGAGGAAAAAAAAATGTTGGATATATTTGCACAGTGATATATGTATGGTGGGTTGAGGTAAGAATTACATTGTATTTGAAGAGTTCTGTATTCCTTTTATTTGTAAAAAGTGCCAGCATTTTGTAATGAGATAAAACAGCCACTGAAACAAGAATTGCATCTAATTATGTAGACCTGTACATTAAGCAACCTTTTTTTGTTAATTTTTTAATATATCTTCTATTCTGTCTATAGTCAATCCTTCATGATCTCCATGGATCAAGGGGTAACAGTAATGGAAAAAATCTAAAGTGCTAGCTCTTTCAATTTGGATTTAGAATGCATGTTCACGCTTCATTTGAACAAAAGGGTATGTGTTCTAGGAATTCACAGCAGTTCAAATGAATTATATCCAGACCTTCCACGCTTAAAAGACCTTCCCTTACCTAGGAAAAGTTGAACTGTCCAAATCTAGAGAGAGTTAAGATAAAAACAAACTTCCGGTTGTAAATCTGGATGTTAGGGTTAATGGAGAAACTATGGCTAAGAAAATGAAAGGAATAGTTACCATTTACAGAATGCCAGTAGTTCTTTGCATACACTTTGCTAGTAAAATCAGTTGTTGCATGATTCCATATTTTCCCCCAAACACATTCCCCAAACTGTTGATAGTGAACCTATAACCATTTGCCTTCTGATTCCTGTATTAAGTCCTCCTTATTTACATTTATACCAGTGTGAATGGTCATTGGTTTCTGCACAACCCAAATTATGGAAACCTACAGAGGGAAATAACCTTTAAACGGTTTTTCAGTGAAAATTCATTCCCCCANTAAAAGTGACAGTTTACCAATTCAAGACTATTATTTTTGGAAGATATTGGAAATTAATAGGAATTTTAATGAGAAAAGTAAAAATTTCTTTGGATGCTGGGCATCATAGAAAGCTTTGTGTCTTTTGCCCTGCACCTGTATATGTTCTCTGAATTCAAAAGTCCTGTGCAAAGGAATCTGGTATATTTCTCCACTGTAGGAAGTGGCTCTTCAGTTACATTTTCTGTGATGGTCACTCCAAACTTACCAATATAATCTGTTACGGCCATTTAAAAAAATCAGTTATTCATTGATGGAATTAAAATAGTTGGTTATCTAACTGAATTTTTTTATGCATAGGGGGAAAAAAAAACTGTGTTCCGATGTACTCATTTTGAAATAGGAAAATAGACTGTGTTGTGGCCAAGCTAGGAAGCAGACTAAGCAAATAACTTTTTACCTTAACTGGAGACATGGATTGACCTTACTTCGATCTACTCTGGATTGATTTGATTGTTTCACGTAAACCTGTGGGCTGAGGATTGTTTCTATTTTAGTTTGAGGACATTACTGTTTGTAAGAGTAGAAGAAGTTAGTAGCTTTAAGAAGAGTATCTGTGCCCTGAGATGTCAATTCCATTACTTGTCATTCAATCCGTAAAATTCATTCCTTTGGGTCTTAGAAACTTTTTAAGTAAGTTTTGAGATGCTCTAATTAAAAGAAGAAAGGCAAATAATTGACAACTTAATTCATTATCAATTAATATCTTAGAATTCAGTTAATACTCTGACAATTATAGCCAATTAGCAGTAATATTTTGTGAAAACTTAAAAATTGGACACAAGGGAGGTTCCTGGATGAGGGGAGGTGACTGCATGTACGGATGGCCTTCTGTGTCTGTGAGTTCTGTATGTGAGAATACAACCAACCAGGGATTGAAAATATTTGGTAAAAAAATGAAAATAACAATACAGCAATAAAAATAGTGCAGATAAAACACAATATAGTACTTATATTTATATAACATTTGCATTATAATAGGTATAAGTAATCTAGAGATTACTTAAGGTATACAGGAGGATATGTATAGGTTATGTGCAAATACGATGCCATTTTGTATCAGAGACTTGAGCATCCTTGAATTCTGGTATCTGCTAGGGTCCCAGAACCAATTCCCCATAGATACCAAGGGACGACTGTATCTTAGGATATCTGTAAAACCCAGACAAACCTATTTAAGAAGTACTATTTTATAAAGCTTCCCCATAAGACATATTTTAATTTTGATTACTTGTTCATTTTTGAGAATTGTCTGATTTCATTCCAAGATTTTTTATTTAAAATAATTTTAAGATATCATTTCAAATAATGTTTCAAATAATTAATGCTTTGAGAAGTATCTTAAAAGCCACCCTATCCCCAGTTTTGAACCAGTTTTGGATGTGTAAAAGCAAATCCAGATATACCCGTTTCCTTACATTGAATCAAATAATTATGGGAAGCCATACTGTTGAGTTAAAGACTTTTATTTAGAAACAGTATCTGTAAATTGAGCCCTGTAAACACTGAATTTTTCAGCTCTAGTCAAGAAACAGGTTGTTTAGAATTGGTTACTTAAGTCCATTGTGATTTTTTTTTTTTTTTTTTTTTTTTTTTTTTTTTTTTTTTTTTTTTTTTTTTTTTTGCTTGTTTCTACTTGGGCTTTCCCCAGGAATTCATGGACTGAAGTTTGTTGAAGAAAAAAGTTGATATGTGAACAAAGTGATATACTATGAATAGGTAAAAGAGAATGGATATTAAAATCAAGCTAAAGATTATCTGGGGATTTTGTCATTGATTTTACACATCTTTCCATTACCTTAGCTGGTTAAAAATAAAGAAGATAGAATGCATAGCAAAACTGAGTCAGGATTTTTTTTATTCAGTACTGGATTTGATGACCTGTAGACAATAATATTTTTCTCAAAAAAATCAGTGTTTCCATAAGTTGTTTCTGATTTCCAATGGCAAACAATTAGAGATTCAAAGAGGTGCATTTATTTCTTGTTCACATAAGAATATTTTCTGATTCACTGAATTCAACATTTCTACTGCATCCCTACTATGTAAAAGGCACAGTGATATATTTTGGTTGAGTTGGGGAATTTAAAGTCTCTTTATCTCTCATACCAAATAATTTTCATGGAAAGGATAAATTTTTCTGTCCGGTGTTAGACTGTGTAGTCTATGTTTTTTTTTTTTTTTCCATTTAGTTTCTCAGCTCACTGAAATCGGTTTTTCAGCTAGAATACCAGAGTATCTGTTGATGGCTATCTCTGTGCACATTCATTGTTTTCTTGATTTACTATATTCTAGAAATAAAAGTGTGTTTAACTTACTGTCGTCTACATTCTGTCCCTGCAGATTATTTTGTCAAGTGCTTTTTCCAGCCTAATTTAAATCATTTATAAAATATGCCCTTGAGCCTAGCCCTTAGAAGAGAAATATGTACCACATTATGGCCCATGTATCTTACAAATAAGAAGCGTTTCCGGATGGGCAATGTGGAGTTTCTTCATTCAGATTTCTTTTACCGCATTAAAACACATTGCCTTACTCTATCTTAATAGTCATTTTCCTTCTAGACTATAAATATATTTCAAATACTTCATCCTAATTCTATTTTCTTGAAGGCAAGCTTTCTTAATTTAGATGTTTAATCTTTTCTTTTATCATCAATACTATATCTTGTTTTATTACTTCTCTCTGAATACCTTCATCTGTGCAGATGCCTTGCTGATAATGAAATTGACTGGAAATATGGCTAGATGTCCTGTCAAATTGGTACAACCTGCCTCTTGACCTCTTTCATCCATTTTCTTGGGCAAATCTCTTTTGCAACTGAGACTATCCTGGAGAAGTTATGGTCAACACCGTCTTTTAAGAACCACGCACCTTTGTCAGCCCAAATTTCTGTATGTGAGACACTACCATAAAACAAAATCAGAACATCTCTTTATCTGAAACTTCCAATTTGAATCTGCTGCTATTCACATTTATTGGAGCCTCGCTTACTGAGGTCTTTCTCTTCAATTATAACATTTTGGTCAACTTACATGAAAAAATCTTGACCATGTCTTTCATGATGAATTACATGATAAATGCATCTGCAGATTGTTCTTTTGAAACACCCATATTATTTCACCTGACTTTTCTCAAACTTTTGTGCTAAGAAGCTAAACAACTTTTTTTTAACCTCAAACAAAAATTTGAGACCAGCCTTACATCTGTATGGTCAGAATGAAATTATAACTGGGACTATAATAATGGAGTCTCTTGACTACTGAAATCTTGCAAACACTTTGTATCTTGTCTTAAAGGGCTCTTACCCATTTCTGCAATATCATGAGAAGTATGCAGCATATCTATAATTGGAATAGAGCTTAGTTTTCATGAAAAATGTCATTAGATCCTAAGATTTGGAAATTATCTGATCCTAGCTTTGCATCCTTTATCAAAGACAGTTTTATTATTTTCACTAATGTCATAACTAAAGGCATTATTATCACAAGCAGTCATGCTAAATTCACCCAAGAGGTCAGCACAGTTCACCACTCTGCATCCTTTTGATGCAGCCTAGTTTTGCATTGGGTTCCTGAAGTCATGCTCCATTTCCAAAGTGACAACAGGCAATTATAAGACATGCCAATAGACAATCTAAGTTCATTTTGTTTTATTTCAATATTTTAAAAATGTTTAACTCCATTTTTATTCTAATGTCTTAACGTTGGGAGAATTGTACCATCTGTTTGTTCAGTAGCTAAAAACTTAAGGTGTTTATTGGAAGAATGGACAATTGCATCATTAGTATTAATGACCTTTAGTTTTTTTATGAGATGATCCCAATAAGTTTCTAATACATAGTTTTTAAAAGTGAGAAATTGTGATATGACTAATTTATTTCCTACAATAGGAAAATCAGAAGTTGCCTAACTTATAAAGCCAAATGAGATTGTTATAAAAAATCAAAGATAAGCCAACTAGTCAATGGTCCAAGATGTAAAGGTGGAGAGAAAATAAAACTTCATAGGGCCATGAATTGCAAAATCTCATACAAAAAAATCTGTTAAAGATAGAATTTGAATTTAGACTTACAATTATTGAAAATAATAAATGATAAAGCAGGGAAAATATATGCCTCCTCTCATAAGTACAGAAAAAGTCAAATAGAGGAAAAACACCCTTCTTTTTATATGCAAGATTTTTTTCCTATTGACTTTAATTCTTTAGAGACATCTTTAAATGTCTCTAACATTTATTTTGAAGTGAAAAATGGACCTGATGTTGCTAGATTCATAATCAGTTTGAATTTAGTAGCTTCTGTGTTTCAAACTGCTCTCTAATCTGCCAATTTTGCTTAATTTTAAATTGCAATTATTGTAATACACTTATGTATTTAGTATGCTAAGAATGACAGGCTTAGAAATAGAATTATATTGGCTTAAAACAGAAAAGTAAATCCCAAATTAGGATTTTTGTTTATCTGTATATAGAAATAGTCTTTGGTTTTTACCCATTTGTGATGCCATAATTTGCAAGTTATTGTTTGAGTGCCTAGGTTTACTAAATATTTTTCTGTGGAAAGAGCTGGTTTCACTTTTCATGGATTCCACTAGGCAGATGAAGCCCTGACATCCATGCGGATGGTTTCAGGATGTGCCTGCTCTTCAATAGTGTCTTTTACTTTTGTTTTATCGTAATCTATAACTTTGAGTATTCTATTTTTAAACTCCTATATTTGCATTTAAAAAATACTTTAGTACTCTACATGTCATTGTCACATCTTGTCTTGTTTTCTATGAAAACTGGACTTGGTAAGTAAAGCTATGATGATAGCAGAAATCGCCCACGACAAAAATGTTTGATCAGTTGGCATCACTGGGTCATGTATCTTGATCTCTGAGAGAGGCAGTGCATTTTTTTTTATGCTTGCAGAAAACTTGCCATTTGATTTTTTCCTACAGTTTTGAAAATGGACTCCTTTTAGTTGCATTTTATATTCGATACACACAAAAAAGTCAAGATTCTCAGCAACATTTTAAATTGAAAGAATTTTATGAAAGGATTCTAAAGGTAGAAAAGGGCATTGGTTATTGGCTTATCTTTTAAATTATGCCCCTCACGCCGTCCACCCTTGGGTTAAAAGGAAGAGTCAAAAGAGTTGCAATTGTAGCAACAACAAATGTCTTAGTCTTTCAGTGATCCCAATGAAAGAGGTAAGTATCCCTTTAGTAGAGGACTATGTACAGAGGTTAGATGTGCAGAGGCCAATAAATTAAGGAAGGTCACACAGCAGGGCGATGGAACATCCAAGAAAGACATCTGGGATCCCCACATACCGTTCCAGGCTTTAAGAGCTGCAGCCCTTGCCTTCTCTCTTGGTGATCTTCAACACTTTAAATAGGGGATTCACCCCCTTTGCGCCCCACTACAGTTGTCCCTTACAATGCCTGACAAGGCAGGGTGCATCTTCATTCTCCTCCCACGTGGTTCCTTTATCTGTTCAAGAGCCACTAAGAAATCCGAATGGCCAGCCACCTTAAAGTCAAGAAATGTATATCTCTTTCAGCACCTAATTCCTTCATATAGCTCTTTTGCCCAGTTATCCATTCCCTCTTCCACTTCCCTAATCCCTTCCCAAGTAGGGTACGTTTTATTTTTCTCTTGCTCTCTCTCTCACTCTCTCTTTTCTGTATCTCTCGGAAATCAGACAGGAGTTCAGAGCACTTTCACTACCTTTTATGAGGTAGATTGTGATGTCATAGATGGGGGCAGGGCTAGTCAACTTTCTACCCACCTCCCAACCTGTGCTGAGGGAGCTCCGATCGGGAGTGGAAGCAGTGATTCCTCCATGGTGAGTAACTTGACTTTCTAATCTAATGTCTTTCATTGTAATCATTAATTCTGAAGGCAGGGGGGACTGGATTTGAGGGAAATGAAAATGTGCCCACTTAAGGCCTCTTGATATTTAGACCAACTTTGGGCAAATGACCTATTTATTCTTTATGTGGGTCAGAAATTCCACAGCACAGATATATTCTTCAATTGTGGTCTAAACTTGAGAAGTGAAAATGGTATTTTTATTTCTTGATTTCTTAGTCTTTCTTCCCATTGGGACTGAAAGTCATGGCATATGTGGAATGAATATATTCTGTAGTCTCTTTGTGAGCTTCTCTAAGGAAGGCTAGTCAGAAGGATGTATTCTTCTTTGTTTGGATGATTTCAGGGTCATGAAATATCCTTTACTGATGGTTGTCCTGAGAATCAGTGGGTCCTTCTAAAATTGAGGAAGTTAAAATGTACATGAGGATGATACACGAGGATTATCAACAACTGCTTTGGGTGTTAACAAATGAAAGCTTTCTAATGCAATGACTGAAATGTTCATTTTTTGAAAAAAGTTACAATTCCTGCAAGTTTAAGTTCACAGCCATTTCAAGGTGTCACAGCCAGATTTGCTGCCCATTTTGTTGTTGCCGTCATAAACACCGATGCTGTTGTATAGTGTCTCTTGGTAGAGGTGTGAAAAGCTGCTATTGTTTCATTTGGGTTTCTATTTATGTTACTGATTAGTTCTTTTATATGCCTTAGTATTTAGAAAGAAAAACTCAACTGGAGTGAGCACTTTTCTCCGCTTCTTTCCCTGTTCTTTCCTGGGTACCTATTAAAACTGTCAAGATGCAAGCTTTTGTATAAAAGGGTAAAGGGAGTTCACGGGGGTAGTTGACTCTTTAAGGGATATCAAAGCATGAGGGTGGCTGTTCTTAGAAGTGTTTGACCATCAGAATGTGATACCCTGTTTTTTTCATAGGGTGGGATGAAAGCATCCTGGTATGGATTATGAGTATTATAAAATATGTAAAGAGGGTGTTATTTTTTGTTTTTGTTTTTCAAAATATACATCCCTAGTTAACTAGCCATGATGAACATTTGTGTTGGAGATTGGTTTCGGTTTAAAATGAAGAGTCCGTCTGTCTCATCAACAGCTTCTTTGTTATGCATAAATCCATGATCCCCAAAGTTATACACTTTTATATTTAAAAGTACTATAGCTGATACTGCCCTCTTTTGTACCCTGGGGTTAGGGAATGGGTTTTGAAGTTATTTGATTACCTAAGTTTTCTAACCTAATAAGTGACTACATGGTAAAGGTGTCAGGCCTGATTAAAAAAAAAGGTAGGGCCATAACTGGCCAGTAGAAAGATTTTGATGACAATCACCTGCAGGCAACCTAATATTGCAATGTGGGCAATAATGCCAGTCTTACATGTTGGATTATCCCTCTCAAGTCTATGACCTGCCTTCCATTAAAAGTACTAGACTACTGAAACCCAGGTAGAAGCAAACCTTCAGTGCTAGAAAAATCTGATGTCTAATCATAGCTCAAGTTTTTAATGTCTTTTATCAACCCCTCATACAGCTGCCAGGTAAGAAATGCTCATATTTTCAAACCCTTGGGACACAATCATCTTTAAACTTCGTGAGTTAAGAACGGTTGTGTTGTGCGCTTGTGCAAATTCAGAGAGTCTATCATGGAATGCGTTGTGCATGCACTTATCTTCATGCGCATGTTTCATTTATAGTGATGTTCAGTGTTTTTTAAATCCATTGTGTATGTATTAAAAGTTTAATTTAAAAATACATACATTATGCACTAAAGGAGACAGTGAAGTGGAATGGAAGTTGCATTAATTTGGGGTCTGAACGCTTGGTATGCTAGTTCTATCTCTGTGCTTGACTTGTTAGGTAACTCAAAGTAAATTACTTAGATCTCTTGGGCCTCAGTTTTTCTCATTTGTAAAATGATGGTAGATGATCAAAAAGAGATATTCTAATGCATCCATGCTCGAAAAATCTATGGTTTTATGATATATTTTTGAAGAACTGGTTTATGGGAAAATGATTGAATAGTTGATGAAATATAGTTTTTATGTTGTACACCCAATTATTAAATCCAGAAAAAACATTCTGTTTAAATTAGGTTTTAAAATGTGCTGCCTATCTGATATAGTGCTAGTTTATGATAGATGTGCCTGAGCCATTTGTTTTAAATAGACAATATCATTTGATTAATCGACTAAATCTAAACCGCTTAGAAAGTTATATATCAATTGACATCTGAAGAGAGGCAGAATCCATGATAGGAAGCTCCATATTGATTTTGGAAGACCGATTCATGTTTTAACTCCATACCTTTGTGTTATTCTAATTATTGGGGATGTAAAAAATGTTTACTAGGTAATAGATGTAGCTGATCTCACTGGGACTTCAAAGTTTAAAATTACCTATGTAATATTGCAGGAAATCCTATGTGGTTTTGGAAGTGTTGATGAGTAGGGAATTGGTAAGTATGGAACTATGTACTATGGGGGATAAAAGAAATGTAAAGCCTTGCTCCTAAATTTGAGGAATGTGCAGCCTCTTTGGGGAGTCTATATATGTGCCAAGTACCAACTTAGAAGTGAATACATTAAGTGCCAAAAGAAATATCCCTGTGGTCTGGGTGGGCTGGATTGCACTGGGAGGGTCTCATAAAAAGCTGATACTTTTAGCTAGCTGAGAACAGAGTGGTTTAGGTTTGTGTGTTATTGTACATAAAAAGGGCAGGGAAGTGTTCCCGGTCTTCAAAACCCCAGAATTGTAAATGGAGCTGAAGATACCTTGTGTTTCAAAATCAAAATTTATTGCTTATAGTTAAACCTCATACTTTTTCTGAACACTTTTCCCATAAATTATATGCTGACTATACAAGATGAGATGTCTTTGGAAGAATTGAGGAGGCAGCAAGTGAGTGAATTGAGTAATTATAAAAATATAATCAGGCAGGAGTTTGGTCAGTTACATAAAACTCCACACGACCACTCACAGCCACAACTATGGAAGAGAAATACGTAAAAGCCAGAGGAAGGAAAGAGGAAGACTCTAGCCTGGAGATATTCTGGTATTGTGATAAAAGTAGAAAGGGATCATTATTTGGGGGTTAATCAACAACAGATTTAGAAATGTCAGATAGTGATGGAAATGTCCACCAGCTAATGAGAATCCTTGTAACTAGGATGAGTTTATGAAGCAAACAGTTTCCTTGTGCACTAAGCAAGAATAACATCAGTCTCTCCACCCTTTAATCGTCAGTGTTGACAAGGTTTTAACACTAAGTTAAACTAAACATCATTATGCAAGTCTCCTTCCCATATACTCTTGGAAATAGGTTATTGATTTGGGCATGTTTTATTTACATTGACAAAGAACACTTACATTTGAAAGCCTCTCTGTTGCTGTAGATTCACAGATGATTTGCGGTGCGTATTTTGCCTCACTTAGGGAAAACTGTTTTTATATTTCTTGCCATTCAAGTCTCTTCCAAGTTATTACCTTGGCCATTCTAAAAGACTGGAATTCCACGAATAAAACGGCTCTGTCATATAGCCCTTTTACTAGATTCTAAGGACTTAGTAAATAAGCAAGACTCTGTTTTAGATCATCCAGTGACATGACTTCTAATTTTCTATTGTGACATCAGAATTAGCTTCTAGAATTTGTTTTCTCAGGAAATCACTTTCAAAGGCTAAATTTTTCTGTTTGGGGATGGTGAAGTAGTATGATCAAAGGCAGTTTAACAAAGCAAGAACTACTCTCCTAGCACTGGTTTCTTTGAAAAAGAAAAATGTTCAAGTAGAGGTTAGATTTTGTGGAACAAAATTTAAAAATTGAGGGATACTAAGATTATGTTTGTTTGAACAGAACAATGATGAGGATGACCACTGTTCCCCTTTCTTCCTCCTAGGTGTCTTTAGAGGTCATTTTAGAAGTAAAGCATCAGTCAGAGCTATAATTCAGCAAATTCATTGATTATGTAATATGGGATATTCCCTATTCCATTTAGGAGGGATTCACAGAATTAGCATGGAAAACACATGAACTAGTAACTATGATTATAATAATCACTTTAAAAGAAATACATATTATGACCATTTTTGTAGAAAAGGATAAAGAGGTAGTAATTTTTTTTTTGAGCCTTCATGCATAACTGAATAGGAGTTTTCCAAATGGAAAGAAAGAGACAGAGGAATATCTCGGAAAAGAAACAGCATCCATAGCACTGAGGGTATATAAGTATTCCAGACTGACTGGACTGGAAAATGTCAGAGAGAGATGGAAAGATGGAGAAAAATAAAATATGTGAGGTTAGTGCTGGATATCAAAGAAATTCTTCTGACCCATGCTGATTTTAATGAGTAGTATTGAAAATGATCAGCATTATCTCCATGCCAGCTCAGCAAGGGGTTTGAGGGAGACTTAAAATGCAGGATCCTGGGCCATGTTATAAACTTCTCGAATCAGGAACAGTAGGGAGTAGGTTCTTGGAGTCTGTAATTAACTACCCCATCCCACTCCCCAACACATACCAGGTGATTCATTTTCACACCAACCTTTTAGAATCCCTGCAAGGCAACAGAATTGACTCATTCTGTTTCTATGTTCTTGGAAGCAGTTTCAAAATAAAGTATCATATTATTAAAAGATTTGGGGAAAATAGGAGTTAAGGGCAATATAAGAATATTCTAAAGAAAATTGGCTTAAATTGTGGTTAAGCATGAGAAATAACTAAGACAGATGGTTATTAAATGTAAATAATCAGTGATGCTATTAAATCTCCTTGAAAGTGGGACATGAAACTGTAAACATCCAAGAGACCATCCTTCAGTTTTCTTTGTCATATTACAATACAAAGAGTTGTTAGTGAAGACTGAAGCTAAGTGGTTCTACATCTTCCAAGTTGTGCAGAGATAAGAGATACGGGCAACAGCCCAGAGTAAGTAACATTTGTTTTGGATGGTATTCTTTGGTAGGGCCATTTGACTCCTTTATTAAGTGAACTTCCTTGGGGGAAAAAAAAAGTGTATATTAGCATTCTCATCATAACTGGAAGAACCAAGCTTTCACACCCATGCAGTATATGACCTATGTGGTCTGTGTTGAAAATATTAATTACAGAACTATTTGTTTAAATCAATAGTCACTTACATGTGCTAAATTCTTTATCTGTGGTTTTTTTTTTCCCCCATGAACAACAGCTGTTATCCTACACCCATCAATCTGTATAGAAAGTTAGAGAAGTGGTAAAAGACATAAGGAGAAGGAGATACTAGAAAAGAATGTTACATTTTACTGAGACATGAAAATGAGCCCTGGTCAAGAATAAAGTGAGCCTCCGTTCACAGCAACAAGGATTTATTCTAATTTATCCCCCTAGTTGCTTTGCATACAGCATTTCATTTCCAGATCACCAGAATCTTCTGTATTTTTTAAATTTGTGAATAGCTTTGTTTGGAAGTCAAAAAATAGGGGGAACCCTATTTTTATTTGTTTTGTACGGTTAATTTCACTGTCTTCTCTTGGTATAGATAAGGTCACTGTCTAGAATCAGCGGACTGGTAGGAAGCAGTGCCTGCCATTAACTGAACAAATTAATGTTGACCTAAAGATTGTATATATAGATATCTCTTACGGTAAAAAAATATATTTTTAGTTCTTCCAGATATTTCTTGCCAATGATCTGTGGCTCTGTCATTGCCCTTCTTACACTAACTAAAGCAAATACAAACTTGGGTGGTTCTAAAAAGATATTCCAGGCAAAATTATTTACCTCAAGGCCTACTCATTTACCTAAATAAATGCCAAGCACAGCACAGCGACAGCTATGTGGTTTGATTGTTGTATATCTGAAGAATAAGTTAGAGAATACTATACTCTCTTAAATAATGTTAAAATTGTAAGAAACATATTGCTATTAGGTGTGAATTAGGAAACCAACGCTGTCCTTTATAATTGATGAAACTTTTAGTAACATGCTTAATCTCCATGGACTTTTGCTTTTTATTAGGATAGTGATAGCTACTCAGAGGGACAGATTCCCATGGTAAATACCAAAATATCAACAATTATATTAAGATATATTAATATACTAAAGGATTAGTGTATGCCAGGCATTGTATGAAGCATTTAAAATGCACCATGAAATAAATGTTTTTTCAGTTGTGTTCTGGAGGCGACGCTATCATCCCCATTGAAAATATTAGAATCATGAGGTTCAGAGGATTTCAGTTAACTTCCTGAAGGTCACAAAGTCAGTGCCTGGTACACGGTAGTGCTTCGGGAAGACTTCTTTGATATTCTCCAACAGCATGGTGTATTCTCTGTCACTTCATGTATGACACTTTAAGGTCATTATATTTCTCTCAACTAGTCTGTAAGCTACTTATACTAGGGAAGATGTTTAAATGTTCATTTTTTTCCCTGGTTCCCTGCATAATGAACACATAATCCATGCCTAACACATTAGCTTCTTTACCATCCCTTCCTCCACTGTAGTGAATTATCAGACCCAAAAAAATCCTAATAATTGATTCTGAAGTCTGTCAGTCATTCATACTTTCATTCATTTATTTCTACTCGAAAGCACCTGACTTCAAATGCTAGATTTCAAATGCATTGTTTACCTAAGATGTGGAGCCAAAAATCAAATAATTAAATGCAGTTATTTTTCTAGTTAACTTAATTTCTTTATTATTTACTCTGTTGAATTTTCTTATATATTATATGAACGCTTTTTAATAATTTAACCTGATTTTTAAAAAAGATGCCATGGAAAGCTACAGATTTTTTTTTTCCAAAAAGCTGAATGGATCAAATTAGTAATTTATTGTGAAAATAAATTTAAAAGTAACATAGTTGGTTTCATATGCCCCCTTATGCAAAGGTTATGACATGTAAATTGTTAAATAATTATATTTAAATGTGAAATATTTTTAAAGTACTAAAATATGAAATATTTTTGTCTACTAAATTTTTAATGCCCACTATTAGTATTAAAAATTTGTATATAGACTTATCATTTGCAGTTGAATCTAAATTAAAACATGTAAAAAACAATGATAAAATAGAGAGTTATTTCTATTTCACATGGAATAGGTCTGTCTGTAGTTCAGGGACAGTAGAATAAACACAGAATCATCAATGACTTTGACACCTCCTAACTATATGGCCCATCTATTTTCAAGTTCATCTTTTGACCCAAGATAACTGCTAGTGTTCCATCTTTCCATTTTTCATGTAAAATGAAGAGGTGAGAGGGTTAAACCAGGTGCTATATTAGTACCTAATATAATATAGGGTTCCTAGAAGAATCCACCCCTCTTCCCTTCTCCAATTTCCACTTTCATCTCCATGTGTGTATGGCTTGCTGCAAGACAGACTGGTAAACACAATGTTTTAGATAGGCACATTCCTGCCCTGATTAAAATTTAGATGCCAAATAAAGAGAAGAGCAAATGAATATCAGATAAGCAACCAAGACAGGATGTTAAGAATAAAGACGAAATTACCCTGATAAGATTCGATTCGAAGTAAGCAAGAATTTGGAGAATGGAAATAAAAACCTATTCTTTGTAGTTTTTTTGAAACTTGAAAGTCAAATTTAGTTGTTCTGCAAATAGTTTAAAAAGGCTTCTTTCTATGTTTTTGAGGGAATTAAGATAGGTGACTCTTGTCTACAGGATGCCAGCTTTTCTGGGAGGTGGAGGGCTTTCCCAGTAGCCTTCCTTTGCTGAGTTATACTGGCAGAGAGAAGCTGCCAATGAAGGCTTTGAGTAACGCAATGAACCCCCTCTTATGAGGAATCTGAAAAGCACTGGGAAGAGGTAGGCTTCGGTAGCAGTTCTTACAAGTGTACGCCCTCCATTAAGTGGAACAAAGCTGGCTGTATGACCTGGGCAAGTTGCCTTACCTCTCTGAGCCCCATTTTCTCAGCTGTAAATTGAGAATGATACTAGTATCTACTTCATTGAGTTATTATTAGGATTAATGGTATTGATGTGCACCATACATTTAGCACAGGGTCCAGAATGTGGGCGTACTAACAAATGAGTACGTATTTTTTGTTACCTTCTCTCCTCACAAAAGACTATATCGTCTTTTGGATAATGTTGATGCCCTCTTATTCTTCTTACATCATGTCTACCCCAAGCAAGGTGCTGGACATAACAGCAGTGAGCAACCCAGCCAAGGTCTCCGCTGTCATCAAGATTGCATTCTTTTGTCATTGGGAGTCCTAGAGGAATCACAGAGAGGGGATAGTTGAAAATACAGAAAGGAATGACCTCAAAAGAAGTGAAATAGTGATTGTAACATTTTACTCTGTAAATGAATCACATAGCCAATCAAAATGGAGATTCCTGAAATCCACAGTTCTGAAACGTGGCTCTGAGAAGGGATCAGGAATTGAGATTCCTAAATGTTCCTGGTTGCAGATGATTATTGTCTCACACTTGTAAAAACACTAGTCTAGGAAATGGTGGAAAGAGAAACTTGTAGACTATAGTGAGAGCTTCTCAGGACAGTTTAATATCTTTCCTAGGAAAACTGGGTTTGCTTCTTTCAGCTGGTTCGGTCTAGCCTAGTTTGGATAATTCTTTCCCATAGGGAGCTTGTTGTAGGAAGTTTAAGAACTTCTTTGGCTCTTCCCAAAAGATGCCTGTAGTAACTTCTCTTCTCTAGTAGTGATAATCGCAAACATCTCCAAACATTGCTGAATGTATTCTGGAGTGGGTGGCAAAATTCACCCCTAGATGGAGAACCATAGGACTAGGTGAAATCTTGACCTTTCACCTTGGATATACATACTGCTTTACATAGAGCCGTTCACTTCTTCCCTCTGGAAGAGTAGAAGATGGCAGATAAGATAGTTCTAGATTTATCTGCCAATCTCATTTCCAGCCTGGTGTCTGGGGGTGGAGGTGCACTTTTCTAAAAGCAAGAATCCTGAGAAACCATCACAGTCATCCTCTAGACATAACCTTCTTACAAAGGTCCCCATCTACCTCTTTTCCTGGTTATTCCCAAATCCTCCTGTCTTAGCGATGTATATATTTCTATTCCCCAAAGCAAGTAAGGGTTCCAGTGAAAATGTTTCAAATAAAAGTTTAAATAAGGTAAAATGGCATTCATTTCTTACTTTTTACAAACAAGAGTATTGAAGTTAAAACAATTGTTTTCATAGCACTTTAGAAAACCCTTTTCAAATATCATCACACATTTACCTTGTTTCTCTGTACATTTTAAAATTTTTACACAGTGATAAAATCAGTAACTACATTTTAAAAAATAAGAAAAAACTAAGGTGATAGTTAAAATAATATTTTTAATACTGTTAACGAACATCACGTTAAGGGTCCCCTTGAAATTCAAATTGTTTGTGTTTTTTCAATATATATGATGATAACTCATCAATGCTGAAATTAGTGCTAGGTGAGCCCTTAAAACCAAGCAAGTTGTAGTTAGAAACTGAAGATATTGCATGACTTAGTATTCTTTTTTTTTGAGACGGAGTTTCACTCTTGTTACCCAGGCTGGAGTGCAATGGCGATCTCGGCTCACCGCAACCTCCGCCTCCTGGGTTCAGGCAATTCTCCTGCCTCAACCTCCTGAGTAGCTGGGATTACAGTCATGCGCCACCATGCCCAGCTAATGTTTTGTATTTTTAGTAGAGAAGGGGTTTCACCGTGTTGACCAGGATGGTCTCGAGCTCTTGACCTCGTGATCCACCCGCCTCGGCCTCCCAAAGTGCTGAGATTACAGGCTTAAGCCACCGCGCCCGGCAGTAGTATTCATTTTTTAAAGGAAATTTGGAGAATTGTAATAGGCGGTGACTCCAGATATAACAGAAAACATGCTTTCTTTCAAAGATATACCTGTAGTATATTTGAAGAATTTTTCCTGGCACTTTTTAATGTATCAGGTAAAGGAATAATGAGGCAAACTTTACATCTTGTAATAGATATGGAGGTGATTTAACTTTGTTAAAAGCTAGATTCACAGGGACTCTAAGACAGCAGTTGTGCCATGAGGAAACTTTCATCTTAATAGTAAGCATGATTTTTATTAGGTATAAGATACTGTATCATACCATTTCCAACCTTTAATGTTTACCTTTGTTCCTTGGTTAAAAGTTGTGATCTTATTGGAAGTTAAAGGTAGTATTTTTTTTCAAAGAAGTTTTCCAATTTCATGAACTTGAGGCTTTCTTTCAAAGACACCACTAATATTTTTTGATTTTTTTTTTTTTAGCAATACTATTACGCATTTCCAGTCCTCTGAGGATTCTGTTTCCTTTAATCTGTTGTTTTGAAAGTTTCTTGAATAACTCAGCCTCTTTGCAAGGGAACAGACAATATGTTGTCTATCCATGGAAGCTCTTTGTTGGACCAAAGAGATGGTATTTCCAGTTTTAGATTGAAGGGAACCCTTTGGTGCTTCTGCTTAACAGACTAGAACTTTCCAAATTAGGCCAATCCCTGGCAGGCACCTATATGGAGAAGTATCCTGGCTTATTAGAAGAACCACCTTAAATGCCCTTTATTTCATCTTTTATTTAAAGGCAGCTGGAACTGTGGTATATTGATAAATGCGCTATACCTGAGAATAGTGATGCGCTTGACTCCCTGATAATTGTCTATTAGCCAGCAAGTTCTTCCTCCCTAAGCCTCAGTTTTCTATCTGTAGAATGTGCCTAAAGTGATGTAGCACTTTTCTTTGGTGAGAATAAAGTTACAGTAGCATATAGGAAAGATCTAATTGGCTGGGAAGTTTAATATGTTTTGAATCTGGAAAAAAAAGTGAAGTATATACCAATAGACAAGTACTAATAAACTTTTATTGATTATTAAATTGATGCATAAGACTAGCCGACTTATAAATAACTGATATTCAGGGCAGCCTGCCCTGAGCAAACAAGATAATCCTTCACAGAGCAGACCATTCATAATCCCCATATGTACTGCGAATCCCTGTATGGTTTATGTGGTTCTAGCCTTAGTGAAGTACATAGCAGTAAAGGGGCAAGAAGGTACTTATTCATAAAGAGCCAGAAATCTAGCCATGGCAGCATGACCACACACACACACAGTCTTTGGGGACAAAGCAGTAAATAAGTAATGATTTGATTCCAGAATGAATGGCAACCAGAATTGAGGTGGAATCACCAAGGACAGGCTCATCAGTAAGCTGACAGCTCCTATTGTAAAAGTGGTCTACCTTCATTTTTTGGTTGGATTTCTTCTTCTTTTTGTGCTATACTCAAGGGCCCCAATAGCATGTTTCCTGTGTTCTATTTCTTTCATAAACTGTATTTTCTGACCATGCTCTGCGATTAGAAAACAATAAGATTGTTACTAGGCTATCCCACCAGTACTTCAGGTGGAAGGAGGTAATTTCTTTTAGGAGTACTTTGCTCTTGTTTTGCTAGCGCTTATTATGCTCTCATGCTGTGCTGGTCATCTGTTGGAATACCTTCTCCTGTGGAGCCAAGTCCCTGGGCCTGAGGCACCAAGGAGTTCTAATAAATGAAGATCCCAAAAGAATTTCCCAAAGGCACCCAGAGGTGATGTAATAATCTTTTATAGTCACAGACTTCTCTAAAATTTAAAAAGTATTTTCTCACTTGGACCTCAGAATAACTCGCAAAAGTATATTGTTATTAACCCCCTTTCACAGCTGAAAAAATAGAAAGAGACTACAGGAGTGTCCAAACTTTCACAGTCAGTAACTGGGACAGCTAAGACTTAGAGCCAGTTTCTCTAATATATTGTCTTGTGCTTTGTGCATTTGTAAGGATGGTGCTGGTATCTCTGTGCTCTGTAGACTAGTGGCTGAACAAGAACTGCAGGGAATAGCATGTTTTAGATGATATAGGTGATAACAGGTAATATGTATTAGGTTCTTACAAATTATATTATCAGCCTCACATCATTTCATGGTGTGTGCTGCATGACAGATTAAAAGATTATGTTGTAAGATTTTTTAAATACATTTTTAAAATACAGTACTTTTTTGATAAATAAGTGGTATGTAATGTCTAGGGATAAGGAGAATTACTTGTATTTAATCAAGTTTTCTGTGAACATGTAGACAGCTTTTTTGGTTTCTGGCAAGAAAATGAGAAAGTAGAAGATGATCTTTGCTATTTGATTAATTCGTATCTCGGGTGAATCATAATTGCAAGATTAGAAGTTTGTGCAACTTTTATTCTCTTACGGCTTACGGAAGTTCACTTCATTACTGCTTAGTCACATGACTCATGCTTGTGAACAGTTGAAACACATCATAAGGCATGTTTACCGCCCCCCCCCCCAAAATGGCATCAGTAGCCCGGAATAAAGAGTTAGAGCAGAAAAAGCCTACGGTAGATCTGCCTAGTCAAAGAAGATGGCATGTTCTACCTGATATGAATTTTATGATCCCTCAAGTTGACCAAAACAACTTAACTTTTCTCTATATCTGCTTTCTTACATATAAAGCAGAAATGATAGTATTCAACTTGTACATTTTATGAAGATTAGAGGCACCAGCACTATACCTAGCAAACATATAACTCTGTGCCTCTTAGATGCTGGTGCTATTAATGAAAGAGATGCTTTCAAAAGAAATCTCAGTATTTTATTAACAGGAAAAATTAAACACAAATGATTAAATTGCGGCTGTTTTTTGAGCAAAGACTGATCTTGAAATGCTAACATGCAAGATATAGTAAGAGGAAGAGGATGTGGATTTGTATTGCAATTTGGCTAAAGTTTAGTTTCTCTTTTATTTCTACAAATTCCACTCTCCTGACAATCCGATGCATTTGGAAGAATAAATAGGAAGAAAGAATGGACACTGTACTAGGCATTGTGCCCTAGCTTTGTGTCTTTGGACAAGCCTTTTCATGTTCTATTTCCTCATTACAATTCTTCAACAACATCCTGGCAAATATTTATGGAGGATCCATATACCAAGCACTGTTTTAGGTGTTTGGGATATAGTGAGAGGTGAGGAACAAGAAACATAAAAATATGAGTATATAAAATTATTAAAATAGAGACAGAATAGCAAATGAAGGCATGGGGATGGAAATGGAGTTGCAATTTGAAAAGTATGGCTTGGGTAGTTTTCACCAAGATGCTATTTGAATAAAAATCAGATGTATGTGAGGAAGCAAGCATTTACAGGTATCTTGGGTGGGGAAGAGTTTTTTAGGCAGAAGAAATAATAACTGTTATGGCCTTGCATTGCGAGTATGACTGGTCTTTCTGAACAGTAAACAAGAAACCAATACTTAGGAGCTGAGTTAATGAGATCAAAATCAGAAGTATTGCGTCACATAGGAAGAGCATTTTGATAGCTTTAGATTTAACTCAGACTGTGATTGGGAAGCCACTGAAGGTTGTTGATAAGTGACATGATTTGAGTTCACGTAACAGGATCATTCTGGCTTCCATTTGAGAATAAACAGAGTAAAGGGTGAGAAGCAAGCAAATTAGTTAGGGGAAGCTTTCACAACAAGCCAGTAACAGGTCCTGACAAGTTGGGCAAGTGGATAAGAGTGGAGAAGATAAGAAGAGATCGAGGAATAGATATGTTTTGAAGATGTTGCTGACAGGACATGGTGGCAGATTTAAATGTTGACTTAGAGAAAACAGGTGCAGCCTAAGATTCTGGGTATTTAACCAGGGCAGTAGGAAGAATTGTGTTGCCAATAACTGACATGAAGAGGACTGCCAGTGGATCAGGTTGGGGCAAGGGTGGAGTTAATCATAGAGCTCTCACTGTCTCTGGCAGGTTGGGAACAGTCCACAACACAAGGTTTGCAGAGGCTTAGATCATTCTCTGCATGTCAGGGTATTGTCTGAAGATAAGTCTTACAAAAACCTGAAGTGTAATTTAGATGGAAGATCATAGAAGGGTGACAACTCATTGTTATAAGTATTAATAGAAAACCTCTGCTTGCATCTGTGATCGTGTACACAGTAATCATTTGAAAATTACTTGAATGTGTATTAATGTTAATGGTGGATTTACAGCTCACAAAGGAAAAAGCAGTGACCAGGAAGAAAGAAAATGATTAGGACTGCATTTTTTTGGTGTCTACTCAAAAAATGTTTTAAAGTAGAAAAAAAAATGGGTTCAATTATTAAAAACTCATGCATCAACTGCTCAAATTTAAAACTAATTTAATTTAAATTACTGAGTTTTAAACTATTGTACTGAAGACGATGACCTCTTATGAGCCCTTAAATGATGATAGCATTTTTTCTTGTCTTAATTCTAATTTCTGTAATGAAAAAAGTTGAAATATTAGGTTAACGTAGTGAATTATTTTATATAGCTATGTATATGTCTAACATCTCACTTCAGTTTTCAGTGCTATAGTTATCATTCTTTATGAATTATGTGAGGAGAAATTATAGAGGTAGAAGTGATATTAATATATTAATTGGAGCAATAATTGCACAGGTGACATGAGTCAAATCATAGCCCTCTCCTGTGCAGTCCTATATAGTTAGAAGGCCCATACTGGATATGGTAAATGGCTTCGCCTTGATTGCTAACTAACTGTCATCAATTGCTAGTGTTTGACTGAGCTGTGTGTTGAGAAGAAGGTTGAGACCATGGCTAGGATCAGTAGGAAAAAAGGACCTGGCTGACTGGGCATATCTGCTAAGGATACCAATGAAGAAATGGCAGTAAGTGTGTCACACACTAATCATCCTTGTTTTATTGGTTCTAGAAAGGACTTAGAGCATTGACAAGCAAGAGCTATCTTAAGATGCCTATTGCTTTTTTTTTTTTTTTTTTTTTTAATGTGTCTTCTTGCCTTTTCCTGGCTTTTATAGTCATTAGCCCAGGCAATGTCCTTTTCAATAACCTTGGATTTGTTCTTTGGAAGGTCTTTTCATAATAACCTGCCATTTATTTGCTACCTTATTTGGTTAATAAATGTGTGGACAGGAGGACCAAGGGCAGCAAGATTGTTGTGCTCATGTTCTGGGAAATTAGTTGGATGAGATTTTCAAATAGCCCTGAAGAATATGTAGATTTGAAACTGGGAATTTATTGGTAGACTTAGATGCTGAGATAAGGTCAGTCTTAGTGGGAGATGGCAGGTGCTAGGTTCAGTGGCTTAAGACTGAATAAAAGATTAAAAAATTATGCATGTATAACCACCTGTGTACCAAGATAGAGTTAAAGATTTAGGTAGCACGGCTAAGGAACCCAAGTGTTTGTGTTTCCATGGAGATGAACACAGGGCTTTGGGAGATTTGGCTTTCAGTGTGTGCTGGGCAATTCCAAATAAGAAGTGGCTCCCTTTTAGGGGCAGTGAGGGATATCAGCTGGGTCTGACAACAGTGTGTACTCAGAGTTGAATGAGGTAAGGTGTCATCCTTTCCAGGTAACACCATTTGCTTTTTAATGTGAAATATCTACAAATAATATTCTTAACCAAAATGAATAGCTGAAATTTGGAGAATTTTAGGTCCTTGAAGTGGTTGTATGAAATAATTATACTATTTATTTTGGTGTTTCCCAAATTACATATGATCAGATATTTAAACATTAGCTTCCCATGCTAAATTGCCTTTCTTCCACCTTCTAGTAGAGCCACCTTGACTTTCTATTGTCGGTATTCCCTACCAGGTCCTAAATGTTCTTAGACACTTTAGATGTTACATTTTTACATGAAATCCCTGTTTTCTTGAACTCAGCCTTGACTCCCCACCTTTTTACATCTAAGGGATTCAATAGTGGTAGAAATGATACATAAGTGTTGGTGTTTTCCTATTCCCCTCATAAACTTCGCCATTCCTTATCCCTAACACATTAAAACTGCAATATTCAGGCACTGTGACTAAACCAAGATGGTGGTGGCTTCAGCAGGAAGAGAATTGAAGAAAGTCTAAAATGCTGGATGGGGGAAACTTTGAAAGGAAGGTGTAGGAAAAGAGAAATGTAGATTTTACAGGAGCATTTTTGGACTCAACTGGTGATTTAAGGGAAAGATGGGTCACAGTAATAATAAAAGTTAAGATTCATTAAGGGCTTACCACGTGCCAGGCACTGAGCGTCAGTGGCATTATCTCATTTAATACTTTATAATACTAGAAAGTACTATTTTCGTTTTTACTTTTAAAGAACTTTTATGAGGTAAAGGTAATTTTAGTGGCTTGTTCAAGATCGTGTATTTAGCTGATCCATCCAATCAAGGTTTGAACTCAGGCTGGAAGCCTAGAGCCCAGGAGAGATGAAAATATGAAGAGGGCAGGGGTAAAGCATGCATCTGAGAATGTATTACCAGAGATAGAGAGTGCGCAGGAGAGGAGGAAAGAGGTGGGGAAGAGGTGATCGCATGAACAAAGCGGGCCAGGGTCCCATGGAAAGGCAGCAGTCACTCACCGGGAATGAAATCTCTCTGCTCTCTCGTCTCTCCTCATCCTGGACCTTAGTAGCAACAGAGCCTTTAACTATTTATGCCCACACACCTGATAAGAGAATCACAGGCTACATGGGTGTTTTCTTCCTCCAACATATGAATAATATATTGTGACACAATTCTTAAGGCTTGGATGAAAAGAGAAGTGAAAGAATGAGGAAGAATCATTCCAGATCTTCAGATTTTGCTCATTTTCCAGGCACAGTCCTCCACCAACCAGCACCCTAACCTTTGACTCTTCTCTCAGTGATTGTGCATTGCACGCTGAAGGGTAGGAGCCATTTTGCAAATTCTTAAATGGCATTTAGTACTTAGCAGAAGATACCACGTTCATACAAGTTTAGGTAGTTTAGAAAGTTTGGACTCATTTAGTATCACTTTGATCCATTTTATGATAATGTATTTTTTGTGGATTCCTAGACAATAGCTCCTCTTAGATTTGTCTTCTGGTTATGATGATACTGCTTAGGGAGGTAGAAGGGTGGAAATAGAGGGATCAAATGTAGTGATGCTCTGCTAGCTGGTTTTCCTATTGGTAAAGCAAAAAGGAGACTTACCTCCGGCAGAATTAATATAAGACATAAACCTTTGATGGTCAAGACATGCTGATGCACAGAATCAGAAATGACAAGATCAACAGTTAAGGACTGTGTCTCTGCCCAAGTATATTTCCCAATTACCGAGGGTGCCTGAAAGCCCATTGGCTCTTTTCTCTTTGTTGCATATTTCCTCATGATTCTTTTGTTGCATAGAAACCAATAACTTAGAGGAGGCCTCTGGCAGGAGATCCTGAAGATTTGGGATAAGGGAGGGCACTAAAAGGAAGCAAGGAAGAAAGAAGTATAGAAAAGGGAGGTGGGAGGCCGAGGCTGGCAATCACAAGGTCAGGAGTTTGAGACCAGCCTGGCCAAGATGGTGAAACTCCATCTCTACTAAAAACACACCAAAAAATTAGCCAGGCCTGGTGGCACACACCTGTAGTTCCAGCTACTTGGGAGGCTGAGGTTGCAGTGAGCCAAGATCTCACCACTGCACCCCAGCCTAGGCAACAGAGTGAGATTCGTCTAAAAAAAAGAAAAAGGAGGTGGGGACTGCCTAGATGAACAGGTGGGTCTATTCCTAACTTTCCAGAGGCCAACATGTCAGTACGCCCACTCATCTTCGAGATTTCCATGTTAGCAAGAATGCCTTGTTTTGGGTAGAGCAAAAACTGTTCTGCCTTTAATGGTGAGAAGAAAATGGCTCTAAGCCATATTTAGGAAATTTGTTGACTATAATTAAGCTTTCATGGGAGTCCCCAAGGTTTACTTACCTATAATTGAAAAAATGCAAATGAAGACTGTTAATCAGTGGACTGGCCGACTGTGAAGCACTACTACCTACCTAAATGAATTGAAAATGAACACACAAATATGTCCAGTTGAAAAAGTTACCAGACAGCCAATTGGTGAATTTCTCAGCAAGGCTGTGGAGATTTTTTTTCTTAGCCTGACTGAGCCTATAGTGCCTTTCTGCTAAGGTCTTTGCCAATTTAATCTTGAGCCATTACATGTAGATTTCTTAACAACGGCTTTCAGCACTGGGTGGTTCTCTGGCATTACTTAAGGAAGCTCTGAAGAAAGATAACAGACCCCTTGTGCTCTTTTCTGTGTAATTGATCCACTACTGAGGTAAAATATTTGCTTTTCAAGATCGTCTTATCGAATGGGAATACCCTTGGAATTAGAAACTCTTTAGAAATTGTCTTGTAGAATTTCAGTTATCGGGGATCAGGATGTGTTCTAATATTAACTGTTTTAATGTAATTTTGTTTGTTTTGAGACACAGCCTCTTTCTGTCACCCAGAGTGGAGTGCAGTGGTTCCATCTCAGCTCACTGCAACCTCTGTCTCCTGGGTTCAAGTGATTCTCCTGCCTCAGCCTCCTGAGTAGTTGGGATTACAGGCACCTGCCACCATGCCCAGCTAATTTTTGTATTTTTAATAGAGATGGAGTTTTATCATGTTGACCAGGCAGGTCTCAAACTCCTGACCTCAAGTGATCCACCCACATCAGCTTCCTAAAATGCCGATATTACAGGCAGGGACCACCATGCCTGGTCTTACTGTGTTTTTTGTTTGTTTGTTTGTTTTAACAATAAATACAACATACCTGTGATGGCCACCTTTACCTCTGACACCATCCTTGTTAAAATATGCAGCCAATTTTTATCATTTGATTTAAAATCATCCCCAAAATGTTTTGCATTTCTGTTAATACTTAAATCTTCTCCTTAATGATTTCATTAATTAGCAACTCATAATATGGTATCAGTACAAAAAGGTGCACAATATGTCCCTAAAAATCAGCTGTGGAGGCCGGGTACAGTGACTCAGGCCTGTAATCCCAGCACTTTGGAAGGCCGAGGTGGGCAGGTTACTAGGTCAAGAGATTGGAACCATCCTGGTCAACATGGTGAAACCTCGTCTGTACTAAAAATACAAAAATTAGCTGGATGTGGGGGCATGCGCCTGTTGTCCCAGCTACTTGGGAGGCTGAGGCAGGAGAATCGCTTGAACCTGGGAGGCAGAGGTGGTGCCACTGCACTTCAGCCTGGGCAACAGAGTGACATTCCATGTCAAAAAAAAAAAAAAATCAGCTGTGGAAACAAAAGAGTAAACACAACATCTTTTAGACAAAAATATTTGTCAGTATCAGACAATATTTGATAGCTAATAAAACACTCCAAATCAAACAAGTTAATTCAAATACAGAAGTAGTGATACAATGAATGATGTATCTGTGCCATAAACAGTATCATGTGCTTTTTGGACAACCCTGTTAAAATGTGCCTTCTTGGGAGGTAAAAAAGTTTCTTTTCCCATACTACATAGCAGATTCTAAGGGAGCAAAGTGTCTGATTGATTACTACTGTCTGCCATGGACTCTATGGATGAGAATGTGTTTGATGACAAATAGTGAGAAGACCACAACAGAAATGAGAGCTTGATATCAAGGAAAGGTCTTTTTGTGAGCAAATAAACATTGTGAGATAACTTAAGTGGGGAAAGATGCCATTAGGCTGAACTTTTTCACCATGTCTTTGGTTGCTTGAGTTATTTATTAACCTCGACTTTCTAGAGTTTTTAAAAAAGGGTTATTGATATAGCATCTGGAAAATGTACACAGGTATTTCAAGGTATTTCAAATGTATCACAGTTTCCAAATATCTCTTCAAAACCTCATGGATTTTTAAAACATAAAATGTGGTTCTTGGAGGATAATAGGCTCCAATGCTCTGGGTTTCTAATCTCCAAAACATTAACAGCAAAGCTGACTTGTGGCAAAAAGTTTTTTTTTCCTTAGAAGCAATTTGTGACTCCTTTGAAGGAGATAACAGTTTAAATATAAATAAATGACCAGCTCCAGCGGAAAGATTTCAGTTTTTTTGAGGTGTTTGCTTTCCATTTATTGTCAAATCTCCCATCACAACTTCCTCCACTGAAAACCTACTCTAGGCCTGAACATGTTTAGAGTAGCCCCATTAAAACAGTCTTGTCCTTATATGTTAAAGCTATGTTATTGCCATTTTAAAATATTGCAAAGTGCTAAAGTGGCCTTTACCCATATTTAGGGAAATATTTTATCATTATCAAAATCGTTAGTGTTATTGGCTCTGACTTACAATAATGAAAATAAAATAGCAAGGCCCAAATGGAGCTGCTTTCTTCTTCCAGGCATTCTAAGCCTTTTGAAGTAATCAAAGCAAATGCGTCAGTTCTTATATTTCAAAATCACCTTCCAAATGGATTTGGCTTATTTGATTCTATTTAGCTTAGCCAGCAGTCCCACGGCATTTGCATTATTTTTAATCCAATGACAGATTGCTTTGTACTTTGGATTTTCATGAACTGCCATTTATGTTTCATTCATTTTTGTTAGTAGACAATCAGCTTTTTTGAAAAAAGACATACAACCTGAAAATTGATCTCTCTCCAGGCATGTTGTAAATGTATGAATTCAGAACACACAGTCAAATCCTAATTCCCTTCTTTAATCCTATGCCCCACCTCCACAAATTAACATCCTAAGAAATTTACTGTCATAGCACCTGCAATGTGTTCCCTACCTATTTTATATTGTTTTTCACTTTTGACAATACTATTTTTTGTTTGTTTTTAAAGCAAGTTCTTGTTACTCAATAGCATTTATTTTATTTCTATTTGGCCCCAGGAAGTTCACTATTATTCTGAAGGGTAAAAGATTGCTAATTACTTAACTATTCCCTACATAACCAAGGAAGGTTATTTTCTATTCAAGTAAAATACTTGGTGATGATGATGTATCTTAGATTATTAAAAGGATATTGATATTGATTTTAAAGATCTTATGCTGAGAAACTTTTTAGTAAATTTATTGGACTTCTTGACCTGGTGTATGGATTTAATTTAGATTGTATTATTTAATCTTTGTAAAAACTAAAGAATCTGAAAGGAAAAATCAAACATATATTATCTACCTACAGTATGCAGAACACTACCATACATGAAACAACTGGGAAGATCAATATAAGCAAAGCATAATTTTTAAATATTTAGTCCCATAAATACCATTGGCCCTCAGTTATATCGCCTAGATGTAACACACACACATCTCAAACTCAGTATGTCCAAAGTTATACTCAGCATTGTAGCACTTAACATCCTTCTTACTTCCACAGTCTGGGTTGACAGCATTGATGTATACCAAGTCGGACTAGTTAGAAATTTGAGAATTTTCCTTCCTCAGCACTGTTAATCATTAAGTCACCAACAACCTCTTATGAAAGAGAGTTTAGATATCATATACGCAATGAAGCTTTGTTTCCCATGTCCTATCCTTACCGGACTCAAGGTAATTCCCCTATTCCTTTTGTTCCTCTAGCATCTCACATCCTACTCAAACACTATCATACAGTGGTAAAACCTTTAGTTGGTGTCTGCTTTTCTCATTGTGCTGTGAGATCTTGTATTTCAGTGCTTATGTCTATTTGTGTTTCTATACCCAACATTTAAGCACAGTAGTTGGCAAAAAGTATTCAATAGGTGTCTGAAGAAATACTTGGATGAATAAATGTTAGGTGGAAAAACGGAGGGATAGACTGGAGGATAAAGAGTGGCAATTCAGCAGTGCAAGAGGTGTCGTTCCACTTTCCTTGGAAAGAATGTGATTGAATTTTGCAGTCAAATTCTGTTTCTGTTGAAACTGAACACCTGTTGCAATGTAAGTCCTGTGTGAATGAAGTAGCATGCAGCTAAGGACATAGGTTTTCAGAAATATTTAGTTGATAACAAGCTGTACGAGAGTCATTTCAAATACTTGTTATGGTATTCTTTAGTTCTGATGATGTAAGGAATTAGGCTGCACAAATATCAGTAAGTGGAAGAATCACAATTCAGATAAGTCTTTGCTCCAGTCTTTCTGTCCATTCAAAACTCAAAATGAGGAGGGTATAGGGAACAGGAATCTATTAGAAGTGGAGTGATATCAAGAGTAGGAATAGAGGCAGAGGGGAAAAAGTCAATGTCCTATAGAAAGGTCCATGAAAGAGCTCTCCTGCCCCTATTTGCTTTTCATGGACTGTAATAGCACAAGATGGAAGAAAGCATCTGTTTCCTTTTAAAAATAGTACTTTGATATTGTAATGATCAGGAGAAGTCTAATTCCCGTGATTAGGGACAGCAGACACGTATGCGACGGAATAGCGAGAATGGGTGTAGCAATCTTGGTAGATTTTGAGGCCTGAGGATTCATCTGCTCTGCATGGCTCTCAAAAGCAGCATGGAGCAATAGTGAGAGCATGGAGTCTGTAGTTAGATGGCCTGGGTTTACATCTTGGCTTCACTAATGTTAGCAGTGTAATAGTGGGAAAGCGGTATGCTTCTAAGTATCAATTGGTCATAATGCTATTTACCTGTCCCAGGGCTGGTTGTGAGACTGAATGAAATAAATGAAACTCAGGGAACTAGTTCAGAAAACAGCACATGGTCTAATTTGTTGAATGCAGGTTCTTGTTTTTAAACTAGCTGAAAATGAGCAGTTTCTCTTAGGTTAGCTACAGGAACTTAATGGAATATCCTATAGGAATATAAAAGGGCCTTAACCAGGAAAAGATGGATATGTCTTTCTGCTGAAAAGACTTGTCACTGTAATTCAGATGAGCTTGAGGAACAATTGAGAAGTGGTTGACTTTTGAGGCCATTTTTAAAACTGCCAGAACTGGACCAGGTAAAGGATGATATCACTAATAAGAGTAGCTGAGCCCTGCCTAGTATAAATGTGCTTCTGAATAATGGAGCAAATCCAGACAAATTAGCAGACATCAGATTCCAGGCTCTATTTCCATAAGGGTGACTCAAGGCCAGGAAGCACAAGGAAGGGCTGAGCACTAGGCAGGAAGATATTTGAGGCCAGAGGCTCTAGTCAGCGAGGATTTGGGCTAGGAAGATACTAAGAATCACAGATTGGGAGAGATGGAGGCACTTAACCAGAGCTAGCCATGATGTTAAAAGGATGTTTCCAGGTGTAGAGGACAGGCTTCTATTCTGTTCCTTAGTAGAAACAAGTTCTGGAAATAGGTAATAACTAAAAAAACAAGACCTGAGAGATTAAGTGATCCTTTGGGGGAGCATTGCTCCGTGGAGGGGTTCAGATGTTCAGCTTTGGAGAGGCATGGTACTGGTCCTAATCCCTACTTTGCCAATGACCGGGGGGACAAGTTACATTACCTCCCTAAGCTTCAACGTCCTCACCTATTAAATGGGGGGATGATAATAATTCCCACTTCAAAGATTTATAAAAATTAAAATTACACAATTAAAAGGACTCAGCCAATACCAGGCATCTAGTAAGTGCTCAATGAATGTTGACTATTATGAGAACTTCACTTATATATATTCACTTACACATCTTATTGAAAATGCCATCATTACACTAAATCACAAAATAGAATGCAATTTTGTTAAATAAGTGCTCCTAAACTTTGAATCTAAAAAATCTTGCCATGCAGCTTCATTGTTTCTAGTATCTTTTCTTTAGGAAATGAATTTTTAGCCAAAACCTGCCAATTGGAAACCAGGATTTTGGTGCCATTTTGGAAAGGCGTAAAGACATCCTTTTTTAAATTGAAAAGAATTGTGATTGTGCTGATAATGATCTAAATCATAAAAGTGTGTCTGTGACAAAGGGCAAAATATAACCTTTGGAAATTAAAAAGTCAAATTTTGTATTAACTTTAAATTGGGCTTATTGTTTGTGGAAATATTTGTTCCAGTTCAGTTGGCTGGATCTCTCACCTCCTTGCTTTACCTTGCTTCAAATTCAAGATCTGCCTTAGAAGATGGCTTTAATAAAATTCTTGGCTTTATCTTTCAAAGCTATCTCACTCTCAAACAATGTATTAGGTTTATTCACAGGATTCCTGCATCAGGCTTGAAAAGCAAAGGGGTTCTGAAGAAGAGACAGGCTCTCGTATTTTTGCTGCAGAATTAAACACCATCTATCTGAAAATGGAATCTGTGGTAAAAATCTCCAAATTTACTTGTAATCCTTTCTCTTCAGATCAACTGAATTCTCCCAAGACTCACTGTTTGGGAGCCATTTAATAATACAAGAAATATTGTATTATTAAATAGTTTTTAAAACACAGCACAATTATGTTTTACATAATTGCTTTGTGAATTAATTCAAGCAAATGGATGGAGTAACCCACTTACCTTATCACTTGTATCATGCCATACAAAGTGCACATATACCAAAATAATACAAGAAATATTGTATTATTAAATGGCTCCCAAACAGTGAGTCTTGTTCTACTAATTCTGTTGCCCAAAGCAAATCAACCAAATGTCCCTGTCATATTTTACCCTTTATTTACTCATAGCATATAATAGAATTAACTAATTAATTTTATGAATTAGTATTACTCATTTTTGAAACCTGACAGACTTACAGAGAACTATCAATTGGCCAAAGGTGTTAGATGTGTAGTTGCTAAAGAAACCATGACTGACCTGCTCCTGATTGTCCCAACATTTTGCTGTCTCATCTCTGTCCTTCATTATTTACACTTCTACCTGGGGGGAAGATGGGAAAGACAAAAAAGTAAAATTCAATGAGATAACTGGCTGGGATATTATCAAACTTGTAGGTGATGGAAGTCCTGAAATCAATGGATAAAATAAACCATCAAGACAGTCCTTAGGTTTCATTCATTTAGTGGTTCTCAAACTTTGGCAAGTATCAGAGCCCCTGGGATGGCTAGCTAAAAATTGCAAGGTTTTGATTAAGATTCGGATTGGGCTTGATAAATGCGATTTCTAACAGGTTCCTGGGTGATGCTGATGCTATTGCACGTCGGGGACTAGACTTTGAGAACCGCTGCACTAATTCCTGCTTGCTTCTCTCCTGTTAACATGAATAACGTAGAGTTTGCTTTTCCTTAGCTAGCTTTAAAAATTTAGGCTGTATAAACAGTATGGGTTTAAGCAATTATTTTGGTATATGTGCACTTTGTATGGCATAATAGAAGTGATAAAGTAAGTGGGTTACTCCATCCACTTGCTTGAGTTAATTCACAAAGCAATTATGTAAAACGTCTTCCATTGTTTTCCCCAATGGTCAGACTACAAGCTTTTTTGGTGATGGAAAAATTGAGCTCATTTGATTGACATACTTTTTAAAACACAGCACAACATTTATTTAGCTTTAATAAGGGATATGGAACAAAGAGCAGCCAAAGAAACAGTATCACAGTGGTGTTAGATGCAACTTCTGATAACCTCAATACTTCATGGGACACATTTTGTTAATAAGAAATGGCACAAAGCTAAAGTGAAATGCCAATCACATCAAAAGGAGAACCACAAGACTTACCATCTTTCAGTTTAAACACTTTTTTAGTCACCTATCCCCCAGAAGGCTTAATGGGGCTACAGTCCATGAATTACAAGCTACCTACTGGGAACAGCATACTTAGGAACATCTTTGCTTCCTTCAGTTAACTGTAATTGATCTATTTTGTTAGTTGATGTTACGAGAAGTTTGTTGAAAGATCAGAATACGCTCAAACGTCCCTCAGGCTGGAATAAGATTTGCAGTCCAGCTGTTAATTATCCTCTTTCCCTAGGTCACAAGTAGAATCCTGGCTGAAGGAGAGTCTATAAAATGCAGTTTTGAGCCTCACCAATCCTGAGCTCAGGATATAGAAACAGTGTATAGATAGATAGATACTTCCACTGGCTGGGCTATGAACTTGAGATGTAATTCTAGCATCTACAGTTCAGGCAGTGAAACAAAAAGTTGAAGCAGATATTGAATGATCTACTATACGGTATGCATCATACTAGTTAAAAATAGAAAAAAAAGGTAACCCAGAAAATTCACAGCCTGAAAGTCTGGTGATGGGCCTCTAAATCTGCTCTCAAATTGTGACTTGTCATGGCATTTTTTTAAAGCTATCCTTTCCAACAGGGTATTCTTAAAGACTAAAACCTGTGCAAGTTACTGGACCTTTGTACGTACCAGCCCTCTCTCATTGTAAAAGGGGATGACGATAATGCCCACATCATAGGCTAAATGGGAAATCACAAATTTCTTAGAATAGTATTTGGCACATAGTAAGTAGTCAATATGTCATTAACACATGAATGGGAGGGTCTCACTGAGTGCTCTCTGAGATCCTGACATAAGTATTGATATTTATATAGAAGGTATTTTCAGGACCTGTTAATAAATGGATACTCCAAGCTCAACACCTCATAGAAGCAAGAGCACCCATGGACTGTTGTTCTGCTTAACTGACTGTATACTCAGCAACCGTGAACTCAAGATGTAGAAATAGCCCATACATAAATAGATAGGCTATCTATCAATTGGTCGGGCCATAAAATTGAGATGTAACCCCTTGTAACTTTTATTCTTTAATGTCTGCCGAATGCTTGTTCAACATTTGAGTAATTGTCACTATTGCTAATTAATTAGCCTAATGTAATATATGAGATGTCTCACTTTGGAAAACTTTTGTTACCTTGGAATTCTTACCTGCTAAGATGAGGGCTTTGCCATTAGCTGTACTGAGATTTTAGAAACCTTAATATGTAATAATTTGCTCCTTTTCAGCAATACTGTTTATTTGCACAAGGAAAACATTGTTTTAACTGTGAAAGTACATCACCGTCTTGTGAATTTGGGTCTTCAGTTAACCCACATGTATCTTATTTTCCCACTCTAGCTGGACAGTGCCACATCACTTATCCAGGCAGCTAAAAATCTGATGAATGCTGTTGTCCTCACGGTGAAAGCATCCTATGTGGCCTCAACCAAATACCAGAAGGTCTATGGGACAGCAGCTGTTAACTCGCCTGTTGTGTCTTGGAAGATGAAGGCTCCAGAGAAGAAGCCCCTTGTGAAGAGAGAAAAGCCTGAAGAATTCCAGACACGAGTTCGACGAGGTTCTCAGAAGAAACACATTTCGCCTGTACAGGCTTTAAGTGAATTCAAAGCAATGGATTCCTTCTAGGACGATAGGCTTTAACAAGAAAGCTTTTTCTTTCTTTTCTTTCTTTTTCTTTTTAATTCCATTTTTGTATGCATACCTGCCAGCTTGTATGCCTCTGGCATGGGGAAGTTAAGGGAACAGTGTCTGTTTGCATGTAAGATGAGATGAGATCAATACTACTGATCCATCTGTAGCCTGGGAAGGAGACAGGAGATTCCTGTACTGAGGTGGCACAGAGCTGTCCTTTGCAACATTCTCATAAAATTGGGCAAAGAGTTCGCATTGGTGCAACATTTATGGGAGCGGGAGGGATGGGGAAAATAAACTTAACTCTACAAAAGCAAACTCTAATGCATGCAAGAATCATTAGGTTGGCAGGTATATTCATAAGTGAAAAATCTGGAAGTGTAATGGTAGAACATAAAACTTGTATTGCTTCTGTTTCAGTGCAAAAATGTACTAGCCAATACGCTTAAGTGTGTGGCCCACGAATTGAACAATTTAACAATGAAGTCATATCCGTGATATTATGTCGATTTTTAACTGAGGGGAAATTAACTAGTCCCGCCTAAAATGCTTCTTTTAATCTGCATTCTGTTTTCTCTTCTACTCGTGCCATTACTAGTGATCATGTTATTTTTTTCCCCTTTACTGAAAACAATAAACATCTATCTGAGAGAATTAAAATCCTTCTGGGGGCACTGGAAGCACAATACGGTGACCAATGTTGCGTTCATTTTTTTTAAATTTGAACTATGATTTTGCTAGAAATAGAAGGCCCAGTGGTGGAATATTAGAGGGATGGAAACTGACAACATGTGAAGGTTAGAGGCAAATACATAGGTGTAGCTTGGAGTGCTGGTATCTAATATGCCATTGTATTCACTAACTCGAAATAAACACATTTAATCTTGACATCATGTATGTTTTCTTTTTTTAACTATGTACTTAATAAAGATTAGAGCATCGTCCTGAAAATTCATTAAAAATGTGTTTTGTTTTGTTTTTAGAAATAAGGGATAGATGATATCTGAATATCTGTCATTTTTAGAGTTCACATATTTATTTTGTGGTTTTTCATTTGTTTTCATTAACTTTCATACTGCACTTAAAATGACTCACAGACTTTTTAATAGAAAAGCCAACTAAATTTCAAAATAGTTTTTTCATTTTAGCATTTTTTCCGTTAAGTTAGTAAAACAGGACCTCTGTCCCATTATTAAAAAGGGGCTATGGTATTTCAAATATGGATTGAGAAGTGGGAAAAAGCCCCCTAATAGTCACCTGAAGTCCTCAAACTCCTCTCATTGGAATGATTCCTACACATTATCACATTACTATATGTCTCCAAAAGCTTTCTGGTAAACATGCATGTTTCTTAGCAAAGTGATAACACATTGGTAGTCATGAGCACCTAAGCTTATGCGCAAAATCCCAAAGGGAAGGGGCTATAAGGGAGTTGTGGAAGGAGTAAAAGCTTAATCTAAAATCTTACGTAGAAATGTTTCACCTCAAACCACTGCTGACCACTACTGAAAAAACACCACCAAGGCTGAGAATGTTTTAATAGAGGAGCCAGCACAAAAGCGGTACGCTGATTTTCAGCACTAATCATCAGATCACAGACAACCCGCCTGCTCCATTAATTTGCATACATATTCAGAGGGTGCCACTGACACAAATATTTAGGGAAGGCCTTAAATGAGCCAGGTTCTAGGCTGGGGACACCATCGGTTAAATATATGGGCGACTTTTCCTATTAGCACATAAGCATGGCATAATAAGAAACCAGCATGCCATTTTTGCCCACTGACCTGAAGAACGAAGAGAGTGTTCTTGGCAGCATATTTTTGATCTAGGGAATCTGAGTTTCTCCAAACAGCAATAAAAATAACCTTTTGAGAACCTTTTCCTGACAAGAACCACTCATTCTGTTTCTCTCCTCCCTAACAGATGCTTTAGAAAAGGAGAGATTGCTTTAGACCCCTTCTCCACAGGATCTAGGGAAATAGAAATATTAAGGGGTTAAAGACAGGAAAGAAAAGTACACCCACCTAGCGATGATGATCCTATAGAAAGAGTCAACACACTGCCATTTAGAAGCCCCCAAAGGAAATGTAATTTAGCATAATTGACTTTCTGCATTCATACATTTTCATTGGGTCAAATAATTTTGTAGAGAAGCCAAGAAATGTGAATTTCAAAATATTTGGCACCCTCTGAATGTGTATGCAAATTAATGGAGCAGGCTGGTTATCTGTGATCTGACGATTAGTGTTGAAAATCAGTGTACAACCTTTGTGGTGGCTCCTCTATTAAAATTCGAAAGTTTCTTGGCGAATCCTGCAAAAATGGCCAGTAGGTATCAGAGGGACATAAAAAGAATGCCCCTGACTTTGACCTATAAAATGTTGAATGTTTCAATGAATGCTTATGAACAACATTTATGTGTGTGTGTTGATTTCAGTGCTTACTGAGCAAGCATCATCACTGTCCTTTCCATCACTGCTTTTGAGATCAAGAAAAACAATAACGATTCAGAAAGATAACTAAATATAGACACTTAGCTGAAAGTATTAAAGCAATAAAGGAGTTGGTAAATTTCTGGTCCTCAAGAAAAATCGTCTAATTGGGAACATATTACATAGACCAAAAAAATGTGCCAAGAAATAACACTCAAAGTACCTAATGAATAAGGTAGAGAAGTCAAACCCACTGAAGACTAATGTAGTTAGGTAAGAACAATGGAAGAGGCAGGACTTGGAAACGAGTAAAGAAATACATTCTGAATGAATGAAAATTTTAAAGGAGCAAATTTGACAAGAGGGACCTTCAAGGAAAAACAGCTAGCGTTAATATGTGAAGACAAGTGTGGTCAGAGGGAACATAGAATTTATTAAGGGGCTTAAGGGGTATAAACATGGAGGTGTTGTTTGAAATTAAACCATAGAGGTCATAAAGGAGGGTGATCACTACCCAATAGGAAAGGTGGGGTTTTTAAGTGGGATGGTGACACCGACAGAGAAGGCCTTCGTATGATAAAATTGATAATGTGTGGGGAGATGAGGGCTGAAATATGACAGAAATGTCAGAAGGACTTACAGTGACTTCTTGAATAACTAGATATGGGGAAATAATTATTATAGTAATGCTTTCTTCAGACAGATTAAAGAATAAGGAAATAGGAATAGTTAAAAAGTGCTATATTAAGATGGGCTAGAATGGTATATTTGAGGGGCATAGAATCCTAAGCAAATGGGATAACTTGGAGGTATTTTCTAAAGAAGCAGCATTTTTGGCTGCAGCAAGATGGATTCTCCTGATGGGAAGAAACAAAATAAATCTGTTTCCTTTGCCCACTGTTCTAAGATTGATATTTTGGAAGACAAAATTGTTATATTCTTCCAAGGACCCAAAGTATCCAGGAAATCATACAATATCTACAGAAGATTTATAATTTTTTTTCCATTAAGTGTTGAAAAATATGAGATCAACTTGATTCTTAAAAGTCAACTCTGTAAGCAACTGGCTGTAGATTGAGCCCATGGGAAACAGTTTATACAAATGCCATCATTATGGTCATCAATTTTGGGGCATTAGTTATGTATAGGCCACCTTTTAGACACTTGAGGCATAAAGATATAACATGTATAGCAGAAACCCTAAGCTAAATAACCATACCAAAATGTTGTCATTTGAATAAATAAATCATAATTCCTAAATGTGCTGGTCATAAGTGATTTGATTTTTATTGCTATGTCATCACATATTAACCCAATTAAAAACACCAGTGCTTAAAGACTGTGGCATCATTTAGATAGAGGTAATGAGAGGACAAGAATTAACTACAGAAATATGTTAATAAAAATATACTAGAGTAGTGTAGTAATAGCAGAAACATGGTGGACTAGGAAGTTCCAGGTCCTTGTTCCTTCATTGAAACACAAAGTAAACACATATTAACCACAATAGCTTTATGGAAATATTAGAAACAGAGATTTGCAGCAACCAAGATAATGTCCATCAAGAGAAAGCCACACTCAACATGGTAGAAAATGTGGGATCGTTTTTGCTCACTTGTGCCCCACTCCCTCCCTGGCATGTTCAGGAGGGAACATGCCACTCAATTCCTAGTGTTACAGAAAAAAACAGGTTCTTGTCACACGACCAGGAAAATTTAGACACGCAAATGCATTGTAGGGTGAGTAGGGCAGGGTGTACTGGATGAAAAGCAAAAAGGAAAGAGGAACTCTCAGGGAAGCATAGAGAGTCCTGCTATCAGGTTTCCTGCTTCACCGATTGAATCCTGGGTCACTATACAGGAACAGACAAGGCCAGGCTCTATCCCAATCTCCCTGTGCGCAGGTAGGCATTATTCAGAAAGAATCAGTTCAGAAAGTGTGAGTGTCATCGGGGACCAGCAGTCCGGATTTTCAGCTGTCAGACTGTTTTAGGCTTGAAGTAGGGGTTTTGCCAGGGAACCTTTGGCTGTCTCCAGTCTCTATCATGAGTTCCTCCCTTACAATGGAAGAAAAAAAGGTAGAACTTCTTCCTTGTCTTGTGGCTTCCTAAAGGAATAGTTTCTTTCTCCCCTAACTCAGAGAGTAGATGGGAATGATGATACAGTTTGAAAATCAGGTTGGAGGCCATTGAAAGCAGTAATAGGCACAACAACACATTAAAGCTTTGGGGAACTCCAGACCTATGGGTTCCTGAAGGCAACAGAGGAGAGGCTGAAGAATACAGTAGAACACTTAAGGCCCTGACAAGAACCAGAAGTAAGTCTCCTAAGGAAAATAAGATATTTAAAAGCAGCTATGTATATAGGAACTTGTGGGAAAGGCGAAGAACACACAGAGGCCAAATAAATACATATGTTTAGAAATGGCCTGAAAAGCCATAAGCTTTCACACCATGCTGATGAGTGAATGCCTTCCTTTGCAGGAACCAATCCATAAAATTGGCACAGGTAGCTGTTTTTTCAAATGTCCAAGTATATGTGTCTACAAGAGATGCACTTTGGATCTTAGGAACTGCATTAGATTGAAAGTGAAATTATGATATTCCATAAAAATAGTAACCAAAAGGGAATGAGGTGGCTATATTAATATCAGACAAAATAGACTTTAAGTCAAAACTGTTACAAAGGACAAATAAGGGCACTATATAATAATTAAAGTGTCCCTGCACCAAGAAAATGTCATCATCATAAGGATAAATGCACTTGTTCTCACGCACATGCAAAAGCTAAAAGAGTTGAACTCACAGAAGTTGAGAATAGAATAGTGGTTACTAGAGATTAGAAAAGGCAGGTAAGAAGGAAGGAGAATCGGGAGGGATTGGCTAAAGGATACAGAATTACAACCAGACAGAAGAAATAAGTTCTAGTGTTTTACAGCACTGTAGGGAAACTATGGTCAATAATAATTTATTATATATTTTCAAAGTTTGAAGAAATTCTGATTGTTCCCAACACATATAAGTGTTTGAGGTGATGGATATGCTGATACTCTGATTTCATCACTATGCATTGTATGTATCAAAAGTCACCTGTACCTCATACATATACTATGTATCAATTTATAAACAAACATATGCATCAAGCACCAGAGAACCTAAATATATTAAGCAAATGCTGACCCAATTAAAGAAACAGATAACTCTGCAATAATAGTATAAGACTTCAGTACTACACCTTCACTGTTCAAGAATAGATAGAACCACCAGACTGAAGGAGTTAGAGGACTTGAACAACACTACAGACCAATTGGACCCAACAGACATATACAGAACAACCCAATAATAACAGCAGAACACATACTTTTCTCAAGTGCACATGTGATATTTTTCAAGTTAGACCATTTATCAGTTCACAAAGTAAGTCTTAATAAATTTTAAAATATTGAAAGTATACAAATTATATTTTCCAGTTATAATGGATTAAAACTAGAAATCAAAAGCAAATGGAACACAGGAAAATCCACAAATATATGTAAGTTAAGCAACACACTCTTAAACAATGGGTCAAGCAAAAAAAATTCAAAAAATTAGAAAATATCTTAAGTCAAATAAAAGCAAAATATACCAAAACCTATGGGATACGGCAAAAACAGTGCTAAATGAGAAACTTGTAACTTCAGATGCTTACAAATTAAAAATCTAAATTTCTATCTCAAAGAGGCAGAAAACAATAAAAAATTGAACCCAAAGCTAGCAGATGGAAAATGTAAAGGTTAATTTTATGTGTTAACTTTAATGGCTAAAGAATGTCCAGATAGCTGGTAAAATATTATTTCTATATATGTCTATGAAGGTGTTTCCAGATGAGATTAGCATTTGAATTGATACACTGAATAAAGAAAACTGCCCTCACCAAGCTAGGTGGACATCATCCAATTCATTGAGAGGCCAAATGGGACAAAAAGGCAGAAGAAGAACACATTCACTTTCTTTGCTTGAGCTAATATATTTCATTTTTTCTTCTCTTAGACATTTGTGCTCCTGGTTCTTTGGCCTTCAGACTTGGACTGGGAATTAAACCATTGACTCCCTTGTTCTCAAGCCTTAACAAACTTGGGCTGGAACTATACAACTGGCTTTCCTGGGTCTGCAGCTTGCAGATGGCAGATCATGAGACTTAGCTCATAATCCTTCATAAATCTTTTCTTTTTCTCTTTCTTTTCTTTTCTTTCTCTCCCTCCCTCCCTCCCTCTCTCTCCCCTCTCTCTACCCCCTCATCTCTCTCCTTTTTCTCCCTCCCTCTTTCCCTCCCTCTTCCTTTTTCTCTCTTTTTCTTTCTTTCTATTGGTTTTATTTCTCTGGAGAAACCTCACTGATACAGAAGAAGAAAACACAAATTAGACCAGAGATAAACAATAAATATAATAGAAAACAATAGAGAACAATCAACAAAATTCAAAGTTAGTTCTTTAAAAATATCAACAAAATGTATCAACTTCTGGCTAGATTGACTAAGATAAAAGGGAGATAAGTCACTAAAATTATAAATGAAAGGGAATATTTCTATCAATTTTATAGAAGTAAAAAGAATCATAAAGGTACAATGGACAAATGTATACCAATGAATTGGAAACCTAGATGAAATGGATATATGCCAGGAACTCATAAACTAACAACACTGAATAATGAAGAAATCTGAACAGACTTATAACTAGTAAGGAGATTGAATCAGTAATCAAAGACTTCCCAACAACAACAAAAAAGACCAAGACCTAGAAGCCTTCACTGGGGAACTCTATAAATCATTTATTTAATAAAGACTTAATTCTAATATTCCTCAAACTTTTCCAAAAAGTTGAAAATTCCAACTAATTCAATTAGGCCATCACTACCCTGATTAGCCAGCCAAAGATACTATAAGAAAACTATAGACTAATATCCTTAATAAGTACTAATTCAAAAATCCTTAGTAAAATACCAGAAAACAAAATGTAATAGCACATTAACAGGATTACACACCATGGCCATGTGGAATTTCTTGCTGGAATGCAAAGATGGTTCAACATCTTAAAATGAAGAAATGTAAATACAACATTAATAGAATAAAGAAGAAAACCCCACATGGTGATCTGAATTCAGGGAAAAAGTATTTGATAAAATTCAACATCTTTTTATAATTTATAAAAAATCTTGAGCAAGCTGTAAATAGAAGGAAACTACCTCAAAATAATAAATATCATATATGAACATTCCATAGCTGAAATTATAGATACTGGTGAAAGACAAGACTTTTCATCTGAGATGATAACCAAGACAAGGGTGTTCAATCTCATCACTTCTTTCCAACACTGTATTAGAAGTTCTAGCCAAAACAATTAGGAAATAAAAGAAATTCTAATTGAAAAGAAAGAAGTAAAATTAACTCTGTTTGCAGACAACATAATCTAATATGTAGAAAACTCTAAAGATTTCACAAGTTGTTAGAACTAATAAACACATGTAGGAAAGTTACAGAATACAAGATCAACATATAAAAGTCAGTTGTTTCTAGATACTAATAATAAACAATTTAATTTAAAGTAGCAACAGAAAGAATACTTAGAAATACACTTAACCAAGGAAGTGAAAGACTTGTACACTGAAGATTCAAAATGTTGCAGAATAAATTAGGAAAACACAAATAAATGAGAAGATATTCCAAGCACATAAATAAGAAGATTTAATATTAAGGTCTCAATGCTACCCAAAGTGATCTACAGATTCAGAAGAATCCATGGCAAAATCCCAACAGTGTATTTTGTCAAAATAGAAAAATCCATTCTAAAATTCATAAGGAATCTCAGGATACCCCAAGTAGCCAAAGCAATCCTAAAACAAAATAGGTTTTGAGACCTCACACTTTATAGTTTCAAAATGTAAAGCTACAGTAGTCAAAACAATGTAGTACTGGCATTAAGATAGACATAGTGCTGGTACAGTATAAAGCAACAGTAATCAAAACTGTGTAGTACTGCCACAAAGACAGACTTGGAGACCAGCTGCATAGGATAGAGAGCCCAGAAACAAACCCTCACAAATATCATCAAATGATTTTGACAAGGGTGCCAAGAGCATTTAATGAAGAAAGAATAATCTTTTCAACAAATAGCTCTGGAAAAACTGGCTACTTATATGTATAAAAATACACAATCCTTTACAGCATTTATATGAACAAGGTCAAAATGAAAGAAACAGCTAAATATAAGGCATAAAACTATAAAACCCTTCGAAGAAAACAACCAAAAGCTTTATAACATTGGATTTGGCAATGATTTATTGGATATGACACAAAAATCACAAGAATTAAATAAATTGGATTATGTCAAAATGTTAACCTATGTATCAAAAGGCATAATCAACAGAGTAGAAAGGCAACATATGGAAAGAAGGAAAATATTTGCAAATCTAAGTACCTGTTAAGAAATTTATATATGTAGTATAATATACAGTAGATATCTACACACACACACTCATATATAAGCACATTAAACACTAAAATTAAAAACTTTTGTACACCAAAGGACACTATCAACAGAGAGTAAAAAGTCAACCCATGGACTAGGTGCAGTGGCTCATGCTTGTAATCCCAGCAACTTAGGGAGGCTGAAGCAGGAGGATCCCTTGAAGCCAGTAGTACAAGACCAGTCTGAGCAATGCAGTGAGACCTCATCTCTACAAAAGTTTTAAAAACTAGCTAGGTATGGTGGTAGGTACCTGTAGTCTCAAGCTACTTGAAAGACTGAGGTGGGAGGATCGCTAGAACCTAGGAGTTTGAAGATGCAGTGAGCTATGATCATGTCACCGCATTCCAGCCTGGGAGACAGATCAAAATCCTGTCACTAAAAACAAAATAAAACAAAGCAAAGCAAACAGACAAACATGAAATGGGAGAAAATATTTGCAAATCATATGGTCTGATAAGGAATTAATATCCTCTTAATATAGAAAGGACTTTTGCAACTTAACAACAAAATATCCAATTTAAAATAAATTGGTAAAAAACTTGAATAGGCATTTCTCCAAGGAGAATACACAAATGGCCAATAAGCACATGAAAAGATGTTAAATGTCCCTAATCATTAGGGAAATGTAATCAAAACTACAATAAGATACTACTTCACATCCTTTGGGGTGGTTACCATAAAAAGAAAACAAAAAAATCAAAAGAGCAAAATACAAAGTGCTGGCAAAGACGTGAAGAAACCGGTACCCTTGTGCACTGTTGGTGAGAATGTAAAATGGTGCAGCTGCTATGGAAAATACACACAAAAAATTAAAAGTTGAGTCTCAAAAGAAATGTTTGTAAACGCATATTCGTAGCAGCTTTACAACTGCTAAAAGGTGAAAACATTCAAAATGACTGCTGGTGGATGAATGGAAAAACAAAATGTGGTACATATAAGTAATGCATTATTCAGTCGTGAAAGGGAATACAGTCATACAGTCACCATAGCAAAGACACGGAATCAATCTAAATGACCATCGATGATAGACTGGATAAATAAAATGTGGTATGTATATACCATGGAATACCATGCAGCCATAAAAAAAAAAAATGAGATCATTTCCTTTACAGGAACATGGATGGAGCTGGAGGCCATTATCCTTAGCAAACTCATCCAGGAACAGAAACCCACGGAGGATAGAGGGTAGGAAGAGGGAGAGGATCAGGAACAATAACTTATGGGTACTAGTTTAATACCTGGTTGATGAAATAATCTGTACAACAAACCTTTATAAGTTTAACATATATAAAAACCTGCACTTGTACCCCTGAACTTAAACTAAGAGTTAGAAAAAACAGAAAGAAATCTGACTCATGCTATAGAATGGATAAACCTTGAGAAAATTATGTTAGGTGAAATAAGTCCATCACAAAATGACAAATACTCTATGATGGTATGATGTACCTAGAGTAGTCAAATTCCTAGAGACGGAAAGTAGAACAATGATTCTGGAGAGATAGGGGAGCGGGGAGAAGAGTTATTGTTTTAATTCAGGAGTCCTTAACTTCCTCTTATTTTCCCCACTCCCTGTACTGGTCAATCGCCTGTTAGGAACCAGGCCACACAGTAGGCGAGCAAGCATTATTGCCTAAGTTCTACCGCCCATCAGATCAGCAGGGGCATTAGATTCTTACAGAAACAGGAACCGTACTATAAATTGCACATGCAAGGGATCCAGGTTGCACACGCCTTGTGAGAATCCAATGCCTAATGATCTGTCACTGTCTCCCATCATCCCCAGATTGGACCATCTAGTTTCAGGAAAACAAGCTCAGGACTCCCACTGACTCTACATTATGGAAAGTATGTAATAATAATAAAGTACACATTAAATGTAATGTGCTTGAATCATCCTGAAACCATTCCCTCTGCCATTCTATACATGGAAAAATTGTCTTACATGAAACTGGTCACTTGTGTCAAAAAGATTGGGGACCAGTGTTTTAATGGATACAGAGTTTCAGTTTTACAACATAAAAAGAATCCTGGAGATAGATGGCAGTGATGGTTGCACAACAATGAACATAATTAACAGCACTAAATGGTAAGTTCAAAAATTGTTAAGATAGTAACTTTTATGTCTATTTGATCACAATTAAAAATACCAGTGCTATGATGCTTTTAGCAGTGCCAGATGTTTGAGGTATTATGACCTCTTTCACAAAAACCACTTCCCATTTCTGGTTTAAATTCATACTTATCAAATTAAAACCCTACTGGAGCACTAGAAAGCATCTATCTGTGTTTTTGAAATCGTTCATGGTTTTTCACTGAGGTAACTAGTCAAATTATCTACACTGTTACTTATGGTAGGATGTGCTTCACAGAGTACCGATCTGAGTAAAACCTCACGAATTTGAGGAGGGTTTTGAAAGTGATCATCATTTTAAAGTAATTAACTGTAACTCTTCAGGGAATGAGAATATTGTGGAAGAATATTTAGATCTAAATTGAGTCCACTGTCTTATCACCATACAAAATATACATAAAAAATCGCATTCAGAGCCAGGAATCAAAATTAGGAAGGAACCAGGATACAAAATGCATTTTACCAAGTGAAGCTTAGATTTCAAATCCAAAAATCTAGTTAATTATTTGAAGGTCTAAAGATGGTCTGATTTCTAGATTAAATGCAGTTGAGAAGTATATTTGCACTGAGTATTTGAGGATGAAAGAACAGACTGAATGTTTTGGAACAGAGGCTGTCTTAGTTTGGGTTCCTGTGACAACAGAGCATGAAACAAGAATTTGGATGAAGATTATTTATTTGAATGGTGATCCCAGGAAGTAGGAGTGAGGGTGCAGGAATGGTAAGATAGAGTACAGGAAAGAGAAAACTCCAATATAAGATGTTTTCTCATTGTCACTCGTACTGATGGGAAACTCAGTTCTGCTGAATCTCCCTGCAAAGCATTCTTATTTCCACCAATTTGTCTCACCTGGCATCAGGGAAGACCTTGGATCAGGAGAAGCTGTGTGTGCTTGTAGAGGGACTCTCAACACAAAGGGAATATGAGGTCATAAAGAGCTACAGAGTTGCGGCTAAATCACAAGTGGGCCAAGAGGACTTGCAGATGAGAAAGAGAGCGAGAGCTTTTGTTACAGGCCACTCTTGCACCACTCTGATAAACTTGTTACTCTTAAATATACTCCATCACCAACTCAAGATATTCAGCCAAAATATCTATAAAAGATTTAACCCAATGATAAACTATAATATCCATTGCTGCACCTTTTTTCTAGTCTACAACTGGCATTTGTTACCTCCTTCTTTCCTTGCCCGGTGTATGACCAAAATCTTCATCCAAGAAAGACGCATACTCTGATAACATTGTTTTTATTAAGCCATGGTTGCTGCAACTGGAAATGTGATGGTATTTAGGTCCCTGGGTATCTGTGTCAGCTCAATACCACCTATTTATTTATTTATGTATCCTACTATACAATTTATCTAGTAGGTGAATTATCTAGTAAATGGACCCAAGTCCCTTTGGGAAAGAATCAGGGAATATTATATACAGTATACTTGTATTGGGGTTCCTCCTCAATCGGACCCTGCTGCTGGACCTAAAAACATATTGTTTATTGTTTACAAATTAAAGACTACGATGATTTTCTATTATGGTGCTGACCTTAGTCTCCCACTCACCTGTTCTTAATCTTGAATATATACGTCAAACAGTACCTTGATTGACAGTCAATACCTTAATGCTGCCTATTTTGCCTCTAGCAACCCCTTGTTTATTAGGCATTTCCAACCATCCCTGTAGTTGAGGCTCCCAGATTATCATTGCAGTTGTTCATTACAGTAATTGCATTTATCCTTTTTCTGGTGGTTAAGAGCACCCACCTGGCATATGCCTTTCTGGAATTCCACCATCCCTAATGACTTTAGGAAGCCCCCTTTCATAGAAGCATCTTCTACCAAAAAATTTGGCCTTCAGAAGACAGTCATGCCTAAGGTGCTCAGAGGTGTTTGTGTCGATGTTCCCTTCCCACCCTCCCATTTATTACTTTACTGACTACAATGTCAACTTTCCATTTGACCAGAAAAAAATTCAGTATTACCCTTAGAACTGTCCATCAGAAGGACTGCATGCTGGAGTATTTCTCTACAACAATCCCAGGGACGTTAACTGTCCCACACATCTGGGCTGAGCTTGTATGTTAATCAAAGAGGGTTCCAGACAAACTGGGGAAGACTAATTGGAGAGACAGAAATAGATTCATGGCATACATTTGAGATGGGATTTGTCATCATGGAGCCAATCTGTACTCATAAAACCATCCTCCACAACTATTGATTAAATCAGACAGATGCTGAAGAGATGTGCTACAGGGTCCTAAGATAGCTGCTCTGCAGGCTCTGTCATAGGAATGAGCATGGTGTTATTACACATTTTCTAAGTTTTCATATAAAAGAGACTGCATAATATTGGAGATAGAGAACACCCACAAAAGCACAGAATCACAGATGGGTAAGAACATGTTGTCATGATCATGTGACAGAGTTCAGAGATAAACAACACCCTAACTCTTCCAACACATACATACCTTTCTGTCATGAAGAGTGGGGTATAGAACAGCTCAAAGTTTGAAATTTGGTGGCATAGAGAAAGTAACTTCATCTAATTCCAGTGTATCTGATTAAATTTTATTATATGTTGCTCACAGTTAATAAGAATTTTTTGGAGGAGAAGACTACCTGTCAGTTATACAAACCATATATAAATTCTCTTTTAAAAAAGTACTTAGACCAGCCAAACGTGGTGGCTCTTACCTGTAATCTCAGCATTTTGGGAGGCTGAAGTAGGCAGATCACCTGAAGTCAGGAGTTCAAGGCCAGCCTGGCCAACATAATGAAACCCTGTCTCTACTAAAAATACAAAAATTAAATGGGCATGGTGGCTTATGACTGTAATCCCAGTATTTTGGGAAGCCAAGATGGGAAGATCACCCGAGGTCAGGAGTTCAAGGCCAGCCTGGCCAACATAGTCAAACCCCGTCTCTACTAAAAATACAAAAATTAGCCAGGCGTGGTGGCATGCACCTGTAATCCGAGCTACTCAGGAGGCTGAGTCATGAGAATTGCTTGAACCCGGGAGGTGGAGGTTGCAGTGAATTCAGATTACTCCACTGCATGCCAGCCTAGGTGACAGAGCAAGACTCCATCTCCAAAAAGAAAAAAAAAAGTACTTAGATCATTACAGATTAAGATCAAGTTCCCTTCCCTTTTACTGGTCATCTGGTCCATGTGTGCTCCTTTCTTCCCCAGAGGCATCCACTAATGTGACTTATAATGAGTCATGTGTTATTCTTAACACTTACACACATTTATAAGCCCATAGGAAACATACATTATTGTTATCCATTTTCATAAGCATCTCTTTCAAATGCCTATAGGAGGCCTAGCATGAAGATGGGGCAGACTATGCCTCCTCTTTTGCAATACTTATATTCTCAGGAATGCTGGAAGATGGGATTATAATAATCTTGAAAACCTATCTGGGGTACTTGTGAAAAGAAACACTAAAATGTGTGTTTAAGTAATAGGTTATGGGGAAATGGAAAACCCAATCCTGGGCTAACACTAGCTCATTTTATGTTTGAAGTCAGCTAGTGTTGTGAATCAGTATGGATGTTGCAGTAAGATGCAAAGAAGAGTCAGCTTTATCGCACACATGAACAGAAGGGGGATAAACAACCACAGAAAAGAAAATATACCATAATATTTTCATACCTCCATGCTTCTGAGTTGAGTAGAGAGAAAGTGAAAGGATAAGCATCCACACTGCTGTGTGATGCAAAGAAGGAGGGATGGTGTCTATGAAGGAAAAACAAGCCAAGGGCCTGCTGGCATAAATGTACATAGTAATTAGTGGGAAAGAGATTGTCCATCACTATATTAACATTTATTCTCAAAATATGGAAATGAGGTTTAACAGAATGTTATTATCCTCTTAGTCTGAATCAATTGTTCACATCAGACCAGAATACATTGTCTCTTAATTTCTTAACACTACCTAGAAAGTTTGGTTCTTTCCGGAATATTTATTTAGAATCTCATGTGTTCCAGCCACAATTTTCATGTGCAGTTTCTCAATATATAGAATTCTATATATAATATATAGAATTATATTCTATAGTTACCTCAAAAGGCAATGCAGAGATTGCCTTACATGAGACAAAAATACATGAAAGCAGTTTGCATAATCTAAAGCAGGAGTTAGTGAACTTTTTCTATAAAAGGCCAGGTAGCAAATATTTTCAGCTTTCCTGGTCATATGAATAGATGGCCAGATTGCATCTCTTCAATTCTGCTGTTGTGCAAGAGCTGCTGTAGACATACACAAACAAATAGCATTTGCTGTGTTTCAACACAACTTTACTTACACAACTGGGTCAGGAGAGTTTAGAACACAGGCTATGGTTTACCAACCCCTATGACTTCTTTTTTCCAAAAGTTCTCCTGAAAATTAACACTTAAAAAAAAACTCGCCAGGAAGTTTACATAGTAACGGGGTTGAGCCCATGGCAGCTCAGCAAGGTCTCTGCAGGCAGATTGTCACTAGGCTCCCTTCTTGCTGGGTAGGGCATCTCTGAAAAAAGGCAGCAGCTCATCAGGGACTTAAAAATAAAGCCCCCAGCTTCCTGGAACAGAGTACCTGGGAAAAAAGGCAGTCATGGGTTTATCTTCAGCAGACTTAAATGTCCCTGCCTGGCAGCTCTGAAAGGAGCAACAGATATCCCAGCATAGTGCTTGGGCTCTGATAAGGAACAGACTGCCTCTTCAAGTGGCTCCATGACCCTTGTGTATCCTGACTGGGAGACATCTCCCAGCAGGGGCTGACAAATACCTAATGCAGGAGAGCTCTGGCTAGTATCTGGCAGGTACCCTTTGGGGGTGAAGCTACCAGAGGAAGGAACAGGTGGCAATCTTTGCTGTTCTGCAGCCCCGCTGGTGATTCCCAGACAAACAGGCTCTGGAGTGGACCTCCAGCAAACTCCAGCAGACCTGCAGCAAAGGGGCCTGTTAGAATGAAAACTAACAAACTGAAAGAAATAGTTTCAACATCAACAGAAGGGACATCCACTCAGAGATCCCATCCAAAGGTCACCAATTTCAAAGACCAAAGGTAGATAAATCCACAAAGTTGGCAAGAAACCAGTACAAGAAGTTGGGAAAAAAACAGTGCAAAAAGGCTTAAATTTCCAAAAACCAGAACACCTCTTCTCTACCAAGGGATCACTCCTCTTCACCAGCAGGAGAGAAAACTGGTTGGAGGATGAGTTTGATGAATTGACAGAAGCAGGCTTCAGAAGGTGGGTAATAACAAACTTCTCTGAGCTAAAGAAGCATGTTCTAACCCAATGCAAGGAATGTAGAACCTTGAAAAAAGGTTAGATGAAATGCTAATTAGAATAACCAGTGTTGAAAAGAACATAATCGACTTTATGTAGCTAAAAAAACACAGCATGAGAATTTCATGAAGCATATACAAGTTTCAGTAGCCAAACTGATCAAGCAGAAGAAAGGATACCAGAGATTGAAGATCAACGCAATAAAATAAAGTGAGGCAAGATTAGAGAAAAAAGAGTGAAAAAGAGTGAACAAAGCCTTCAAGAAATATGTGATTATGTGAAAAGACCAAATCTACGTTTGATTGGTGTACCTGAAAGTGATGGGGAGAATGAAATCAAGTTGGAAAACACTCTTCAGGATATTATCCAGGAGAATTTCCCCAACCTAGTAAGGCAGGGCAACCTTCAAATTTAGGAAATACAGACAACACCACAATGATATTCCTTGAGAAGAGCAACTCCAAGGCACATAATCATCAGATTCACCAAGGTTGAAATTAAGGAAAAAATACTAAAGGCAGCCAGAGAGAAAGGTCAGGTTACCCACAAAGTGAAGCCCATCAGACTCACAGCCAATCTCTTGGCAGAAACTCTACAAGCCCGAAAATAGTGGGGGCTGATATTCAACATACTTAAAAAAAAAAATTCAACCTAGAATTTCATATCCAGCCAAACTAAGCTTCACAAGTGAAGGAAAATAAAATCCTTTACAGACAAGCAAATGCTAACAGATTCTGTCTGCCTTACAGCACCTCCTGAAGGAAGCATTAAACGTGGAAAAGAACCAGTACCAGCCATGGCAAAAACATATCAAATTGTAAAGAACATCAAAATATGAATAAACTGCATCAACAAGCAAAACAATCAGCTAGCATCATGATGACAGAATCAAATTTACACGTACCAATATTAACCTTAAATGTAAATGGTCTAAATGCCCCAATTAAAAGACACATACTTGGCCGGGCGCGGTGGCTCAAGCCTGTAATCCCAGCACTGTGGGAGGCCGAGGCGGGTGGATCACGAGGTCAAGAGATCGAGACCATCCTGGTCAACATGGTGAAACCCCGTCTCTACTAAAAATACAAAAAATTAGCTGGGCATGGTGGCGCGTGCCTGTAATCCCAGCGACTCAGGAGGCTGGGGCGGGAGAATTGCCTGGACCCAGGAGGCGGAGGTTGCGGTGAGCCAATCGTGCCATTGCACTCCAGCCTGGGTAACAAGAGCGAAACTCTGTCTCAAAAAAAAAAAAAAAAAAAAAAAAAAGACACATACTGGCAACTTGGATAAAGAATCAAGACCCATCAGTGTGCTGCATTCAGGAGACCCATCTCATATGCAAAGACATACATAGGCTCAAAATAAAGGGATGGAGAAAGATTTACCAAGCAAATGGAAAGCAAAAAGAAAAACAGGGTTTGCAATCCTAATCTCTGATAAAACAGGTTTTAAACCAACAAAGATCAAAAGAGACAAAGAAGGGCATTATAAAATGGTAAAGGGATCAATGCAACAAATTAATATCCTAAATATATATACACCCAATACAGGAACACCCAGATACATAAAGCAAGTTCTTAATAACCTATAAAGAGTCTTAGACTCCCACACAATAATAGTGGGAGACTTTAACATCCCGCTGTCAATATTAGATCAATGAGACAAAAAATTAACAAGGATATCCATGACTTGAACTCAAATATGGACCAAGCAGATCTAATAGACATCTATAGGACTCTCTACCACAAATCCACAGAATATACATTCTTCTCAGCACCACATTACACTTATTATAAAATTGACCACATAATTGAAAGTAAAGCACTCCTCAGCAAATGCAAAAGAACAGAAATCATAACAAACAGTCTCTCAGACCACAGTGCAATCAAATTAGAACTCAGGATTAAGAAACTCACTCTAAACCACACAACTACATGGAAACTAAACATCCTGCTTCCTGAATAAGTACTGGATAAATAATGAAATGAAGGCAGACATAAAGATGTTCTTCAAAACCAATGAGAACCAATGACACAATGTACCAGAATCTCTGAGACACATTTAAAGCAGCATCTAGAGGGAAATTTATAGCACTAAATGCCCACAAGAGATGTAAGGAAAGATCTAAAATCAACACCCTAATGTCACAATTAAAAGAACTAGAGGAGCAAGATGAAACAAATTCAAAAGCTAGCAGAAGACAAGAAATATCTAAGATCAGAGCAGAACTGAAGGAGACAGAGATGCAAAAAAAAAAAAAAAACCTTAAAAAAAAAATCAATGAATCCAGGAGCCGAAGAAACTACATCAACTAATGGCTTTTTGAAAGATCAAGAAAATACGTAGACCACTAGCCAGACTAATAAGGAAGAAAAGAGAGAAGAATCAAATAGACGCAACAAAAAATGATAAAAGGGATATCACCAATGATCTCACAGAAATACAAACTACCATCAGAAAATAGCTCTATGCAAATAAACCAGTAAATCTAGAAGAAAAGGATAAATTCCTGGACACTTGTACCCTCCCAAGACTAAACCAGGAAGAAGTTGAATCCCTGAACAGACTAATAACAAGCCTGAAATTCAGGCAGCAAGTAATAGCCTACCAGTCAAAAAAAAGCCCAGGACCAGACAGGATCACAGCTGAATTCTACCACAGGTATAAAGAGGAGATGGTACCATTCCATCTGAAAGTATTCCAAACAATATAAAAAGAAGGAATCCTTCCTAATTCATTTTTTGAGACCAACATCATCCTGATACCAAAACCTGGCAGAGATACAACTAAAAAAGAAAATTTCAGGTCAATATCCATGATGAACATTGATGCAAAAATCATCAGTAAAATACTGGCAAACCAAATCCAATAGCACATCAAAAAGCATATCAACCATGATCAAGTCGCCCTCATCCCTGGCATGCAAGACTGGTTCAATATTCGAAAATCTATAAATGTGATTCATCACATAAACAGAACCAAAAATAAAAACCACATGATTATCTCAATAGATGCAGAGAAGGCCTTTGACAAAATTAAACAGCCTTTATGCTAAAAACTCCCAATAAACTAGGTATTGATGGAACATATCTCAAAATAATAAAAGCTATCTATGAAAAACCCACAGCCAATATCATACTGAATGGGCAAAAACTGGAATCATTCCCTTGAAATCTGGCACAAGACAAGTATACCCTCTCACCACTCCTATTCAACATAGTATTGAACGTTCTGGCCAGGGCAATCAGGCAAGAAAGAGAAATAAAGGATATTCAGTTAGGAAAAGAGGAACACAAATTGTCTCTATTTGCAGACAACATGATTGTACATTTAGAAGACCCCATCATCTCAGCCCCAAATCTCCTTAAGATGATAAGCAACTTCAGCAAATTCTCAGGATACAAAATCAATGTGCAAAAATCACAAGCATTCCTATACACCAGTAATAGAGACTCAAATCATGAGTGAACTCCCATTCACAACTGCTGCAAAGATAATAAAATACATAGAAATAAAACCAACAAGAGATGTGAAGGACCTCTTAAAGGAGAACTATAAACCACTGCTCAAGGAAATAAGAGAAGAAACAAACAGATGGAAAAATATTCGTTCTCATAATTAAGAATAATCTGTATCATGAAAATGGCCATACCATCCAAAGTAATTTGTAGATTCAATGCTATCGCCATTAAGACTTTCTTCACAGAATTGGAAAAGAACACATTAAACTTCACATGGAACCAAAAAAGAGCCCATATAGCCAAAGTCAATCCTAACCAAAACCAAAAACAAAAACAAAAAAACCCAAAAGCTGGAGGCATCATGCTACCTGACTTCAAACTATACTACAAGGCAGCAGTAATTAAAACAGCATGATACTGGTACCAAAACAGAGATATAGACCAATGGAACAGAACAGAGGCCTCAGAAATAACACCACACATCTATAATCATCTTATCTTTGACAAATTTGACAAAAACAAGCGATGGGGAAAAGATCCCCTATTTAATAAATGGAGTTGGGAAAACTGGCTAGCCATATGCAGAATGCTGAAACTAAATCCCCTCCTTACACCTTATACAAAAATTAACTCCAGATGGATTAAAGATTTAAACATAAAACCTAACACCATAAAAACAGTAGAAGGAAATATAGGCAAAACCATCCAGGACATAGGCATAGGCAAGGACTTCATGACTAAAACACCAAAAGCAATGGCAACAAGAGCCAAAACAGACAAAGGGGATCTAATTAAAATAAAGAGCTTCTGCACAGCAAAAGAAACTATCATTAGAGTGAACCAGCAACCAACAGAATGGGAAAAATGTTTTTCAATCTACCCATATGACAAAGAGCTAATATACAGAATTTACAAAGAACTTAAGCAGATTTAAAAGAAGAAAGCAAAAACCTCCAGCAAGAAGTAGGCAAAGGATATGAACAGACACTTCTCAAAAGAGGACATTTATGCAGCCCACAAACATATGAAAAAAAGCTCGTCATCACTGGTAATTAGAAATGCAAATCAAAACCACACTGAGATACCATCTTACGCCAGTTAGAATGGTGATCATTAAAACAGATGGAGAATCATTCCGTGTTCATGGTTAGGAAGAATCAATATCGTGAAAATGGCCATACTGCCCAAAGTAATTTACAGATTCAATGCTATCCCCATCAAGCTACCAACGACCTTCTTCACAGAACTGGAAAAGCCCACCTTAAACTTCATATGGAACCAAAAGAGAGCCCACATAGCCAAGTCAATTCAAAGTAAAAAGAACAAAGTGGGAGGCATCACACTACTGGACTTCAAACTATACTACAAGGCTACAGTAATCAAAACAGCATGGTACTGGTACCAAAACAGAGATATAGACCAATGGAATAGAACAGAGGCTTCGGAGGCAACACAACATATATACAACCATCTGATCTTTGACAAACCAGACAAAAACAAGCAATGGGGAAAGGATTCCCTGTTTAATAAATGGTGTTGGGAAAACTGGCTAGCCATATGCAGAAAGCAGAAACTAAACCCCCTCCTGACACCTTACACAAAAATTAACTCCAGATGGATTAAAGACTTAAACATAAGACCTAACACCATAAAAACTCTAGAAGAAAATCTAGACAAAACCATTCAGGACATAGGCGTAGGCAAGGACTTCATGATCAAAACACCAAAAGCATTGACAACAAAAGCCAAAATAGACAAATGGGACCTAATCAAACTCCACAGCTTCTGCACAGCAAAAGAAACGGTCATTAGAGTGAATCGGCAACCAACAGAATGGGAAAAAATTTTTTGCAGTTTATCCATCTGACAAAGGGCTGATATCCAGAATTTACAAAGAACTAAAACAGATTTACAAGAAAAAAACAAGCCCATTCAAAAGTGGGCAAAGGATATGAACAGACACTTTACAAAAGAAGACATACATGAGGCCACAAACATATGAAAAAATGTTCATCATCACTGGTCATCAGAGAAATGCAAATCAAAACTACATTGAGATACCATCTCACGCCAGTTAGAATGGCGATCATTAAAAAACCTGGAGACAACAGATGCTGGAGAGGATGTGGAGAAATAGGAACACTTTTGTACTGTTGGTGGGAGTGTAAATTAGTTCAACCATTGTGGAAGACAGTGTGCTGATTCCTCAAGGACCTAGAAATAGAAATTTCATTTGACCCTGCAATCCCATTACTGGGTATATATCCAAAGGATTATGAATCGTTCTACTATAAGGACACGTGTACACGAATGTTCATTGCAGCACTGTTTACAATAGCAAAGACCTGGAACCAACCCAAATGCCCATCAATGATAGACTGGACAGGGAAAATGTGGCACATATACACCATGGAATATTATGCAGCCATCAAAAATGATGAGTTTGTGTCCTTTGTAGGGACAATGGATGAACCTGGAAACCATCATTCTCAGCAAACTTACAGAAGAGCAGAAGATCAAACACCGCATGTTCTCACTCATAGGTGGGTGTTGAACAATGAGGACACATGGACACAGGGAGGGGAGCACTACACACTGGGGTCAGTTGGGGAGAGATAGCATGGGGAGAGATGCTAGATGTAGGTGATGGGGAGGAAGGCAGCAAATCACACTGCCACGTGTGTACCTATGCAACAATCTTGCAAGTTCTTCACATGTACCCCCAAACCTAAAATGCAATAAAATAAATAAATGGGGGAAAAAAATCTGGAGACAACAGATGCTGGAGAGGATGTGGAGAAATAGGAACACTTTTACACCTTTAGTGGCAGTGTAAATTAGTTCAACCATTGTAGAAGACAGTGTGGTGATTCCTCACGGATCTAGAACTAGAAATACCATTTGATCCAGCAGTCTCATTACTGGGTATATATCAAAAGGATTATAAATTATTCTGTTATAAAGACACATGCACATGTATGTTTATTGTGGCACTGTTCACAATAGTAAAGACTTGGAACCAACCCAAATGCCTATCAGTAATAGAATAGATAAAGAAAATGTGGCACATATATACTATAGAATACTATGCAGCCATAAAAAAGGAGGAGTTCATGTCCTTGGCAGGGATAGTAATAAAGCTGGAAACCATCATTCTCAGCAAACTGACACAAGAACAGAAAACCAAACATGACATGTTCTCACTCAGAAGTGAGTTTTGAACAATGAGAACACATGGACCCAGGGAGGGGAGCATCACACACCAGGCCCTATGGTGGGGGTGAGGGGCTAGGGGAGGAATAGCAGGGGCTGGGGGGATAGGGAAGGTATAGCATTAGGGGAAATACCTAAAGTTGATGACAGGGAGATGGATGCAGCAAACCACCATGGCATGTGTACACCTATGTAGCAAACCTGCACATTCTGCACATGTACCCCAGAACTTAAAGTATAATAAAAAATAAAAAGAAAGAAAATTAACAGTTAAGAAGTGGGGAGTTTATGTTTTCACTTTGAAAGCTTTTCTTTTTCTGACGTCCTTTGAAGAATATGAAGTAACTCATAAAAGGAAAATGTTGTTTGATGGGATCTCTAAACTTAGGGTCACTAATTCATTCAGTAGCTATTCCCTGAATGTGGCATTTGTGCCAAGCATTACGTTAAGTGCTGGCAAAATAGAGATGAACGATGCACAACTGGTTCTCAGGAAGCTTCTAGTTGCGTGCTGACAGACAGGTAAAGAGAAAATTATAGTCTGCTAATGAGAGAGGTTGTTCAAGATTCAAAAGTGATGGCACACTCTTAGAAAAATGCGGTGGGAACCTGGTGCTAGAGTTCCTTGGGTGCAGGAGGTAGAGAGGCTGTTGTTCACCTGGACCATGCAGATTCACATTTCCTGTTTGGCCCAACTCTAGCACAACTCTATCCTGTGCTTCATTTCTCTTGCGGGCAGTAATTCTGGTATACCTTGAAGGATGCTTGCTCTTCAAAGAATCCTTGTAATCCTTTACATGATTCTGTTTCTTTAGTTGGAGAGAGATTTTCTTTTGAAATTCCAAACTAAGGGGATGCTGAGTGGCAAGTTATCTGGATTCTTGTTTTCCTGTACCACTACCTAGTCTTAGATAAGTCTCTGCACCTCTTTGAGCTTTATTATTCCACACTTTAAAATGACTAATTTTGAGTCCTAAAGGATGCGCGAGAGTAGATACACAGAAGAACCAGAGAAGAATCAAAAATTAAGGCATATATTCTATATGTGAGGCACTTTTGCTTACAATTTCATGTACATCTCCAGTCTGAACCTGAGACGAGTTATTAATAACACCATTTTACAGCCAATGAAGCCAGGTCTGAGAGGCTTAGCAACTTAGCTAATTAACCAAAAGCCAAGATTCAAATTTATGTTAGTGATATCTTTGATCTCTGCCTTCTTTCCTTGTGCCCCTTAGCTCTCCTTGAGATTCATAACATCCGAAGACTATACACTATATTCACAGACTAAGTCAAAAATGCATGACAAAATAATAAGAGGAGCTAAATAACAACGAAAAAGATACTACAAAATAGAAATGTTTAAGAAGGAAACAAACATTACATAAAATAACGACGGTATCATTTCAGTGAGTTTTGGTGGTGGGAAAACATAATAAAGAGTAGATTTAAACTGAGTCATTGAAAAATGGTTTGAATGTGTGTGAGTATGGGAGCGTGTGTTTAGTGAGAGAGAGAGGAGAGAGAAATAATTCTGTTAGTCTAGTTTTACCAGGTCTTCAATATGACATTTAACAGATTAGAACTTTTGTGTAGATTTCCCAGCATCTACCAGTGGGATTCAGACAAATTATACTGACTGGAAACCTGTCCTGTCATTTGACAGATGTGGGTTCAATCCTTACCATCTTATTCACTAACTATGGATGTGATCCTTTTTGAGACTTCGTTTTCACCTCTGTAAGACTGAATTTATTATATGACTCAAATTTATAATTCAAAGTCACCCTCTAAGGTCCATTCATCTTCACAGGTCAAACAGGTAAGCTAAAGAAAAATGTGATAATCTTTCAAGGTTTTAACGGTGATATTAATGTCTTATTTTCCCAGGGTTGTAGTGTTACACAATTATATAATGCACTATTATGAAATGAAGGGGAAGTTTCTAGGGTTCTGATCTGGTATTTTTCCTTCTCTGTCAAGCCCTCACATCCATGGATCAGGAAGCCTATGTGGGAATTCAGTCAGTGTCAGGGTGTGTTTATTCCAACTGTGCATTAAGAAGCTAGAGGGGACAGGGCAGAGTGGCTCATTTCCAGCACTTTGGGAGGTTGAGGCAGGTGGATCACTTGAGGCCAGGAGTTTGAGACCAGCCTGACCTACGTGGTCAATCCCTGTCTCTACTAAAAATACAAAAATTAGCCAGGTATGTTGGTACATATCTGTAGGCCCAGCTACTTGGGAGGCAGAGGCAGAAGAATCCCTTGAACCTGGGAGGCAGAGCTTGCAGTGAGCCAAGATCATGCCACTCTACTGCAGCCTCGGTGACAGAGTGCAACTGCATCAAAAACAATACAAAAAAACTGGGGGACAAAAACATCACAAGTGGGTCTGCAGAATCACTGCACCCGTGAAGAGGTAGCTTTAGGCTACATCTCCATGGTTTACCATATCCTCAGGAGTCTCCACTCAGAATAGGGGAGCCCGGTGCTATTTTGGTATCTCCCTAATACCCGCATAATTAGTATTAACCAAGAGGCCATGTGTAGTAATTTCTGAAATATTTGGTAATTTCTTTTTGGTCTGATCTCAGATATCCTGTTTAAGACAAATGTCTCTTTTGAGAGACTTTGGAGAAAGATTTAGATGTATAAATATGGCAGGGTCCTTCCTCAGGGGTCCTTCCTCAGAGGTCCTTCCCCAGCTTCCTCTTCATTTGGGATGCAAGTCTGAAATGAGTCAGCTCTGGGTGACACTCCATTGTGGAGTTGAAGTTCTTTGTCTACACATTATAACTAAATACTTTCAGATCTTAAGGATCAAGTAATGCTTTGGTAAGATGCGTGCCTGTATATTTTATTCTTAGTGATACCATGATGTCAGCAAACACAAAATAACTTTAAAGGTGATGATTACTGAGGCCTTGCTCTACCCAAAGCAATTGTCCTTACCTTACATCTGATAATTAAGCAGGGTCGCATCTCTGTCAATCTGAGATTCCATTATTCCCACTGAAATTAAAAGAAAAAAAAAAAGCACGTCAATATCAGCAGCTTCTACCATCTATCCAGCATACAGAGGAAATCCCTTACTGAGCATTTCAAGGATTTGGTTCCGTCATTAAAGCACTTTCAGATGTCTTACCAAAATAAGTATCTTTTAAGCCCTATTAGGAGACATTTGGGAGAAAACAAAAGAAGTTGGGAAGGTTGCTGCAAGAAAACTAAACTCCAACATGTCTGTCTCCTTAAATTTGGGAACTTATTTCTTTCACCAGGGAAGTTCTGGCATGTAAATTTCACTAACTTTAAATCACGATTGACTTTAGTCTTTTTACAACCAACCAAGAAAATTGCCAGAACAACTTCTAACTGTTCAGACTAATGTATTTAACCATCATCTCTAAGTACACGGACGCATCAACAAAGCTCCAAACCAACATTATTCCTGTCCTCTTTGGCCTATGGATTTTAGAATTAATTTCTACATATATGCCGTATGTTTTTCTCATGTCACTTAGCAAGATTCTGCAATTCTGTAATCATGTAAACTATCTCTCCTGGGTTAGACTTTGCCCTTTTATTCCTAGGATGACGATGAGCTCTCTCTCTGGTATTCAGTCTAAAGACAATAAGGAGTAGTTACGAAAAGACTTGGCATCTGCTTTTGAGACAATGGCCTCAGATGAGATAATTACATGTCTTTAAACAGAAAGGCTAGCCTTTTCATTCAGAAAAGGAGGAGTGAATTTCTCTGGAAAGAGAGACTCAATGGGATTTGGGGATTGAAGGTTATCATGTCCTCTAAGTGCAATTAAATTCCTCTACACCACATGTTAGTTCTCATTTCTTGATAGTCAATGCTTGAAATTAAACATAAGAAGCTTGACAAAGATGTAAACTCAACTTAGATTGCAGCATCAAATTTAGTACTTATTTTAAACTGTATCAATCCTGTGTCTATTAAAAATTATTTTTTGGGGTCCATCATAGACTATATCCAGTTCTTTATCTTGGACTGAGAGTCTAGTGCCCTCAGCCTGTAATTTCCTTCTCTAAACTCTTCGGTAAGAAATAGCCAGTAATTGCATGTAATATAACAGTAAGAAATAGCAATCCATTTACATGATTCTTATTGTAGCCATTATTACCAAAATGGCCAAGTTCATTAACACTTGGTCTCCCAATGCCTTATCTACTTTATTCCAAGCCACCACTGATAATTAAGTACTTAGGTAATTTACATGTAAGATAACCAATTCTATTTTCTAATATCTTAGAGTCAGTTAACTGGAACCATTCCTGTTTCAGTTTGGATCCAATCAGAAAAACATATCCATTCTGGGTATTGCAAAGAGAGTATCTTTTATATTAACAATGGTTTACAAATATCTTAGAAGGACTGGAGGAGCTAAATAAGAAGCGGGTGTTAGAAGATGAGAAAGAATATTTGTGTATGTCACTTAGCTCAAGTGGTAAATTCCCTGGGCTGTTACCCATAAGACTGCTTTATTTATTTTTGGAAGTACCCTAGTCCCTAGACCTGGAAGAATTCCTGAGAGTTGCTGATGAGCTCAGGGTTTCTGGAGTTTGCAGTCACTTTGCCCCTCCTGCTGTAACAGGGTGAAACTTTGTGGGAGCAAGGAGGAGAGACCTTCTCCCTTCCTCTTGCCCTCTAATCTCCTACCAGTGCGTCCCACTGGCCACACTTAAACACGTATAGAAGGCAGCAGGTCACACTGCCATGTGTGTACCTATGCAGCAATCTTGCATGTTTTTCACGTGTACCCCAAAACCTAAAATACAATAAAAAAAGAAAAACAAAACAAAACAAAAACAAAACAACAAAAAAAGAGTTATATTAATCTGGGAAATGTAGGGTTATTTTTTTCTGTTACTCCAGTTCAGCAGCTCAGGGCAGAGTGTAAAAGTTGTAGGTAGGGGGTTGTGATGGTTGATATTGAGTGTCGACCTAATCGGATTGAAGAATGCAAAGTATTGGCTAGATGCAGTGGCTCATGCCTGTAATCCCAGCACTTTGGGAGCCCAAGGTGAGCAGATCACCTGAGATTCAAGACCAGCCTGACCAATGGAGAAACCCCATCTCTACTAAAAATATAAAATTAGCCAGGCATGGTGGCACATGCCTACAATCCCAGCTACTTGAGAGGCTGAGGCAGGAGAATCACTTGAACCCAGAAGGCGGAGATGCAGTGAGCTGAGATCACGCCATTGCACTCCAGCCTGGGCAACAACAGTGAAATTCCATTTCAAAAAAAAAAAAAAAAAAAAAAAAAAAAAAAAAAAAAACAAGCAAAGTATCATTCCTGGGTGTGTCTGTGAGGGCGCTGAAAAAGACTAACCTTTGAGCCAGTGCACTGGGAAAAGCAGTCCACCCTCATTCTCCGTGGGCACAATCTCATCAGCTGTCAGAGTGGCCCAAATAAAAGCATGTGGGAAGACTAGGCTGGCTAAGTCTTCTGGCCTCCATCTTTCTTCTGTTCTGGATGCTTCTTGCCCTTGGACATCAGACTTCAAGTTTTTCAGCCTTTGGACTCCTGGACTTACACCAGTGATTTGCCAGGGGCTTTTGGGCATTCAGCCGCAGACTGAAGGCTGCACTGGTGGCTTCCTTACTTTTGAGTGTCTGGGACTCGGGACTGGCTTCTTGGCTCCTCAGATTGCAGACGGCCTATTGTGGGACTTCACATTTTGATCATGGGAATTAATTCACCTAACAAATTCCCCTTCACATATTCATCTATCCTATTAGTTCTGTCCCTTTACAGGACCCTGACTAATACAGGAGTTGAGCAACAATCATCGAATAATGACGAATTGGAACTTTAAGTATATAACTTACCATAGTATACTTTAAGATTTATATTGTAATGTGAAATGTATGGACTCTATGGATATTTTTTTTTTTTTTTGAGACAGAGTCTCACATTGTTGCCCAGGCTGGAGTGCAATGGTATAATCTCAGCTCAGTGCAACCTTTGCCTCCTGGGTTCAATCGATTCAACTGCCTCAGCCTCCCAAGTAGCTGGGATTACAGGCACATGCCATCATACTTGGCTTGCTCTTGTATTTTTAGTAGAGACGGGGTTTTACCATGTTGGCCAGGCTAGTTTTGAACTCCTGACCTTAGGTGATCCACTTTCCTCGGCCTCCCAAATTGCCAGGATTACAGGCATGAGCCATCGTGCCCAGCCTGGACATGATTTTTATTTGACATGCTAATCAAGACTATCAGCTCTCAGTGTGATAGGGTTTAAATCCTGACTACCATATAGGTCTAATTTCAATTTGGTATTTCTCTTTAAAGGGGCTCTTAGTTTTTCTACTTGTAAAATAGGGGATATATGCCTTATTCAGTGCTGTATACTAAATGTATCAGCCATGGCACATAATAGATCCTCTACTAACATTTGTGGTGTTGGTGGTGAAGATGGCAGCGGCATTGGTAGTGATGACGTTGAAAGCTGATGCTGATGACTTTTTTCTATAATTAGAGAATTCATTATTTTTCTCATATTTTCAAAGTGATCAAAGACTCCCCAAATGTTAATAATTTCTACTAAGTGTAATAAGGGACTACTGAGAATTTTGAGAAGGTAAGTGACATAAAGCAACTGTAGGATTATTGATCTAATCCCGGCATTATGGAGGGATGTTGATTGGAGGTTAAAGAGAATGACACAAGATAGCAATCATTTACTGACAATTCTTTGCCAGGTATTAAACAAGTTATAAAGTTTTAAATTAACAAAGTTTTGATACAAGATATTTCCTACTCTGAAGAAGCTATGTAATTGGTATGTGATTGAGATTATTAATATGTGATATTTTTGAAATACAAGCAATAGATCTTCGTTTCTGAGTGTGGAGAAAGAGAGAGTGGACATTAAGTAGGCCCTTTAACAGAAATAGCAAAATCAGGAGTGAATATCCAATTGGAAGACAGATTAGAGTGTCAATTTTTATTTCCTCCCCCTTTTCTGAAGTTTTTCTGCTATTTATAATATCAGAAATTTTATTTTGTATCTTAATTTTTCCTATTGAAAAAAATCTACCTACTTATTCCACTTTTATAAAGTAAGTATTAAAGTCCATTTTTCTACTTTTTGACTCTTCCTCTTCTACAAATTTTTAACCTTCCCAGATATTCTCTATGTTAGTGTAAGTCAGTCTAATGCAAGAGAATAACTCCATCATATAGCCACTGATACAACTGTCCCAATCAAGGCTGGGATTGATGCCTAACGGCGACAATAAAGATGGTGATTATCCAAGCTGTGTCACTGTGAGCACCATCACTTACTTCCTTTGAAGAGTGCAAACCATAAAGATGATGCATTCCAGATGCAAACTTTCTCAAGAACTATAAAGATTCTACCTCTAATAACCCAAAGTGTCAGAAATAGAAGGAATGCCCTTGGCAGAGAATATGCTGTGTTTGTTTTGATCCAAACACCTACTGCTACTTTGGTATCCTTCACTGGATTTTTATTTAATTTGGCTCTTAAAACATCCTTTGAAGGAGTATTTGCTCAGCTCAGGGATCCTGCTAGCAGCAATGTCTGATCACTAGCAGGCTTTTTATTGGCTTCTCATGACAATGGAGGTCCCCGAACTTGCCTGTTTCCATTTGTAAGTCAATCCCTACCTCCACAGCAGTCAAAAGGTAATTTTTTTCTTTTTCCCACACAGACCCTATGGGAAAAAAAAGGAAGCTGCAACATTGCTAGCACATTAAAAATAGAGTAGTCAGGCAGAAAAAAAAAAATAGAACACCATTTTACTTAGTGTCTTTTTCCTTGACAAAAGGCAAATGGGAAATTCTGCTCTGATTGAAATCATTTAGGTAACCAACAATAACAGAAACAAAATTATATACTAGACATGCATACACATACACAATCACAAAAACACAACATAGATGAGTATATACAACTTAATCATCAATTATCTTGACAATGGAGGAAATCTTTGTGGCTATATTGGCTGTGAATACCATATAACACTCTATTTCAAAAATATATATGGGGGTGTGTGTGTACACAATTGGGTATAGGCTAACTTCTTAAAAATATAAAGACCTCTCTATATATGTGGTCTCTTCTATTCATAATTTTCTATATGGATCTCTCCTGATTTCTTTTAAACAGAAGATAGCTGTTTATCATACCCTTAGTGACTTTCAAATCATTGAATAGAAAAAGTTTCAGTCAGTTGATCAATTTCCTAAAATAAAACAAAAAACAATTGTCTCATATTTTAGTAGGCATGAATCCTGGGGCATAAAGTACCATAATTATTCCCACTCTTACCTTGGTACAAGTACCAAGCCATAAAAAAAACTTCATGGTTTTACTATCCTAGGAAACTTTGAGAAATGGAAACACAAAATTCTGATACTTTTGGGAAGTATCTCATACTTCTGGGAAGTGATCAGACTGTTCATCGTTGTACTAGGCTCTGATAATGCAGTGAGAAGGCAAAGAACTTCTGTGGTTTCTGCTGATGAGTAAAAGGAAGTGAAGACTAGAAGTGGTACCCTAGTAAATGCTCAATAATCAACTGTTTAGAAAAAACTAAAATGCAGTTTTTAGTGTTTTTTCCTTTCCCTTGTGCAAATATTCCTATCATGGCTGATTTCAGGTCACCACATGGCATCAGTGAATGCAAAAGTGGAGAAGAGAAGCACACAGCTGGCTCTACTAAGTCACTGGGAGTCAGTTTAAGCGCACTGAAACTTCTTCAGAAAGAGACTGAGCTCTGTTGAATGTCATAAGTTGAAGGACAAAACATTTTTTAATGGTGTCCCTTCCCAACCCTTCTACAGAAAGTCAAAGTTAATTTTCTCTCTTAGCATAGTGGTGCTACTTGGTAGGCAACATGATAACAAATCTCCTAAGAATTTTGGATATAATCATGTCTATCTACTTTCATGGTAACTCTAAAATGGCACAGCTACCGGGGGAAAAAAAAAAAAAAAGTTCCTGGCACTCCTAAGATCCTAAGATTTCCTTTGAGATTAAGGAACTTACTGATAAAAGAGTTGCTTTATATTCTCTATTAGGACAAGACAAATTGAAGAGGTTTTCATTATTCCCCAAACCCTTGTTACTCAAAGTGTGGTATATGGACCACAGACATCTCCATCACCTCAGGGCATGTTAGAAAAGCAAAATCTAAATCCGAAAGCTAGAACAAATGCGTCAGAATCTCTATTTAAAAAATATTCCCATATGTTTTGAATGCTCATTAAAGTTTGAGAGACATTGTTCTATATCACGGTTTTCAAGTTCTTCTTAGGTAGTATGAAATCTTCTGTTTCATTAAAACGTGTGCATTCTTTCTGAGGTGAGCATTGTAATCAAAGTCTTTACCATTCTGGCTGAGTCAGAAAATATGGATGCATCGGTATAGTCCATCCTCAGTTTTGGTGACTAAAAGCACTGCCAATATTTATTGGGGAAAAGGATCTAATTCAATCTACATGACAAGGGCTCATTCTCACTTTTAGGACCCAGAATTGAACATGCAGCTTGTCCACAATTTGTAAAGTGAATACTAATGGGAAAATGACTGGAGGGAAATATATCAAAATGTTAATAATGTTTATCTCAAAGTAGTGACATTTTAGACACTTATTTTCTTCTGTTCACAACATATCTTCCAAATTTTCTATAATCTGCTTTCATTTTAAAAACTCAAAACTCAAAAAGAGGCTGGGTGCAGTGGCTCACGCCTGTAATCCCAACACTTTGGGATGCTGAGACCAGCAGATCATGAGGTCAAAAGTTTGAGATCAGCCTGGCCAACATAGTGAAACCCCGTTGCTACTAAAAATACAAAAATTAGCCAAGTGTGGTGGCACGCACCTGTAGTCCCAGGTACTGGGGAGGCTGAGGCAGGAGAATTGCTTGAACCTGATTGGTGGAGGTTGCAGCGAGCCGAGTTGAGCTACTGCACTCCAGCCTGGGTGACAGAGTGAGACTCTGCCTCAAAGCAAAAACAAAACAAAACAAAAAAGCAACCAACCAAACAAACTAACACCAAAAACCTTCAAAAAGAGAGAAAAAGCATAAAATAGAAATCCTCTGTGAGTTTTTCTAAGGATGCAATCAGTGGGTAGTTATTTATGATTTATGATGTCTTTAACTCCTACATATCAGTTATTTTATGATAATTAAATATTCCTAATTATTTGTTTTGTATCTGTTCTTTAGCCACAGAAATGCCCTTCTCATAAAAGCAGGGAACATTTCTAGCATAGTTTCTGGAAATAAGCAGGTACTTAATACATATTTATTAAATTAAAGGAAGACAAGGAAGGGTAAGTAGTATGATTTGGGGAAGTTTAACCAGAGTCAGACATACATTTTAAAGTCAGTGAAATAAGATATTTCCATTCTCATTTCTCCTTTTCTCAAATTCTTTATTTTCCTACTCTCCCCAACTTATTGCCCCATTTTGGGTTTCAATGTCTTCTCTCTCTCTCCTTCTCTATCTTCTCTCCTTCTCTTCTATCCAAATGGTACACAGAATTAGATAAATCAGAATCCTTAATTTATGACTGACTCACATCATGGTTTCACATCTGTGGAACCTTTTATTTACAGGTTTATTTCCAATAATATACTTAATACTGTGAATCTATCGCTTAATCTATTAAGAACAGTGACAGTAATCTAAAGAAACCTACACGCTCTCTCCCTGTTTTCACCCAAAAAAGTACCATGCTAAATTTTATGTTTATTCTATAAATATTTTAAAATAATTCACTCATATGTATAATCTAAGCTAAAGAATATTTCATTATTCTTGAATTTCATGAAAAAGGCACCATGCTGTATATAGTTCCCATAAATTACTTCTTTCACACCATGTAACAAGGCTTCATCCACGCTATTGTATGTAGAGGCAGCATATTCCTTTTCACTGCAGTATATCTCAGCTGCAGTGTATATATCAACCATTGTCTTTAAAATTAGACAAATGGTAATGACATTGTTCCTAGCAAAGCCTAATGGCTTGTCTTTTCTTAAAAAAAATGTATGTTCAGAAAGATATATGATCTACCAACCTTGAAATTCTGTAGATCTGATAAATACTTCCTTCTAATATGAAAAATAAGGGATAATAATTTTTTTAATGAACCGATCTTATATTTGTAAGGCTTGAAGTAGCACTTGATACTAGATAACTAGAAATAGTGGCCTAATTTAGGAGAAACATTTCTTGTTTTAATGTTATTCAGATCAGGGATGGGATGGTTATTGAGGGAGATGAAAATCTTAGCTAGACTCTGACTGCAAGTCATATATTCTTCAAACAGCTCAGTGCGTAGAAATTTTAAACCTTTCTAGCTCCAAATATATCTGTTTTTGTTTCATTTAAAGTATTCGTTCATTATAACTTCAGGATATTTGGACTCCTCACAAGGCCATATGAAAGAGAAATGATATTTCCCCTAGACATGTAGTAACAAGTATGGCCAGAATCAGTGAGCCGTACTCTAATGGGCTCAAGTGAGATAGGAACTTTTTGTCTATGATAACATTTTAGTCACTGGATATAATAGAGAGAGTTTCAGTCTCCATTTCCCCTGGAACCCTTCTGAAGAAAGGTCAAAAGATGGACGAAAAAAGAGCATAGATTTCAACTGAAAACTAAATTCATTCATACGTCCCTTGCTTAGTCAACATTAATGTTGTCTCCTGAGAGTTGCAGCACATACATCTGTGTCAGTTTCTTTCTCTGGATTACTTGTGAATTTCTTCTAGCCATTCATACCTGGTGATTTTATGCACTCCTTTCACTCTTCAGGGGTAGGGAATGAGAAGACAGACTCAAACCAGTGATCACTCGTCCTTTCAGAAGTGTTCATCTTTTTATTTTTTTCAAGCGATTCTCCTCTCTCAGCCTCCTGAGTAGCTGGGACCATAGGCGCATGCAACCATACTCTGCTAATTTTTGTATTTTTAGTAGAGACAGGGCTTCACCATGTTGCCCAGGGTGGTCTCTATCTCCTGACCTCATGATCTGCCCACCTAGGCTTCCCAAAGTGTGAGATTACAGGCTAGAGCCACTGCCTGGCCCTGGCCTGAGCTTTCGTCTTAAAGAGCCCCAGGTTCCTCCTAGACTGCTGTGAAATTCAAGGAGGAAACATTTTCATAACTTTTAATTTAACACAGTGCTTTTGTTGTTGTTATGAATCTTTTTCTACATGTAACTACAGACATACTGAATTGTAGTTTTCTTATGAAAACCTGCCCCTAATGTTAGAAAATCAGGTAGGGTAAAGCAGATCAATAATGTTTCATCTGGAAGGCAATGAGCTTGGCCAGGTTGGAATCCTTGTTTTATCACAAATGATCACTGTAATTTGAGGCAAGAAATTTTACCTTCACATTTTTTTTAATCTCAAAAATTTAAATAATAATAGGTACTTCAGATTATTATTGTGAAAGTTAAGTTATATATTGCTTATTATGAGAAACCCTAGCATAGCAGGTACTCCATAAATGTTTGTGAATTCTGAGGAGGGCCAATGGAAGAGGTATTTGGAGAACTTTTAGCTTTGATTTTCCCAGCACAATGAAGTACTGACTCTCATTTTAATGACAAGTATGGTGGAGGGACTTTGCTCAGGGAAGCAATTTGCATTAGTGTTTATTGATAAATGTTAATTGAGTAGTTTTTTTTTAGGTTAAGAGTCCAAGGCCAGATGTTTGCATCAGTTCCATAGCTAGGTATGGGAGCAATTCTCATGCCCTCCAAAGGGATCCAGCTTCATTCTTTCATCCTCAAAGAGCACAGCCCTCAAGCTAAACGGTAGCCTGAAAAGATGGCCACCTTTATGCTAGCCCCACCCTACACTGCCTCCACGCCAGGTATCAGGCCTGTGATTGAAACTTCAGGAACAGAGTTCATTCCAGGATCTCAGCACATCCCTTAGAGCCATCAAGCCATCTTGTTATTGCCACCTGCAACATACTCTTAAAACACCATCCAACAAACAAATCCCAAGACAATATCAACGACAAAACATCAAAACTCTTCTCGCCATCTATTCAGTTAGAGGGGTCATGGCAGAGTGCAGGGGAAATTCCTACTTTCTTACTCCTAAGATATGTTGGTCAAGGGGCCTATATATGTATACATCTTAAAATATTTCTAGATTTTATGTGCGTGTGTGTGTTTGTGTGCATATGTGTGGGTGTGTATGTATAAAATTTTGAAAACCTCTGCCACACTTAAAAATGCCACAGGAAAAAGTATTCTTAGGATCTAGGTCTATGTTTAGATAAGATTGAGAACCACCGCCAATGTTACTAAAAAGAAAATCATTTTTGTGCCTCAGTTCCTTTATCTGAAAAACAAAGCAAAAAGGATATGGCACAAAGGAAGTATCCACTGTATATTGTTTATTCTTATTTTCCACACTGTGAGAACGTTGATTATATGGGCTAAGTAAAAGTAGCATCATCCCAGATATATAAAATACATGAGTTACATAGATTCTGGCAAAAATATCAGTAAGTTGCCCTGGATATAGAGTCTGTTATTTCTAGACCAAGACATTTGCAGAAGGGCAAACTATCTTATTTGCAAGAAACTTTGAAACTCATCTGATTTAGCTTCCTTTCCTATGCAGAAATCCCCCTTTAAACTATGATTCTTTGCAACCTAAGCCAATAAATTAGGTTCAGAGATTATCTGGAGAACAAATCTTGCCCATACTTTATTGTAAAGGTAAGGATTAAATTCTCCATTCCCGGCGCGCATGATATGTTTCAACTAGGGAATGTCAAAGAGGAATGGAGGATTTAATCCTTATGTCTTGCAATAGTCCATGGTTAAGTTTAACATGAAGATTTGCTCCTGGTAAATGTTACTGAAAGAACAAGGTTTTTATATTCCCGGGACACCCTGTGGCAGTCTGTCTTTCCCCAGCCATAAAGCCAAAGGCCATGTGGTTTTTAAATTCCCCACTTTTTCCCATAATAAAATGTAGCATCTGGATATAATCTGACTCATCATTGGCTTAGAGATGCAAATGTCTACGGATGCTCAGTGCAGATACTTTTTAAGGTAACTGGAAGTAATTCCCTATTTGACTGAAACTATGTAATAAAAATAAGATTTTCTGGTGCCAAAGACCTATGTAAGAGGTTCTTTTTGCTTGCACACAAGGAAAGGAACAGAGAATGCCTTCAATTCTAGCTTTGATTTAAATCTGCACCACCATTTTCCAATTGTAAGGCAATGAGCAAGTTGTTAAATGACTGTAAGCCTCAGTTTCCTCATTTGTAAAATGGGGATAATTGTAGTTGCCTCACAGTGACGTATAATTAAATGGAGATAATATTTGTAATTAGAGTATCTGACCAAACGTATTAAATAAATTTATCTACTAAAAAGATCTAAGTAAAGGAGAGTATTTTTGTTATTATTATATTTATTCTCTGCTTTTCAGCCATATATACGCTCTGCAGGAGCACCGAGAACTGTATTTTCTCAGACATGCTGAGGAGCCAAATAGCAGGAACCCAGGGAGCCTGTAGGAGAAGCAAGACAAATTCAAGAGATTGCAAGGCGATCTCACTGAACTAAGCCTGGAATTACATGAAAAGAAATCTTTTAAGAGTTATTTCCTATTTAAAAAAGACTTGGTGCATTATTAAATTCCGCCATGCTGGGAGCAAAGGTCCTTCACATTCATGCTTTCAAATCTTACTTATTACTGCCCTAGCCTGGATGGACTGAAGGAAGCTTGGGAAGGAATTCTGAGCAGTAGATCACAAAGGAGATATTTGCTGGGATGAGAATAGCTCTAGCTTCCTACCTACATTTGGTGAGTTACTTTTATCTTTTCAAAATACTTTCACGCCTATCTTCTCTATTAGGGTGGGTAGCAAGCACCTTGGAAGCCTACATGGAAAACTCCTAAATAATGAAACATCTACCTCCCTGCCTACTCATTCCATTTCTTAAAAACATTCAGAATAATAAGAACCCTACAGCTAGCATAATGGCATATTCATTCATTTAGCATCTGCCATGTGTGTAATATATGCTGAATTTCTTATATACGTTGTCTATATAATTTTAAAATCAACCGTTTGAAATAACTTTTTTTTTTTTTTAATCTCAGTGACTTGCTATAAAGGTCCTATAGATAGTAAGTAGCAGATCTTGGATTTGAACACAGGCACATGACACAAAATTTGTGCTTTAACAATTCTACTAAAATTCTGAAGACTTAGTCCTATGTTTGGAAATAGATAAGGGATACAGAAACCCGTAGAAGCTTCTGTCCTGAGCTACAAGAACAGAGAAGACCCTAAGAAGCAGAATAACATTTCACTGTCACTGTCAGTGTTTATGTAAGTGGTCAAAGTCAATTTCAAGAGACATAGAGGGCAGAGAAAGAGTGACTTTAAAGGACCTGGAGGAGAGGCAATAAATACAGCTGAAAATGTGGAGGACAGGAAATGATCATCAGTGTGTAGGTCAGCTGAGTAGTCAGGAAGGGTTGCATGAAAGGAATGAGCTTCAGTAAAATGTCATCTGTGACCTGTTTCTGTAACTACATATCCTGCTAAGTTAAACAGATGTCAATCCCTGCCAACTGACATCCATTTGGGGAAAAAATATAAATAAAGAAGTAACCCTTAATGACTCAGTTCCAAATTTGTTGAACCCTCCAACATAAAGAGATTTCAGAGGAGCAGAATGAGGAAAGAATAGGAGCATCTCTTCAGAAACAAGGAATAGTCACTCAGAAATGTGAATTGACTTGCCTAAGGTCAAAATTTATTTAGAACTAACTCACGTTACCTGGTACATTACTTTTCTGCTAATTGTTCTAGAATTAAACACACACACACACACACACACACACATAAGTTCACTGAATTTAAAAATTCTCATTTACTTATAACCAAAGAACTCATTGGGTCAGAAAGTAATAGGGTGCCTTTGTGAAAAATGGGTGTGTCAGCCAGGCCTGGATCACCAGGAATTACAATCAACTCTTCTTAGCGTATTTGTGATGGTTCTGTGCTAAGGGAAGGCATTTTCACATTATCTTCCCTCTTCTCATCTGGGCCTTATGTCTTTTCTATTTTGTGCCTCTTCTTAAATTATACCTCTCTCTCAAGACTGTATCCCAGTAGCCCTGTGGGCCCTTAGCTAGCCTCAGCAATCCATCTCTATTCTGGTTCAACCTGCCCATCAGGCTTCTTACCAAGGGGTGTATGAAAGTCTCATCTCCCCAAGACCATGCTTTTCTTATAGGGTAAAACCAAATCTCGTGCCTCTTTAATACTTACCAATAGAATACCAACCAAGGATTACTCAATAAAACTTTGCTGAGTGACTACAGCATTGGCATTTTCTCAACCACAAATTTTAGAATGTTTAAAATGTTGTGCTCAAATATCACATTTACTGGGCTAAAGGGCAACTCTGGTCTTCCAGTAAGAAGTTTCCACTTTAATCATATCACTTGTTGGGGTTGGGTAAGAATGTGACTGTTGTCATGATCTGGGGACTCTAATGATTCCAGCTGTGTCTACTGAGCCAATGGCACCAAGTCCATGATAGCCGAGGTCATGAAGAGGCACCCTCCTGATTTAACCCCCATCTTGGTTCTGCTGGTATTACACTTTTCTATGCCACTTCTTCTTATCCCTAGCAGATAACATAGAAATGGAATGTATTATTTGGAAGCATACTGAAATATACAGTAGATTCTCATTGTTTATGGCAGTGATATTCTGTAAAATCAATGCAAACACTGAATTAGTGAATACTAAATCATTGCTCCTAGGGTAGATACAGGATTAGGTTTCTGAGAGCTACCATGCACAACATTTTCTGCAACCATTCCATACATAATCCTGTTTAATGGATGTTCCTGTTTAGGCATTATATTTTATGTTGTTGATTCATTAACATCGAACACACAGCCATCAGCACTATTTCTCATGCCTGAATGAAGCTTTTCCAACATGCAATTTCTCTGTAAAGCACATCAAGGCTTCTTGTGCCTTGTGTCACTAGACATCACTTCAGCACTATGCTTGGGAATCATTTTAAATACCAAAATCACCAAAAGAAATTACAAAAATACAAAAATGTCAACAAACAACTGTGAAAAGAATTACTTACTGTACTGAAACCTAAACGAGGCAGCAGCGTCTTGCCTCATTGGACTGCTGCTGGAAATGTGGACTTTGGTGACTCAAATTTTTTGTGACTCTGTGTATGTGCATGTCTGTGAATGACCATGAAAGTGTTCAAGTTGTGATTCATGAGTTACAAATACATTTTAGTAAATAGATAAATTGGTAAATACAGAATCAGTGAATAATGAGCATTGAGTGTGCCTTTAAATGCTATCTACTTTTATTTCACATTTATATAATGTCTTAGTTCTTGGGATTCTCCATGTATCCACTTTAGTGAAATGGTCCATGTTCTGTTACAGGGGAATGAGAATCCATACATAATCTGGAATTCAAAGGATCCCAAGCAATTAGAGCCACTTAAACATATTTAATGACGCTTTACTGCTAAAGGAGTTGTTTGGGCTTTATAGAAATTGGAGCTCAGAAGAACATCAACTTCGCGGTCACAGAGATCTAAATTTAAAACCAGATTATGCTACTGATTAGGTGAGTAGTCACCCACCTTCTTGAACAGAAGCTCTCCTATTTCTAACAACAAAAATATAACAATATACATTTTTTTCCAGGGCTTGGAAGAACACACATGGAAAATGCCTGCCAGGAGGGCATACTGAGTTCATTGTTTTTCTTTCCTTCTGACTCAAGGTGTCCTGGAATGAAGCATATTTAGTCATTGTTTTTTCCACAATGTTGAGGTGGAAATGGGCAGCAGGGAGGAACAGGCAGCCTGAGACTGTGTGTGTAGGAACTGGCTATTAACACAGGTTAATTAAAAAACATATATTGTGTTCTTCTCTAATCAAAATATGATTATTACCAAGAGGTGAGTCTTGTTTCAAGCAGTGGGGAAGGAATTAACAGAATCATCCAAATTACAACTATAAAAATAGGTACACATTTGGACAAAGTCTGCTTGAAAATACACAGAAATCAAAATAGTTCTTTTCAAGCGATAAAATTATGGAAATTGTTTTCTTCAAAATGTTCTCAAATGTTATACTTTTTTTTTAACAATACAAATGGTGTGCATATGAAAAGAATTATAATGAATGAAGCAATCAGGGATTGTCTTGAAGCAAAGCAGTAACATGAAATCAAGACAATATAGATGAGACATGAATTACATTATTTCATTCCCATCAAGCAGAGGACATTTTCCAGAAGCCTAGGATGGTGGATCAACAGAGAGCATTGACAACAACATAGGGTAGAGAGAGGTGAGAAGGGGCTGCGAGCATGGTGGGCCCACTATCAACCCATTTCAAGTTTCTCTTGCTCCTCCTCTGACTTTCAACACTGATTCCTCTTAATTTGGACATTATTAATAACTTTTTCCACTCTATGCTTCTGTCATCTCCTCTTCCCTATAACAAATTGATATGTAGCTTCCCAAAGATTGCAGCACACTAGTCAGTACATTGAGGAGAAATGACAGGAAGGAAGCTCCTTTCCAGCTTTCAGAGGGATTTTGTATTGTGATATATCAAAGTCTGTGGGGAGCTGCTGGTGGTAGAATAAGCAGGTGGGAAGAGAACTGCAATTTGTCAGGCTAAGCTTCCAGATTGATGCATTCTGTTTCATGCTATGATAAATATTCTTCTTACGAAATTGTATTTGACTTTATATTGGGGAGAGAAATCATGAATAAATTTAAAACTGTGGATCCTTGTCCTATGGTGTGGTACTTCAATGTACTTACTTTATCCAATATAATTTAAAATACAGTCTCTTGGGCATAACTGTTATATAATTACATTGTCATGATAGCCAATCAGTTATAAATTGAATCAAGCTTTCTCATACTAATATCAACCCACACATTTATTCTAACTACCAAATAGCACTTGATTCTAGAATTGTCATATCTTTTTTGGACTCTATAAAGTTATGACCATGTCTATTTTAATATTTCATCTATTTTCAGAACTGTTATTTAAATTTCACTAGACTTCTGGTTGCTGCGTATTTTTTAATTTACATACACTGTATATTACGGCCTGGGTAAAAGTCTGGTTACTGTTGGACAAGGTGTTAACAATTTGGTGCCAAGAAGAATGAAATGTGAAAATCATTAATGCTTTTCACAAAATACTATGGCTTTTACCTTCTAATCACATGCAACAATTAAACATCCAGGCCCTCTTCTAACGTTGCTAAGGACAGGTGATTTGCTTTGTCCAATGAAACCCATACAGAAATTGAAAGTCAGGGCACAAATATCCACTTTTCCCCTTCCCATCACTTCAGTCATTCAAAAACACTTGGCAGGATGAAGCCTTGGTCAGTCTGGGGATGTGGGGAATCAAGAGAAGCAGAGCTTTCTGCTGATCTGTGAACACATAGCATTGGGTAAGAAATAGACATCTGCTTTGGTAAGCCCCTGAAATTTTTGGAGATATTTGTTACCACAGCATAATGGAGCTATCTTAGCTGAATTATAATGAATAAAGATCTGAGAAGTTTCTCAAGTGTTATTCATAGCCTTTAGAAAAATGTGTTATTTAGCATTTGATACAAAGGAAATAGATAAGAATTGTTTAGTCATCCGTTGGTGTCTATAGAGGATTGGTTCCAGGACCCTCCCAAAATACCAAAATCTGCAGATTTTTAAGACACTTATATAAAATGGTATAGTATTTGCATATAACCTATATACATCCTCCTGAATACTTTAAATCAGCTCTAGATTATTTATAATACCTAATACAATTATCATAGGTTTAACTGCATTTTTGATCCAGAGTTTGTGGAATTCATGGAGGCACAAACTGCAGATCCAGAGGGCCAACTCCATGTGTAAGCTAATTAGCTTAAAAAGGCAGCAAACACCCATAAACTTATCACCTAATTTAAGAACTAGAACATTCATACATTGTTTGAAACTGTCTTTAGGCTTCTCCTACATCCTAACATCTGGCCTCCTCCCTAGATATAGGTATTTAAAACAAAACAGGATACAGGAAAGTGGTCCCCAACCATTTTGGCACCAAGGACTGGTTTCATTTCATTTCATTTTTTTCCACATAATGGGTGGTGAGGGGGTGGGGGTGGTTTTGGGATGAAACTGTTCTACCTTGGATCATCGGGCATTAGTTATAGATTCTCATAAGGAGCGTGCAACCTAGATCCCTTGCGTGTGCAGTTCATAATAGAGTTTGCCCTCCTGTAAGAATCTAATGTCCCCATTGATCTGACATGAGGCAGAGCTCAGGCGGTAATGCTCACTCGCAGCTCACCTCCTGTGTTGTACAGCCTGGTTCCTAACAGGGGGCTGAGGACTACTGACCCAGGAGGATACATTTATGGTAATATCATCTTTGTAAAATGCAAATTGTCTTTTACATGTACTGAGCACTTACTATTTGCCTAATAATATTTATCAACTTTATATATACTTATTCCTTTCCATGAGGTAGGATTTATTGCTAGGATTACAGGCGTAAGCCACTACACTCGGCCCCAGAGTTCTCTTTATCTAGCTGCTTTAATACACAGAGGGTTAGTTTTAGAATGCATTTTTGATTGCAGTTGGCTAAATGCTTCTCCCCAATTTTAAAGATGAAATGGTTAAGGTCCAAAATTAAATTTCTTATTTAAGATCACACATATTAACAATGACAGATCTGGAACATTTCGCCCCGTATTAGATTCTTAATGTGGCTGCTACGAATTATCACAAACTCGACAGCCCAAAACAATAGAAACTTATTGTCTTATATTCTGGAAGTCTGAAGTTCAAAATGGGTCTTGCTAAAATAAAAGTATTGGCAAGGCTGAGTTCTTCCCAGAGGCTCTAGAGAATAATCAATTTCCTTATCTTTTCCAGCCAGTAAGGCCACCCGCATTCTTTGGGTGTGTTCCCTTCCTCCGTTTTCAAAGCTAGGACCTTAGCACCTTCAAATCTCTCTCTGACTCTGGCTATCCTGCCTCACTCTTTTACTCATAAAGATCCTTGTCCTTAGAGTGGACCCACCCAGCTAACCCAAAATAACATCTCCATCTCAAGGCTTTTAACTTAATCTTATCTGCAAAGTCCCGTTTGCCATGTAAGGTAAAACATTCACTAAGTCCAGACATAAGGATGTGGACAACTTTTGGGGGCCATTATTCTGCCTATCACAGATTCAAAGCCTCCTGTGTTAGTCACTGTGCTATACTGCCTCTGAGGGGGTGATAGTCCTTACAGCTCTGTTTTGAAGTGTCATGCTTAAAACCAATAACAGCAACAACTGCAATTAAAAATGCATTCTAAAGGTAGCCATCTATGTACTAAACCATCTATGTAAAGAAAACTCTGGGGCCAAGTGTGGTGGCTCACGCCTGTAATACTAACACTTTGGGAGGCTGAAGTGGGAGCTTGCTTGAACTCAGGAGTTTGAGACAAGCCCGGGCAACATAGTAAAACCCCGTCTGTATAAGATTTTAAAAAATTAAAATAAAGAAATTGAGAGAACTCTGATCTTTTCATTTGAATCCAATCTATGAATTTTTCAATGTGTTTTATAATAGCGTTATAGACTTATACAGGGAGTCCTATCCCTACCATTTTTTATTATTAACAATATTTTACCGTTAAGGTCCAAAATTGAATTTATTATAAAGAACAGGAGGATGTTTAAGCACCTTGCCTGGTGTAACACAGTAAATAAATGGTGAGTTATCTCGTGACACATAAATTCTGCTGAATAAGGGGAATTAAGTATTGGGAGTTTGAGAGGAATAAATCAAAATGGGTTGGAGTATTTAAGGACATTTTAATTCAGTTTTGGGTATTGAATTGTACCTGGCAGAATATCAAGATCTATAATTATAGAATTGTTGTAATTCTAAATATTAACTTTAGTAATGTACACTGCTGTCTTACTCTAGGCTGGGGGATTGTGCTAGGTATATTTATATATTAAAATTAACAAACAAAATACTTGATGACTAAAACCCCCAGTCATTACAGATAAACATGCTTGTTTTCTTCTTACATAAAAGAAGACTTTGAAAGGTGAAGAGGCAGATTAGCTCAGGACCCCAGAATTCAAGGAACAACATGGTGTTGAGTCAGTTCTTTGTGTTTCTTTTTTGCCCCTTATATTCCAAACAGAAGCTGAAGAAGCTGGTAGCCCAGAAATGCCAAAAGGACAACAAAAAGCCTGAACAAAAGGTTGTTCCAGAAAGGAAACATAAGATTTTTAGACAGTAACCACTCTGCTCCAACTAAACATGACAGATCAAACTGTGGCCCCACCCACACCCATACCACAAAAGGCAAAGTGGGGATCCTAGACCCTCCTGCTTCAGAAGCTATTGTAAGGCGCTCCCAGACCTCTACCAGGGAGTTGGCAGAGAAGGTTGAGTGGGGACCCAGGACTCTTCATCTCCACTGGATGATAGCAAGGTCCTCCTGCCACCTGTGGTGTCAGTGGAGACCCAGAGGTGAATTTGGACTTCTGTCTGCACAAATATCTGTAATGAAGCAATGCCTGGCTCTCCTCTGGGGTCTTGTTAGAGGGTCAAAGGAGGCTTAATGAAGTCATGACTTTCACCACTGCCCATGGGAACCAAGGATACCACCTGCCTCTCATCATGGTGTCAGTGGAAGCCTTGAGAGTAGTAAAGAGGAATTCCTACATCGCTCAGCCAGAGAGATGCCAGGAGAGGCCCAGAGGAAGCCAAGACTCCAACCCCAATTGAGAGTAATGCCTAGCCTTTCTCTTGGGTGTCAGGGGAAGCCACAGTCAGGTACTGTGTGATTCCACTTACATAATGGAAGTCCAAAGTTATAGAAATGGATTACAAATTACTAGTTACCAAGGGTTAAGAGAGAGATGTGAGTATGGCTATAAAAAGGCAACCAGAGGAACTTTTGCCATAATGGGAATCCAGTATTTTGTGTCTTGAGTGTATCAATGACCGTATCTCATCTGATACTGTATTAGAGGTTTTCAAGATGTCACCATTGGGGGAAACTCCAAAGGTTACACCAGATCTCTCTGTATTACTTCTTACATATCAATTTATAATTATCTAAAACATTTTAAATCATTAAGAAAATCTTGATGAAGCATAGCTATTATACTTAGAAAGCCATGGTATTGAGGTAACATACAGTATTTTTTTTTGAGACGGGGTTTTACTTTGTTGCCCAGGCTGGAGTACAGTGGTATAACCACAGCTCACTGCAGCCTTAATCTCCCAGACTCAAGCAATCCTCTTGCCTTAGCCTTCTGAGCAGCTGGGGCTGCAGGCATGTGTCATAACACCCAGCTGATTTTTAAATTTTTATTTTTAGAAGAGACCAGGTCTCGCTATGTTGCTCAGGCTAGTCCTGAACTCCTGAGCTCAAGCAATCCTCCCACCTCAGCTGAACAAAGGGTTGGGATTACAGGAATGAGCCACCATACCCGCCCTACATGCAGTACTTTGGTTAGGAGATTATGACATAGAGTTAGCTCTGCAGAGGAGTAGACGCATATACTCTAAATTTTAAGTACACAGGAAAGTGATTATTGCTCTGTGGTTTTTCTCAAGCCAACTAACATTTTTAAAATTCTAACAAAGTGGTTTGAAATCTCAACTATTAGTTTAGTGCATGAAATAAGATTGCCAAAAGCCTAGAACATTCAAAACCACTAATTTGTGCTCTCATCCCTAAGAAAACATTTATATAGAAAGCAAATTGTCATGAAAGCTTTGTATAGTAAACATGTATTCAGTCCATGAAAGAATGGATGTCGAATGGCTTTCGCTACAATAGCTTAAGGCCCATAAGGCACTGGGGATGTCCTCTTTAGAGTTTTTGCAAAAACCATTCACCACTTTCTCCTCCCTGTTTCCCTTTCACTTTTCAATACCACATTCTAGTGACATGTTAATACCACGCACTGTTGATGTCTTTCTGCTCTCATGCTTTCCCAGGGCTATACAGGTATTGATCGACTTACGAGCCTTCGACTTTACAACCACAATCGCCAGCCACGACTGCTCCGTGCCTGGCAGCACAAACTTTGCCCAGCTGGGCGTACAACAGTGCGGACCAGCTTCTGGCATCACTACCATCTCCGCGTGCACCATTTCAACTGTTATTCCAGACTTGATACAGCAATTTGTGTTTTGTGTGTTGGATATTTTTCATAAAGCTCCTCCCAATAAACTTCTTATACATTTTGAAGCAGTGGACCCAAACATCGAACAATTTGCAAGGATTGAACGGATGGCGCACAATGTGTTTCATCCGTATCATGAAATTTATGAAGAAAAAAAGAAACATACAATTCAGACAAAGCTCACCATGTTTATGAAAAAACCAACTCCGGTAACCCCAACTGCTGCCTCAGATGACGACGTCAACGATCCGCAGCCAAGCACCAGCGGCCAATAAAATGTTTCGTACATGTTTATATATTTTGATATGTTTTGCAATTGGGAAAATGTTTCCTATGGTATTTTTTACACCCGTATTTTGTATTTTTGTATGCACCTGTATTTTGTAATTTTGTATGTTTTGCAAATATTAAACCAGTTGTACTGGTAATGCAGTGTTTTACTTAAACCTGACGAATGTAAAAATAAGAAACAAAATGATGTAGAGATGATACAAATGGCATAAAATGAACAAAGAAAATTATGATATATAATAATGAAAGAAAATTATAATAAAATATGACTTAAAGATTTTTATAACATCATTTCACAGTACTGTACATATAGCCTACTCAACTTACGACCAAATTGTGTTACGACCGGTCTGTCAGAACCAATCGTGGTCGTAAATTGAGCACTAGCTGTAGTATAGGCAGGAAAGAGAAGGGACCAAGCTTTGTTGAGCACCTAGAGATCTAGTCTCCGAGGAATCAAGTCACTTAATACCCACAAAAATCATCTAGTAAGTATATTACTATTTTACGTGTGAGTATTTAGAAAGATTTAGGGTGTTTCTTGCAAACTATCAGTTAATTATTATGTGGGTCTGGGTTTTGCTACTTTCTTATTAGATTCTCAGAGAGTTAATTCATCTCCAAGTTCTGGGGGTGTTGCCCTGCTGTTACCTAACATGAACTGATCACATTAATAGCATCATACAACGTAATTTAGAAGACTGAAATTTAATATGTTATATTTAATTGTTAACAATTAAATTCTTGTAAGTGGTAGAATTAGATTTAGGTTTTCTGCCTCTAAATCTAGCACTCTTCTTTTCTCTGATGATTTCTAAAACTTTAACAAGTAGACATGATGCAACAGAAAAACATTTTTTCCTTTTATTTTCATCATTTCTGACATGTAGCTAGAAACGATCTGACATGAGCTATCCTTCTGCCACACTAATGTTTGACCACTGTCTTGATTTTCCCTGCAAGTATTCTGCATTTTGCTGTGTCCAATGTGTTCTAGAAAAGATAGGGTTGTGGTAGCTACTTACAATTTTGAAGAAAAAGAGATTGAGAAATGATTTGGATTATGTGATTTTGGCCTGGTCTAAAACCAATAGGAGAAGAATCATCCTGTAATCCTGTCAATACATTTTCTCTTTGGTGAATATTTTTGTAATATATCAAGACTCAGAAGGCCTGAAATTCTACAACTGGCCTATAAAATATAAAGAATTAGGACAACTGTTTTGTTCAATCGAGGCCGTCACTGCAATACCTATGGGAATTTCCTAATTGATATGTGTTCAAAGTAGTCTGGAATTGAGAAAAAGAAAACAGCAGCTATTTTTGAAATAATGAGAAACTTGCTTGGCTATTATACACTAACTGAAACCTGTGTCACTGCCTAGAGTATTGTAATTCCCCCATGAACAAAATTGGCCCAAATAATTATCCAATGCTTAAGGCAACATAAATAAGAGTTCTTGCACTTCTAAGTTTCCAGTTAGTAAAAGATGTGCAGGGAAGGGAGAGAAAGAGGAAAAACACATTTGGCAGTGATCAGCTTAACAAAAAATAAATAAATAAATTCACGTTCAACCTCGCTTTTTAGAAAAATAGTGAAGTCGTTAAAGTTTCTGAAACTCTTTAAATCCCACTCAACAACTCTCCTTTCCACATCCAAATGACTAGTAGATACTTTTTCTTCATCCCTTGTTTTATTTATTTTGCATTCAGAGGGTTGTAAACTAAAGGACACTATTAACCATCGATTAAGGTATTGCCCAGTTAAGGTAACTGCCACCTCAGAAGAACTGCATATAAACTAGTATTCTTGAAAGCTTTAAAGACTTAAATGAGAACTCTACTGGTACATATGGAGTCATTTCTTTAGATGGAAACTAGACTGTGCATAGTGAGGGTTGATCTTGTCAACCATATGGGGGTGGTAACTTGTCACCACACAGGGAGTGGGTAGTTCAATGACAGGCATTCAGAACTTTTAACCTTAGATAAAGCTATCATGATTGGATGTGAACTTTCATCCTGGTTTAATATGGTAACATCTTTTGTTTAACTTTCTTGGATTTACCACCTTAGAAGGAAAGAACACGTTTGTTCTCACTCCTGTTATCTTTTGGCAATGGGCCATGTATAATGTGGAAGAAAAGGGGATCAGTTTTCCATTCACTGATTATTTGAGTGTCACTTTTAGGGAGCACCAGAGTTTAACTATAAAAGGAAAAGATGAACTTTATAGTTGGAAGTTCGGTACGAAGAGAAGGAATGAAAGAAGAAAGAATGGCAGGAATGTAAGAGGATGGAGGAATGTGACACTGGGGTCACCAGGTAGGGCCCAGAAAGCAGGCTGCTGGTACCAGTCCAACAGAAAGTAGTCTATCCTTCTGTAAGACAGGTGAGTGGACCTGAAAGACACTGTTTGAATATTCAGGAGCCCTATAAGAGGGAATTTTCTGCCAGTTGACTGGGAAGCTTCAATACAAAAGAGAAACTCCGATATTCAGTAGACGGAGTTGCCACCAGTCGATACTTGCCCCAATGCAGATGATAACTTTGCCTCATCTGAACCAGCTCCTCATCTGTTATCCATCCCATAGGAGGAATGCTTAGCTGGATCCCATGGCTATTCCTAGGCTCCATCTGACCACAGTTCATGTTACATATGAAGATGCTTGTTAATGCACAGAAAGATTGCTCTTCAGGTAACAGGTGGAAGGTGGTATTAATATATCAGGCTCGTCACCTTTCATTTACTTAGCAGATATGTTAGGAAAATTTCCATGCGCCAAGCACCCGGATATATTCTTGGTGATAGATGAAGCACTGTGTGTTCCTACCTCAAACACTGTTTAACTGGGAGGAATAATTACAGCTTTTATGTTTGGTGCCAAAATGGAAATTAGGGCAAAGGGTCACCAAAGGTTTCCCCCAAAGCACAGCAGAGGGAAGGGGATCCATTGTTCTTGGGAAGAGGGAAAGGGGAAATCATAGATCACACATGTCTGAACTAGGTCTAGAGGGATAAAATAGTGCATTAGGCAGAAAAAAACAGCAGTAATTTAAGACAGAATGGGACGTATTTTCAAATCTCAGTGGCATGAACGTGCTTAGGAAATTGGAGAGTCTGGCTGAACACAAGAGATGGGAGAAGAGAGCAGAAGTTGGGTGTGGAAAGGGAAGCAGGGGCTAGATTAAGAAAGGTTTTTGGAATGTATCTTATGGACACGAAGGAGCTATCAAAACAGTTTAGGAAGAAAAATGTCATGATGAGAATTGTGTTTTAGTGGTATGAAGCTGGTGTTCATGTGCTGGATGACTTAGTGGACAGATTACACTCAGAAAGCATATCAGATGTTTCTCCTAGGAGAGTCTGGAAGAGGAAAAGTAGGTGTGCAGACAAAATGAAAGAAAAGCCAAGGTCTAGATAAAGATGAGGAGTGAAGTGTGTCATGCAGTCCAGAGAAAAGAGGCAAAATAAATGCGGTGATGATATAAATGCATTTAAAAAATAGGCCGATTGATAGGAAAACTAGAGAAGAGTTACCTTTTTGGGGATATAATTCCAGTGGAATATTAAGGTGAAATTTGTCTCATGTCTTCCAACCCCATATCCACTTTCACTGCCCTTCTTTACTTGCTTCAAGGCTCAAAAAGCTGACCTGCATATTTCTTCAATGTTTTCACTTATTGTCTGGCTTTTATTGGGTTTTTCCAAAGAGGAATAACAAGAAGATTAGAAGGAGAAAGAAGATAAAAGTTAGGATCTCTATTTCCCAGCTTCCCCCAGTAGGGTCACTTTGGGCTGGCATGGTCCTGGAATCACTATGCTTCTAAGGTGTCCTGTCTATGCCTTTCTCTTTCTGGGTTCCAGTAAGGACTTCATCTTCTTATCTTCTTGGGCCTGGTGGTGGCTCTCACGGTTCCTGTAATACTAACCTTGGGTTATTACACCATCTCTTGCAAATATTATCTTTGTAAATAATATTTTCTTAAACCATTCTAACTTGACATGCATGTTCTTCTTATTGGGACTCAGGCAGATAGGGTGGAAGCAGTGATTTTAGGAGTTAATTTAATATGACACAGTAGAGACAACACACAGAAGCCACTCATGGAAGATATTTAGCTATGTAAAGACACAGGTTGTAAGTTAAATTGTGGCCATAACTGAAAATAAATATATTTCAGATGGAGAGAGATGACTATTTTTATATATTGAGTCAAGGATATTTCCTTCTATTTTTTTTTAAGTTGGCAGGTTAATTAGAATAAAATCATCTATGTAGTATATCTCTCATATACCCTAAATGTTGGCAAATTGTCATCTTGAATTCTATTCTTTCTTAATTGCCACATATGGAAGGTAGAAAATGGGAGTCTCAATGCTTGTTTTGAACTTAGAACCCAGAGAATGAATCTAGTCTTACCAGCCTTAATTGCTAAGCAGAATGATAAAAGTCACTTTATAATCACTGCAAAACCATGGAATGGCAGGGAAGAAAGCTGCCGTGTGATTAAGTGGGGCAGAAACAGGAGTAGAGTTAATCTTAGTCAGAAGATTAGCCACAGAAGGGGAATGAACAGGAGAAGCAGGGATCAGTGGGCATGATAAGGGATAATAATTACAAATGTAGATCGACCACCACAGAGTTTTGACATCACTTAGTGACACTTCCATTTTAGAGGGTTGCTGCAGTGGGCAATTTATTGTATTTTGCCCCCCAAACAGCCTTTTGATTCAGGTACTTGCCTTCTTCAGAGAATGTACTCGATGAAGAGAGAGGCAATCAAGGCTACATAACATAATGTCTCAAGGCACTTAGAATACTTTTTTACCTAATGAACAGTGCAAGCAATAAGTGCTATATGTTCACATAGAGGGAAAGGATCACTGAATAACACACTTGTACAAATGACTTATCTATATATGCAAATCCATTGGACAATCCATTGAGTCTAAGAAGGAGGCACTGTCCTCATTTTGTACATAAAATTCATTGAAGTCTTACAGTCTCCATTGGGTTGAAGACTCCCACAGCCTGTAGTTAGACTCAGAAAACCGTGAACAGCTTTATGTTTTTTTTAAGCCCAACGAAACCCATTAATTACCCAAAAGCGCTAGATGTTGAGTACAATATCATGTAAAATATATTGAGTCCTGAAAGTCCATGGTGTTTTTTATTTTGCTGGTATTTCTAAAATGTTTCAAATAACTGTAATATACAAAGAAATAATCATAGGCTAGAGCTGGGAAGGTGTTAACAGAGTGATTACAAAATAAATGGTTTTTCTCAATATTAGTGATTTTATCCCCAATCCTCCAAAAGAAAAAAAAAAGCATAAAGCATCATAATGTGATAATTTTAACACATTACTTAGTACTGCTCCTCAATTTTTGATGACATCCCTGAAGCTCAGATATTTATTGCAAATGTTAGGGCAGAAATTCTGAATAGAAAGAAAGGCAACCTAAATGTAAATGGTATGAATTGCTCCACAGGCTTGACGGGATCTAGCACACTCAGATCTCTTATTTTTTCAAATAAACTGCTCAATCTCTCACGTGTTTAACAGCAAGAATTTCAGTGTCTAACCCCTTTTCTATTTTATTGTTTCAGAATCCTGGGGCGTTTTTCATTCTGTAGGAGTTCCTGCACCATTGAAACCAGGTTGCCACTGTTTCTCACTGCTATAGTGTGACAGCTGATGACTGGTAACTTACAGGCTGACGGTCAGGTCAGCCAACTCTTCTGATAGTGTTACTGCTTGTTGAGGTTCTGCAGAAGCCACAGTCATTTTTGAAAGAGAAGGATCCCTTATCCCACAGGGCAAGTGTCATCATTCCTTGGGTTCCCAGGATCACCGTTCTTAATAATTATTTATTTAAGTTTATATACCTAGCCCCAGGCTCAAAATATTGGATCAGTACTCATGCCTCTGGTATATTTTTTAAAAATCCCCACAAATCCATGGATTTTGTTATATTCCTTTCTATGAACAATTAGGTAGTATAGGATTTACTCAAACAAAACCTACCATTTAAGGGTGGCATCTCTCAATAATTCTGAGAAATATAGTAGATTATAACATAAAATGTAGCATTTCTCCAGCATGAAAAGAGGAGGAAAATAACAAAATATAAAAGAGACAAATAAAAATGGATTCTTTAGCAGTGTACCCTCTGGCAGGGCACCTAATCATATAATATTTTATAATTTCCATAATTGTAACAATTGCTTTAAAATGTTGTTTTATTTAAAAGTTTCCAGTTTCCAGGGTACAAAATATAAAGTCAGAGAGGTGGACACTTAAAATGACACATCTACTGATATGCATATGTCCTTGATGTCTCAGGTAATAGCTATGTTCTTCCTCATATGCTCTCTCCTAATAGTTAGCGGGGCATAAAAGGAATTCATCCCACATTCCCTGAAGTGTTGGCCTTAATGGGAGAGACAGAAAATTCTATACTTACACATATAGAAGAGTCAGATACTAATATAAGGTAGCACATAGCATAGTAATAAATGCAAGGAAGTATCTAAGGTATTGAGAGTACTTCTCAGAGGAGTTACATTCAACAATATTTATTCATATTAATAAAAGTATAATTGGCTGACAGACTTTTGCCATCAAAACCCATTTAAAACACAAAGTACTTTGGCTACATTGTGCAGATTGGTTCACTCACTGCCAACTCCACCTCCTCTTTAGTATATCTCCCTGTCCTTTAGAATCTGGAAAGCTAAGAAATTTCAGCATCCCTTCTGTATGTGACCTAAATTCCACAAGCAAAGCTAACATCTGACACAGTGAAAGACAAAGTCAACAACGTGAAGGGGCAGCATGGAGACTGACTCTTTGGAGGATGTGGAACGACACAGGTGTCATCATAGCATGGAAGTGACTGTGGGTTTTTGTTAACAAGAGTCCTGTTTTACTGAAAGCCTTTTCTCCTGCCTCTATCTTCTAGCCTACTAGAAATTCTGTAATAAACCCCTTTCTGCCTCATATAGCTACAGGAGACTAAGGCAACTGCAACTAAGAACTCTGAAAGGTATAATAGTTGGTATCAGAATGATTTCAGGTAAGACACCTGAAGGACATGGGGCTTGGAGTTGTTTATCTGATCTGCTGAGTTGAAGGTAGGGTAGAGTGGTTATCAGGATAGATTGGAATGGTGGTAATCTGTAACATCTACTGATGGAAGAATTATTAAAGTATTGCCTTTGGTTACTGGGAAAGATGCACCTATTAAAGGCAACAGCTATGCTTATGTGGGCCATGTTGATGGGTATGAAGAATATAGTGACAATAGGCCATGTGGTTGCTTCCAACTGAACTGAAGAGCACAGATCAAGAAAGTAATGGGGTCAGGTTTTAAATTCTGATTCAAGTCCTGAACAAAGAACTAGAGAGTTTCTATGAGTGCCCTCAAAAAAATCCTGTATTCCTTTGGGTTTATGTAACTAAACATCAAACCCAGAGACCAATTTTGAGTTGATGAAACAAAATAGGGACAATTCAAAGTCTTGAATAAACACATAAGGATACTGGCCGAAAAAAATCTTAGGCCTAAAAATTCTTAGGTGAGTGTTTGAAGTGACAGTTCATTTTGAGTATTCTGAACCTCCAAACTTCACTGACTCCTTCAGACAGTACATGCAGCTACTCCCCCCCACCCCTACAGGGCTGATGAGATTCTTCTTGATTTATTCGAAGACCTTGTGATCGATGCTTTTGCAAGAGAACATCTATTCTCTCCATATCCTACCCTACAGTCTACATGACCTCAGACATATCTCAGCTTGACTCATAGGACCAAAAAGAGATTCAAGTCCAGGAGGAGAAGCTGTTTGCTAATTTGTATGAGCAAATACCTAGGACTTGTTTACTGACAATGAAATATAACAGCAGCTCACATTAAGTGAAGTTAAGATGCCAGAAATTCCTAAGTTTTATACAATAAATGCAAAGAGCTTGAAAAGATGGCATGATCTTATCAAATGCCAGTGGCTCACCTGTATTTAAACATGTACACAAAGATGCGAATGAAAATGTCCATTTTTTATGATATTGAGAAGCATCAAATATACTGCTAGTTCTGATTCTCTAATAGAACTTTGACTGACCCAATGGGTCAACAAGTCATCATTTGAGCTGCTATCATGAACTTGTAAACCGCAGAGTTCAGTGTGCTCAGTAGGCCACCAACATCAATAGGAAATGAGATAAGCTTTTCAAAAGTTCCCAACATGTTACATAATCAGATTACTAGTACTCCCAATGTGCCCACTCCCGTGGGTTTACTGTCACTTTTTCTAGACAAACTATGACTTCATAAATAGTTCCTCTAGTATCGACAGAGGAAAAAACAAGTAAGTTTTATTTATAGATGACTCAATCTAATATGTTGACATCAGCCAAAAATGTATTGTGTCACTCAGAGATACTTCTGAATAACAACAGCTATGATGATACTCCTATTGGGCAAAATGTAAAAACTAAATATGATGCTCACCTTTCTTTGAAGGAAGGGATGATTGACAATTTAGATGTATATTAATTCCATGGGTAGAAGTGGATAATAGTTTGGAAAGATGGTTAGAAACTTGCAATTAAAGAAATATCAGAAGGTTCTTAAGACGGCAGTTTTGGTAATCAATTCGTGAATGAATTTTGTAAGTTGCCCAGAATATAAGAGCATTTTGTGTTAGTCTGTTTTCATACTGCCATAAAGATACTGCTGGAGGCCGGGTAATTTAGAAACAAAGGAAGTTTAATTCACTCAAAGTTCTGCATGGCTGGGGAGGCCTCAGGAAACTTATTGTCATGATGGAAGGGAAAACAGGCATGTCTTACTTGACAGCAGGCTAGTGAGATCATGGGGAGGGGGAATAGCCCCTACCAAAATCATCAGAATTTGTGAGAACTCACTATCAGGAGAACAGAATGGGAGAAACTGCCCCCATGATCCAATCATCTCCCACGGGGATCCCTCACCTGACGTGGGGATTACGGGGATTAAAATTGAGATGAGATTTGAGTGGGGACACAGAGCCATACCACATCACATTTGTACCGCCAAGTGGATGCTCCCATGACTATTGTGGCCACAGCAATCACATGAAGAAGGTAATCATCGCTGTTGGTATTATTCAGCCTTTCTTCCCTGACACTCCACATTTGCTCACTGGACTCATGAATAGAGGTAGCTAAGATGACAGTGAGGAAAGTTAGGCATAGAGTCAAAAACATGGATTTCTCACTAGGCTGCTCAGGTAACTGCCACTGCTGAGAACTCCATCTGCCAGCAGTAGAAATTAACGTTACATCACAGCAAGCTCAAACCCCAGGGCAGTAACTGGCAACTCGTGGCAGGTCAAATACATGAGATCCCTTTTTGTCCACAGAGAAGAAAGTGATGTATTGTCATTGGAATAGATATTAATTTTTGTACTCAGCAAGAATATGGATTTGCCTTTCCTGCATTCTCTAAGTTTTAGCCCTGGGGATTTACCTGATGCCTTGTTTACTGTCATAGTATCCCTCACAACATTGCTTCTGATCAACAAACCATTTTACAGTCTAACAGGGAGGGATATTTGGATTTGTTCTTACTGAGACTTGGCAAAAACAGAGATAGCGATACATGATTCACAAAAACCCAAAAAACAAAACCAACAACAAGAAAAAGACAGGGGAAGACAGTGCCATATGATGGAAAGTCCTTGAGGTTCAGAGCTCAAGAATGAGTTTGTGTCCGATTTCTACAACTTTTGAAGCCTTTGACCACTGGCAAATTCATACCCTCTGTTGCTTTGAGTTATTCTCTCTGTAAAATATGTAAATTACAGGTAATTCATAGGATGGTTTCAGTAGAACATGTTCATCACAGAAATTAATTTTTTTAAAGTTAGAGTCTTATCTTCACCCACTATCCCTGAGGATGCATTTAAATTATCTGAGAGAGAAAATCTCAGACCCTGGGAGGAAGGGTCATCTGGTCACAGTTAGGTATTCCCCTAAAGAATCTAAATTCATGTTCGGTTTCCAATGAACATAACCCATAGCAATGTACATCATAAAGATAGTATGTATGTTCTTTTGGTCCTAACCTGGAGGGCCACTTCTTTGATTCTTTTCTAGTTTCAGGTGAAATCTCTGGCTATTCTATTGAACAAATCTGAAATGAGAAAGAACTTGCTGGTGCTTCATGCCCTCTGTGCTTCCCTATTACAGTCATTTCTATTTCTCTACTTCTGAACTACAGTGGGATGATAGAGACTTCCCTACAAAGTTTTGTAACTAATGGAGTTGTGTTCCACATGCTCCCTTTGTTCTCGCCTGCCCATACACACCTGGGTTCCTTTTGGATCCTCTTTCAGATGTGGCCCTGGCTCTGTGGTTAGTCCATACAGGCCCCTGCACAGGATCTCCCAGTGTTCAAGCCCCTTTACCCTTTGTGTCTCTCCTCTCCTCTTTCATCATTTTTCTCCAGACCATGGAGTCTTTACCTAACCTGAGGACAGGGTGAGCTGACTCCCTTTTCAGTCTTTCTCAAGCTATTTTTATGGCTAAAACTTAGTCCTTCAAATGTTAAACTCTTCAAACTAAAATATATCTAGATACTTCAAATCCTGTCCTCTTTATGAGTTTCAAATACCTATGCTGAAATTTTAAGAGTGAAGAATTATTTTGTTCTCTCTGCTTTTTTTTTTTCTATTTGTGTTCTCTCTTTGCTGGGATATTAGCTTGGAAAACTCTGGCAAAATAAACGAGAAAAAAGGTAAACTATTAAGAAAAAATGGAGAGAGAAGACACATACACATTTATAAAATCCATATTATGCTCCACTCTAAGTAGACAGAAGTCAAAACATGGATATACAAATAAACATTCACATATACCAGGTAAGTATTTGCAGTGAGGTAAGTAGACACAGACTTTTCAAGAGACCTAATTTAAATGTATTGAACAGTTTCTATAAAGAAAGCAAGTTGTTTTGAAATATATCTTTTGTTTTGTTTTAGAACAGCCAAAAGAATAACTGCGTAGTCATTCAAATATGACACATATTTTATTCATTGTTCATGGTGAAGCCTCCAAATGGTGGATTGATGCCAAATATGAATCCTCCAGTCTAGAATGTTAACTATTCTTTTTGTAAATGTAAAGGACTCATCAGTGATGAAAGCTGCACTCCTCTGCTGGGGAGGCTGTTTGATTTTCGATGTGGGTGTTAGAGAGCAGGGCTTTCATCTCTCCTATGGAGGCAGTTTGACGGCAAAGCAGAGGACTCAAATATGAAGGTGAGGGCCTGTGTGCTCTCTTAGTAACTGTGGAGAAAACCTACAGTTAATCCAGGCAGAGAGATAACACTTTGTATTAGACAAGTCATGGGAAGATGAACAATGTACAAAAGGCTCAGAGAAAATAGCACCTTAGGGTAGAGCCAACAGATGAAGGTGACAAAAGACTGGTGGAATGATTGTACCATGTAAAAATACATTGGGTGAGTCTCAGAAATAACCGGGAAACCATTTTTGATGGATGGCTCAGGTCCATCAAATGCACCAATTTGTTCAATACTTTCCTGGTTTGAGCACTGAAAGCCCTGCCTCTCAGGGCAACATAGTTCTAAAAAGAGAGGGATGGTTGATCCTTGTGCTTTCTGCAGATGTTGTGACTTACTTATTCTGGGCTGGGACATCCAGAACTGAGGACCACTGATACACTTGGATACAGCCAGATGAGTCGTGTTGGGGCTGGATTGTGGAGGCCCTTGCATTTCAGGCAAAGGAGTCTGTGCCTTGTTTGAGAGGATTCAGTGCTATTTAAGAGCGCTAGGTTATTAAATGGCAAACCCAGGAATGATAAATCAGAGGAAAGTTGGAAGAGAGGCCATTTGATCATTACATATTCTATGCATATAAAAATAATGACATGTACTCCATAAATGTGGACATATATATATATATCAATAAAAAAAAGAGTCAGGCAGTTAAAGTAGGCTTAGATAAGAGGGGTTGTGGGAATGTGAATGTTTCCCAAAGGGAGGAGTTTGACTAATTACCTTATATAAAGAGTAGAACAAATAGTGTGCATTATCTTTTCCACTTTTTGTTCACAAAATAAAAAAGATACCTGGGTCAGGTAATCATTATTATATAACGTCCTCTAACTTCAGTTTTGTGATAAGTAGACTGTCTTAGAGACATAGAGGAAGGCTTCTATGACCTTTCATAGCCTGGCCTTGCATTGTGATGCCATCAAAGTATACAAAAACACAATTACCTATTATGAATTTCCTTTGCCAGCAATCCCTTGGAAGGCAAAGATTTGCTTTGTATGTGCGCATTTGTGGTTGACAGGTAAAAATATTTGCAGAAAGGTCACCAGGTTGTGTAGAGCATAATGGAACAGCAATATTTGGAATATATTTCAGAGCCAAAAAATATAGATTCAGAAACATATAACACATACAGTGTTCTTCACTCACACACAAGTATATACACTCACACATGCTCTTACACAGTCATACATATGCACATGCACATGTTCAGACACACAAACACCTCTATATTTCTCTTTTAATATCAGGCCTGCTATAAGCAAAAAAAAAAAAAAAAATTAATGGAAAATAGATGGATCAAGGAAAAAACATCACCTCCGTTTTGTTGAAATTTTAAGAAACATCAGATAAATAGTTTCATCTCTCATGAAATCCTATAGCCCCTACAGCTGTTCCTGAGGAAGCTCTTAGCTTCCTTGGAGGTGGCAGATAGCAAGGTATCAGATCCCATAATCAAAAGAGGCCTCCAAATCCTGTAATAGCCAATCATCATGTGAGAAAACTGACTTTTCAGGTTTCTTCCCTAAAGAGACAATGACTGGTTTAAGCCTTGGGCAGAAAATGTCCTGCCTTTAAAAAAGGGACAAAAGGTTGAGAACAGAGAGAAGAAAAACACGTATTTGGTTGAATGTACCCTGCAGGTAAATGAATGATTCTGGTGTGAGTGTAAAAATGGGGATAGGCAATTTATATTGAGATATAAAAAATACATTAATATATAGATACAGATATAAATATAAACATAGCTTTATCTAGAATAGAAACAAAGAAAGAAGTAAAATCCCAAGGTGGAGATCTAGGGCAAGTTTATTTGTGTTCTGAGGGTATAGCATTCCATTTTATTTGGAGAATTTTGAGAGTAAAGAATAGTCTTAGGTGAATTGCAAAACAAAGAAACTGAAAAAGTCTTTAAAGATTATTGTTTGCTAGAGTACTCAATGATCACAGAGGTAGGAAATGGTCATATGCCATCATTAGTGGTCTAACCACTAATCCAGTAATCTGCCATAATAATCTACTCAAGAAAGGATGGAAGAGGCCACCCACAAAGTTATCCTGAGAGACTGATGACATAAAACCAAAGTACAGATTGAATAATAGACAATGACTTGGAAGTAGCTAGGGAGTCTGTGGGGAGGAAGAGGAGAATTTTTTTTTTCATCTAAAGCCAGTTAGGGGGAAAAAAATTATCAAGCCAGCAAATACTTAAGCCCATTAGGGTTTCCCAATACTATCAGTGGTGGACAGTTCATTCCTTCCATAACTTCCCTGGAAGAGAGGAAGGAGATTGGAGCACATCTGGAATGTCTAGAAGCAATCTCTTTCTTTCTCTCTCTCTCTCTCTCTCTCTCTCTCTCTCTGTTGTTAGTGCCAACTGGTCCCTGACTTTCTCTGGTCAAAGAAAGTTGTGTGTGTACACATAGTGTGAATTTCTGTGAGCCCCTTCTTCCCAGAGTCTATCTTAGGCCTCACAGCTTGGAGATAGCCAAGTAAACATATTACAATTGTTAAAATTAGCATAAATTACAGGGTCTGGGAAAATTAGCATAAACTACAGGGTCTGGGAAGGTCACAGGTTTGAAGGACGGTAGGACAATTGTTCCATGGAGGGCAGTTTATCTTTTTGTGTCTTTTCTTCATGGTTTTCCTCCCCTCTGGTTTCCTAGTGATTAGAAACCCTTAGGTACACCCTCCTCAGTTTCCCTTCTCCAGGGTCAGCTTTGTAACTGATTGATACTTGGCAGCTTTCTGCTCAGCACTCTCTCTCCTTTGATGTCCAAGTTCTCACAGTCATCTCCCTTGTCACATTCTCCTGATCCCCAACCCTGTTATTTCTAAATCAGTGTTCTGTTATTTGAAACCTCAAAAGAAGGTTTAAAAATCTGTTTGGGGCTGGGTACAGTGGCTTATGTCTAAAATCCCAGCACGTTGAGAGGCGGAGGCTGGCGGATCACCTGAGGTGAGGAGTTCGAGACCAGCCTGGCTAAGACGGTGAAATCCTGTCTCTACTAAAAATACAAAAATTAGCTGGGCATCGTGGTGGGCACCTTTAATCCAAGCTACTCAGGACGCTGAGGCAGGAGAATTGCTTGAACGCAGGAGGCGGAGGTTGCAGTGAGCTGATCATGCCATTGCACTCCAGACTGGGTGACAAGAGCAAAACTCTGTCTCAAAATACTACTACCACTATTAATAATATTAATCTGTTTGAAACATGAGTGAATAATAATTGTAGTAGGCTATTTCTCCCCCATTTGCACCCTACCTAGGAACTCCCATGCCACCTGTTTGAAGCCAAAGGACTAACTCCCCAAGGGTGCAATTTTTGGCAGCCTGTGATTCTGGTAAAGAAGATATCTTTAGGCAAGAGGATATTTAAGAATTCTGTAAATTTGATGATATGTACCAGGTTTATTTACCTTCCCCCAAGTGTGTTAACTAAATAATGGCTATCCGTACCTGCCCTCATACCTAACCGCAGGGTAGAAAACAGGGGGCAGATGTGACCGGAGGGCCTTTAGGAGTCCTCCCTCCACTGCAATATCACAACTCCGCACTGAGGGTTTGCCTTTGCTGTCCCTCACCTTTCCTTTTTCTTTTTTCTGTTCTCCAAAATGTATGCGAGGAAGAAGGCAACTAATACTGGAGCGATTGCTCAGGAGTAAAGAACCAGCAGGAGAAAGGACTGGCCCCAGTACACTCATTCCCTCCACCGAGAGTGACTTTTCCATGGTCATAGAGGGCAAGAGGGGCAACCTGAGACCAAGGACGCAGGGACAGTCACTCCCACCACAGCCACCTCCCCTACACGTAAGCACTGTGCTCTACACAATGTTCATTGTGGGGAAGCAAAAGGAGAAGCAGAAGAATGGACCCTGTCATAGAGATGTGACTTCAGTTTGAGTGGGTAGGAAAGGATCTTCTGTCCCTCTTGTGTCTTTTTAGAAAGTGGCTGACATGGGTTAAAAGTCTAGTTAGTAGTGTCAGAGTAATCCCTGGGCATAGGCGACATCAAGAGAAACTCAAATGGAGTGATTCCTAAGGGCAGACTCAGGATAAGAATAATAATTCTCATTTATTAAGCATTTTAGATCTATATTTTTCTGTGTGTATATACAGACATACACATACATACATATATAATACATATAATTTCCATCTTCATTTTACAGGTAAAGGTCCTGAAGATTAGTGATTTGCTCAGGGTCATTTCAAGAATGTTGGAGATAGCAGTTGAACCCAGTCTGTTTATTTACTAGCCCGTGGCTTATTTTTCTCTGTATTCTGTCTCAGATTCTGTGATCACAGGCTAATCTCAAGACTACTCAACTGCAGCTAAAATTATACTAGGCCTCTGCACAGAAAGAAAGGAATAACTTCCATAGCAGACACAACACCAGGGGCTTGTGCATATCCTATTTAATCACTGCAGTGATGCAGAGACTTATTATTTTCACCCACTTTTTAATAGATAGAGGAGCTGAGGTCCAAAGGGTTTCCAAGTTAATTCAGCTGCCAAGAAGAATAAAAATAATGGCAATATATGTGATGGCTTATTATGTGTTAGGCACAATGCTAACTTCTTCATAGTTCCGAACCAGTAGGAGGTCTGAGAAGTGAGCCATCCTCAGGAAGTTAAAACATTGTTCTCCAAAGGCCCATGTGAAAATGCAAACATTTTATTTATGATTAAAGAAAGTCCTCACTAACATGACAGCAGGGATCAGTTTGCCGAAACGCTTATCAGAGGAGAGAGCCATATGGAACATAGGTATTTGATTGAGAGAGAAGTAAATTAAGACACAATAATTCTAAGATGAAGAAGAAATACTATAAAGGTAACTGATATCTTTATAAATGATGAATATTCAATTAATTTTTAAGTGTTTGTATTCTTAGAAGGCCTGTTACTGGTGGGTGGAAACTATATGGCACAAAAAAAGTTATGTGCTCTCAAAGTGCTTTCTCAGGGGGATCTGTGATGTTTTCCTGTGGCATTAAATAGCATAATTGCTCTTTGTGGTCTCATGTCATAATGGTGTCAGTGCATTTCCAATGATAATTCATTGAGTTTTCTGACTGGTCCCCGTAATATGTAAGGGAAGTGGTAGAAAGGGAAGGGTGTGGTCCCTTTAAATGATAGGGAAGGGGGAAGGAAAGTGTTGGGTAGAGGGAAGAGTGGTGCCTGGCTTAGGGCTTCACCTCCCTGGGCCTTTGCCCATGGACCTGGGTGAGGACAGGCATTTTTGCGGCATGGACAGCAGCATATCGAGAGGAATGCACCAACCTACAATCACACTGGCATGCCAGAGTGGCCATCAGCCAGCAAAACGAAGTCAGGGGCAGTTGTAGGAAAGCCCAGACCATCAAGTGGCCTAACTCCAGGGGAAAACCATCTTTCTTCTGGTTCCTCCATCTGCTGAGATCTACTTCCACTCAATAAAATCTTGCACTCATTCCCGGAGCCCATGTGTCATCTGATTCTTCTGGTACACCAAGACAAGAACCCAGAGATACAAAATGCCCTTTTACCTTGAGATAAGGCAAGTATCTAATTGATGGCTAAATTAAAAGAGCATCCTGTAACACATGCTCACTGGGGTTTCAGGTGTAAACATTCACTCTTAGACACTGTTGTGGGGTCAAAGTCCCGCAGGCTGCCCATCCGTATGCTCCCCTAACGGTCTGAGCAGCAGGGCACTGAAAAAGAGAGTCACACCCCCATCACACACCTTTCGAAAGGTAAAAGGGAGGTTTTCTCATTTCACTTGCCTTTGTCTAGACAAGTATTCAATGGTGCAATAAACCCATGACATACTTGGCAAAAGTGAATACACAAAACACTTCCCAATGGAATACCTGGGCAAGTAACTTCAGGAAACATTGCATTTTATATTCTTCTTTCTTAGGGATTTCTAATTTCCATCAGTTTACTAAACATTATGAGAAATCCTGTAGTGAAGAAATCAGTCTCCCAAATTTATTTGCATTAGGATATTTTGGAGTGTCCAATGGGAGGGAAACCTCCTGGTGTAAGTATTATCAAATCTATGATCACAGATAATTCAAAGTCCATTTGTCTATTTATGTTGCTACTTTTCTCCAGAGCAGTTGATGACTTTCTACAGGATGGATCTTTACTGAAAAATTTAGACCTATCCTTAACCAAGAATCTATGCCTGCTCATCTTTCTTTTTACAGAATTCCTGCAAATCAGTTAGTAAGCTGGTCCGAGGTGTTGAATCTTATTTTTTGGATTTTGTTTACATGGCTTTTTATACATTTTTTTTACCCCTTCATTTAATGTCTTCTTTAAGATTATTTACCTTCTCTCACTTATTTTTCTGCTTTTACTTATTTGGAAATAATGCAATCAAGGTCTATTAGTGAAGAGGCTGATAATTTTACATGCATACATAATTTTAATAAGGTTACAATTAATCAATATTATCCCTTTGCACTAAACTCAGAAAGAAACATGGATTTTATTCTAATACTCCCCTTTCTGTCTTATGTATTATCGCCATCAATTTCTTAGATTTACCCACACATTTTGTAACTTTTTACTCCTCTTCCTTGGAGTTCATTTAGTTTTTACTCCTCCTCTTCCTTTTTGTTCTTATATTTTAGCTCTTCCTTTAGTGTTTCTGTCTCAAAATATATTTTTATAATTTACTTTGGTGGGAAGTGATAAAAGTCCTTCATATTTTCCTAATAAGTTTATATTCATAGTAATTTTATCTCAATATATTCAAATATTATTTCATTGACAGCTTCTGTGGTTGCTATAGAGATACCCACTATTAGTATAATAGAAATTCCATTCCAGAAAAATCTATCTATTGTACACAAAACCCTAAATTGGTCTGAGTTTGTAATCCTCCTGTACTCACCTTGTCTAATCCTCTCCCTACACACATGGGAGAGGTGGGATAACACTCCCTTCATTGGTTACCTTATTGGGCAAAGTAGAAGAGGTTTTGCAAATGTAAGTGTCAAACTGGTTGAATTTAGTAAGCAAAAAGCGAATGACCTTGAATGAGACTCACGCAATAAGGTGAAAACTTTTTGTATTTTTAATTTTTGTGGATACATAAAAGGTACATATATTTATGGAGTACATGAGATGTATTATACAGGCATGCAATGTGAAATAAGCTCATCATGGAGAATTGTGTACTCACCCCATCAAGCATACAACCTCTATGGAGAACAGTTTCAAAGTTCCTCAGAAAACTGAAAATTTAGCTTCCATATGATCCAGCAATCACATTGCTGGGTATATGCTTGAAATAAAGGAAATTGGTATATTGAAGAGATATGTGCACTCCTATGTTTTTTGTAGTACTGTTCACAATAGCTAAGATTTAAAAGCAACCCAAGAATCTGTCAACAGATGAATGGATAAAGTCTATGTGGTACATACACACAATGAAGTACTATTCAGTCATAAAAATTGAGATCATGTCATTTCCAACAACATGGATGGAAATAGATATTATGTAACGTGTAATAAGCCAGACACAGAAACACAAACGTTTTCATTTATTTGTGGGATCTAAACATCAAAACAATTGAACTACTAGGCATAGTGGATGTAGGTAAAAAGTTTTAAAAGATGGACATAGATCTTTCTAAACAGAGAGGTACTCTTCTGTTCCCCCTTTAAAAAAAAAAAATGTATGCTGTGAGCTGCCTACAATGAAGACAGGCCTCTAGAAGCTGGAGGCTTTAGTCTTACAACTGCAAGGAATTAAATTCTGCCAGGAATCTAAAAGAGACCCTCAAGACCCAGATGAGAAAACTACCTGGCTGATAACCTGATTGCATCCCTGTGAGACCTGACCCAAGAATGCTCAGACTCCTCACCATGGAAACCATGGAATAATGAATTTGTCAAGAAGCACTAAGTTTCTACTCATTTATTAGCAATAGAAAACTCATATTACATGTTCTTTCTTCCAACTTTGAAAATCTTTTTTAATGGCACTCTGCAATTTCAGTACAACATGCCTAGGTATGGGTCTAGTCGTATTTCTTTAACTTGGAACATATTGTATTTCCCATACCTGAGGATTTTTAATTTTCACAAAGTCTAAAGAATTCACAGTCATATTCTGCTTATATTCTCTCTACCTCTTAATGTATTTTCTAGATTTATCATTCTGTGACTTATTCTGTGTACATTCTTTAATCTCCAGTTTACTAAATCTATTTTTAACTCTGCTGTTGCATTATTTTAAAAATCCACTGATATTTTAAAATTTTAATGGCCTTAGTTTTTATTTACATACATTTTATTAGGCTCTTTTCAAAGTATGTCTTATCACTATAATAGTAGATCATTTTTTTCTCATATTATACTTTGTTCTTTTATTTATTAAATTGTTATAAACATAATTATTTTATATTTTTATCCATTATATTGTTAATGATTTTTTTCAGTTATAATATTATAATAATTCATGGTGATTTGTTCCTTTATGGCTTATTAATTTGGTACTTTAAACTCAATTCAAAGTGTCACCTGACTGATTGGTCTTTGTTTTTGCCTAAGTGGTTTGGGCCTCTTTTTATGCAAATACTCAGTATGGTGGCTTCTGAATCATGTACAAACATGAGTGGGTTCAGGGCTGAGTTTATAACTTCTCTGGGAAAAATAAAAGTGCCTTAAGTATTTTTATTATTAGAGTCTGGATTAAGATCTTTAAACTTCCTTTTACTCTCTCTCTATGATGACCCTGTGTTATTCATTTTGTGCATCAAAGATTCTGGCTTTCTAACAGAATCTCACTTCTATCATCACATTCCATATGAGCCCAACATTTACCTCCTATCATTTTGATGCCATTTAAATTCACAACTCTTGGTTAATAAGATGAGCATATGTTGTTAGAGCAGCCAGAGCCTTAGCCTACCCACTTGAGACTCAGTTCTCCATCAGGGTCTGGTAATTCAGAATTTCCCTAGCTTTCCTATTTCCTCAGATCTATATCTTAAGGTATGTTAGTGATATTTCTTCAAAACGTTCCAATTGTCTTTAAAGAAAAGTTGCTTTGTTCTTATTAACTATTTGGCTATATTGTTGAAAACAAATTTTAGAAATGACTTAGAAGTCATCTAGACTAACGCATTATCCAATATTTGAATTCTCCTACTTCTACTAATATCACTATTTATAGAAAACGGATGTGTGCCAAGCAGTTTGCTAAGTGCTTTTGTGTATTACTTAACATATTCTTACAAAAAATTTACTGATTTAAAGAATTATTTGTAATATATATAGAAAAAAAATGAGACTGAGAAAGATGAAATGACTTGCATACATGTTCACATGCCAACAAAGCAATTGCAAAGTCTGAATACAAATCAAGGGCTTTTTCTTTCTTTCTTCCTTTCTTCGCTTCTTTGAAGCCCATCAGTTCCTACTGCATGGTATTCCACACTACAGTTTTGGTACTAAATGCTTACTCAGCTAATTCTTAATTGCTAATAATAATGTCAAATGTACTGTTTAATGTAATGTCATTCTATGTAAACAATTAGCTTATTTTTAGGTTCTTAGTGGTAATTCTTTTTTCTAGTGAGTCACAGTACTTCTGGTGTTGGTTTTAATTTAAACCTTTGAGTTCACACCATGTCAGCACTCAGTATTAAATATTTAAAAATTTTTATAGTTCCTCATATAAAAATTATTCTTTTATCCTTTGTCATTCTCTAGACGAGCTTCAGTTAATCTAATATCACTCAAAAAATGTTATCAAGGACTGAATATGATATTCTAGGTATCAGATGAAGAATGATGTGTGGATTTGACTGGCATTTCTAAGGTCTAAATTTCTTTAGTGACCTTGTGGTAGCACTCTTGAGAAAATTATATTTACCACTCTTCATTTTCCTTTCTTCTACATTTGGTGCGAATGACTGGACTTTTTCCCCCTTTTCCATTGAAGCCAGCTCATATTTTAAAGTTTACCAATAAGTTACAAGTCTTATAAAGACTCTTAACTGTGCTTTATTTAGACATTTTAATGGTCTTTGGTCAATACCTGGCAAGACAACTTTTGAATGAATGTCATGATAAATATGTGATGCAAAGCTGAGAATTATTCTGTCATTGGCTTCTGTTGGGTGGATCATGATCTTTTTAGACAAAGCTTGGCTATGAGATTGGCAAAGATGGGGTGGTCAAGAGTGATTCTTGCTAATTCAGTGGGTGAGTGGTGGTGACAGTTGGGCTTAGTTCAACTATATATTTGAGAAATGTTCAGGTTGAGGTAAGCAACAAGTAGTCTTATACATAATTCTGGAATTCAGGAGACATATGTGGACAAGACTCAATGCCTGAAAGTTCTTAATATACAGAAGATATGTTAATTTCCTGTTATTATAACAAATCACCATATACAGTAACTTAAAACAGTAGGAATTTACTATATTACAGTTCTGAAGATCAGAAGATTGAAATCAGTTTCGTTGGACTAAACTCAAGTTGTTGACAGGCTTTTTTTTTTTTTTTCTGGACGCTCTAGAGGATAGTTCATCTTTCTTGTCTAGCTTCAAAGGGTGCCTATACACTTTAGCTGGTGGTCCCCTTTCTCTCTCTCATGCCAGCAGCATACCATCTACTCTTTCTGATTTCTGATTCTGTTCTTGTATCTTCTCTTTCTCTGACCATCCTGCCTTCTAGGAGGCTCTTGGGATTACAGGGGTTCCACCTAGATAATTCAGGATAATCTATCTATGCCAAGATCTTTCACTCAATCATATCTGAAAAGTCTTTTTTTGCTATATAAAGCTATATATTAATAGGTTTGGGGCACTAGGATATGATTTTCTTTGTGTTGCAGGCAATTGAAACTGGGAAAGTATAAGTTTCTTTGTATGAAACTCACACAAAGTGTGTAAACTAATAAAAACGAGGGAGAAGATGATTTGAAGAGCATTAACTTTCAATGAGCAATAGAAGAAAGTCTTTAATAAAAGATCATGAAAAGGAGGGATAAGAACAGTTGGAGGGAACTGTGATGTGGGGGTATAACAAAGCCCAGTGGAGAAGAGATTTTTCAGGAAGGTAAAATAGTCAATTCTGCTGAGTTTCTTAAAGACGTCAAGGAAGAGGAAGGGTGAGTATTGTTTGACATATTTGGCCATTAAAAGGCCTGAAACCTCATGAAGAAAAGGCTTTATATGTTCAAATCCCTGCTATAGAAGGTAAAATCATAGAGTTTGCATACTTTCAAAGAATTTCCCTGAAAAAAATTAAAAATTCAGAAAGTGTTGACATTTCCAGACTTAAACTTAGCAACTTGAATGCCTGAACTCTTCAGCACCATGGATTTCCTCAACCAGCATGTTTTAATGAATAGACTTTGGTGTCACAAGCACTCTTGATTAAATCATAGTTCTATTACATACTAGCTTTGTGTCTTGGGATAAAATACTAAAGCTTCTAAACATTTACTCCGTTTTTCTCCCCTATAAATTTGGATAATAATATTTAGTTTGCAGAGTAATTGTTAATATTCCAAAGAGAACAATATAAAATGCCTGGCACACAGTAGCTTCAATAAATGATACTTAATATCATTACTAACACTATGGAAGTACTTTCAAAAAATATATATAAAGAATCACAAATAGCAACTATTATAATCTTAAAAATTATTCTAGATTTCAAATTAGGGATAGGGTCAGCAAAAGTATGTACATGACTAATAGGCTTTAATTCAAGCCAATAGTTTATCTTACAATTTCTATGTTCTCTTTTCAGAAATAGATCATCAAATGAGAAGATATTTTTGTCTTCTCCCATCACTGATGACAGCAGTCATTTCCGGGATTTCCACTGCAAGTTTCAGAGTTGCTTTGCCTAAGGTTCACACTCCTGATCTGCTCCTGTACCCTGCTCACCCATACCCCTTTTCTACCCAAATAAATCAGTCTGGGATTCATCTTTGCAGCTTCATTCTTCACTGTTCCCCCAGTGAATAATATTTGGGTCAGAATGGGGATATTCCTAAATGTGCCATGTTCTTTCACGCCTCTGAGCCTTTCTTTCTCCAATCAAGAACACTTAGCGCATCTGTCTACCTTTGAGATTTCAAATGGCCTTCTTGAATCAGCTCTGACAATGTTCCTTGACGGTTTCTTTTGGATTTGGGTTTAAAATTATGGCTTTTATGTATTAATTTCTCTCCAAGATATGAATGATTTGTTTCTAGTCATAAACTAACTTTTTTAAATTTATTTTTATTTATTTTTTTTTTTTTCAATAAAGCTTCCCTTTCCAAGATTGAGAGAGTGATAGCTAAAGGGTGAAACTCAGGAGTGGTTCATTTCCTGATATTTATTATTCAGGGAATGCTTGTTAAAATAGTAACCTTTCCTATTACTAAAAATAGTTGATACAAGGACAACAAGTGACAAGAACTGCTCTTGTTTAGCTGTAGAAGGAAGCAGCTTAGTAACGCAGAGGATTAATTCATTGAAAGGATATTCAGAATGGTTTGTATACACGGTTGCATTTTGCAAAAGGCAGAAATAGATCTGTTGTTTTCCTCTGTTTTCTCCAAGGCTCCAGAGGCATTGAGGAAAGCAGGTAAAACTAACAATGTTCTATTTAAATCTTTCAGGTATTTTTATTTGCTCAAAGCAAAATATCTCATTCAATATCTTATTCAATAAATACATGTCAGGCTCTAGAACTGATGGTAACCAGGTACAAAGTTTGTCTGAATAGGTAATGAAGCTCGAAGTCCTGAGTTTCCTGCTGCAGATTCGAAAGTCTAATAGGAGAAAAGAACAGGGGTTGGATTCCAGAATAACATTCAGTTCTTCCTTGTACTGACACCGCTGGATTACAGAGCTATTTGAAAAGGAGTTCTCACTTTACAGGGGTTTTTGGTTTGCATCTAGGAAAGGTGAAACTAAGTTCTGGGCAAAGTCTTAGTCTCAAAGAGGCTGACTTGAGGTTACACACAAACACTCACTTTAGAGACCTGATGGGTTTGCAAGTGGAATGTTCTCTGGCTTTTTTTTGTTCAGCAAAATGCTTTGGTTTGTTGGTTTCAGATGACCAAACAGGCACTTGCTGACAGGAGTTAGGGGAATAATTAGGTGATTATTCAGCTCCAAAGTACACCGAGATAAACAAAGTGTGGTCTAATAGCCTAATAACAGTTTGCGCCTGAGCATGACTATCCCAGGACAATGCTAGAGAGGCAGAATTACGTTACAGTAATAAGGCTAAAGGAAGGAATAGAAACAAGACTTGAAAAGACTAGAACACCTGGTAAATACTGTACAATGCAGCATGATCCTAAGTTATTTGGGACATAGTTAAATAACAAAGCTAAGGTGCAATACATTTATTCTTATTGTGTGCTGGTCACCCTATATACAGACAGTTTGATGGATTTAAAAGCAGAGAAACAGGTTAGAAATAAGAAAGCAAGCTGAAAACACTTCTACCAATTTTCTGCAGAGATAAGTCTAAAACCTAGAGTGTTATCAGAATCTTACTCTAGCTACTTCTGCAAAGTAGCTAGAGTTACTTTAACTTCTTACCTTCGTGTTCTTTATTCTCTGTCTGGTAGAGGACTTTTGGCCCCGTTCCCCAGCCATGTGGAAAGAGCCTAATTCCCAAAAAGGAAGGCCCTTCCTCCCCCACAGGGAGGGTCCCTTATCTCACTCTATCCTGGCCCGGCCCAAGACCAGCAACCTTCCCGCCCAGCGGCCCACTGAACCAATCACCATCCGCCCCACCAGCTCTCCT
>NW_016107415.1:3546014-3546823 GCF_001604975.1 Cebus imitator
CCCAGAATGGGGCCACTGTCCTAGCCTCCCATTTCATTTCCCAATCTGCCCCTGATATCAGGAAAAAACTAAAGAAGGTAGAGGAGGGTCCGGAAACCCCCATACAAGACCTGGTGAAAATGGCCTTTAAAGTTTTTAACGCCAGGGAGGACACAGCTGAGGCAGCCCACCAAGCCCGAATGAAGCAAAAGGTCACTTTGCTAGCTGCCGCTCTGAGGCCGGCAGGAACCCAAAAGCCAAGAGGCAGTTCTCGCCCTCCTCCTGGGGCGTGCTTTAAATGTGGAAAAGAGGGGCACTGGTCCTCAACCTGTCCCCAGCCTCGTCCACCCACCAAGCCATGTCCTGTTTGCCAGCTCATGAGGCACTGGAAGTCGGACTGCCCCAGTTTACCCAGGGTCCCGGCCCTTCCAGGCCGGCACACTGGACAACAAGGGGTTGTCACTGGAAGCCTGGAACCTGGTCGTGCTGTCCAGGAACCAGACACCCAGAATTCTCCATTCCCAGAACTGCTGGGGCTGTTGGACGATTAGTGGGGCCCTGGCTCCCCAACTCCGGTTACCCTTGCCGAGCCCAGGGTCACTCTACAGGTAGCGGGTAAAAGTGTCTCCTTCTTGCTGGACAAGGGGGCTACCTTTCCTGTCCTTCCTTCCTTTTCGGGCCCTATTATCCCTTCCCAGGTCTCGGTTGTGGGAGTTGACGGAACCCCCCAAGTCCCTAGCCAAACTCCGCCACTCACATGCTCTTATGCCTCTGTCCCGTTTACTCACTCCTTCCTGGTAATTCCAACCTGCCCAGTGCCCTTACTAGGA
>NW_016107415.1:3550125-3571968 GCF_001604975.1 Cebus imitator
GATTCATCCCCGTCCGCCTGAGTCGCCCGGAGATCCCAATAAAGTCGGTACCGGCCACCACGCGTCCTGCCTCATGTCTACTGGGGGCCTGCCTCCGTGGGTTGGGGTCCCACAACCAGGGGTCGCACATTCTCCATCCAAAATAAGATATTCATCTCTGTGTGTTTCACATATGCTCACCCTGCACGCACACCCCCTTAGTCCTCAAATACTGCCCTTGTGGAATCACTCAAGACTTCTGAGTAGTGTTCAAATCTCTCTTCCAATTGACCACCTTGGTGGGAGTGGGCAAGAAGCAGTTGGCACTATGGAAATTAAGCTACATGGAATAATTTGGACTAAAATGTAGACTGTTATGCGATCAATACAAAAGTCAGGGTTCAGACAATGCATGAGCTCATCTGAAGAATATAATGAGAGAAATAGAATATAATAATGAAGATAATATAATGAGAGAGAAAGAAATACCACAAGAACTGTCTGTCTATCCTTTAGTGGAAAGAGACATTAAGACAGGAAAAGAGCAGTCAGAAAAAAAAGGACGGACACAGGGAGGAATTTTAGAGTGGATGATCATTAGTGTCAATGTTGATTCTAATAGAAAAATCAAAGAAGACTGGGCCTGAGAAAAGTCCTGCCGGCCTGAGAAAAGTCCTGCCGGCCTGAGAAAATTGGAAACTAAAGTTTTATATCAGAGGTTTGTTACTGTGGTTGCAACAGGACAAGATTGGCATGAAGTGAAGAGGGAATGAGAAGGAGGCAGCGGCGGAGGCCATTGAGTAGCGACAACTATTTTGAGAACATTACTTGAAGAAAGGAGACAAATGCAACAGTAGCTTGAGCGCTGAACTGAGATTCAAAAACCCACTTCTTTACTAAAATTCCTCAATAACACATTCATCATAAAAGGTTTTGTTCATTTTATTGATTCAAAAGAGATCTTCACTAGTACTCTTAAATTCACTTAACCAGTTATAAAAGAGTCAGGATTCAGGATTAAAACCCATATTATAAAGTTATAAATCCGCTTTGCTCAATCAATTCTAAACATTTGTTTCTCAAATTTTCTTGTATTATACATATAAATAAGAACTATAATAAAAATAGTTGTTTGATTTGGCTGGACATATTAGTTAAAATAACCTCTTAGAAAATTATGGACTGAACTCAAATTTGAAGACGTCCTTATGAAATGTAAAGATTTCTGGGGTTATTCTGTGCATGATTCTCTTAGATGTCCTGTGTTGCCTGCAGAATTTAGGATCAGAAGTCTTAAATGAAAAGTATTTATAAATTACTATAAATGTATTTTTAGTACAGAAATCCCAATTGTTTCTCATTAAAATATTCCATTTCCATCCCTTGCTCTCCAAAATGGTGCCGAGGGTGACTAATGGAGTCCTATTCCCAGATCAGATACCCTCAGTTACATACAGTGTAATTAGTAAGCCTGCATTCATATATTTGAAGAACCATGTGAAGACAATTTATCACTATTTTCACTATTATATACTTATGAAAATTCTAATTTACTAGGAACAAAGAAGATAAATTGCAAGGATACAAAGATAATGCAGAGGAATGGAAGAAGAAAATTTATTCCCATGTAAAACCTATTTCCTCTGAGCAAGAGAAGTTGTACAAAAGTATAATGGTTAAAATCTGGATTTAAGTCTAGCTTCTAAAATGTACCAGCCATGTGATTTTGGGCACGATATTTAACTGCTTGTGTCTTGGTTTCCTCACCTATACAGTAAAACTTTATAATTATTAAATGTGAAAGAGTTATAAGAATGCCCCGTCTTTAGAAAACCCTATATGTATTATCTATCATTAATATTTTATTTTCAGAGTTATTCTGAAGATCTTTCTTCTGAATTTCTTATGAATAACCAAAGCAAATACTGATATCTGGAAAAACTAAATTTTCAACTCTACTTAATAACAAAATAAGGTTCCTTGAGGTAAGCATAAATTTAAGGAAAAAAAATTAGACCTTATTTAATGAGGAGTTCTTTAGTTGTAATCTACTCATTCATTAATTTATTCATATTTATTCAATATTCATTGTCTTTTGTGTGCCTCCTGTCCTATATTTATAAGATAACAGCCACTAGTTTCTTCTCCACCAACATGTGCATGTCACTTCTCACATCAAGAGCTGGTGTCTATTAACTTTCCCTTAAATCCGGTTAGACTTCCATTTGCACATAAAATATAGCAGAAAAAATGATGTCCTAGTTTCCTCCCAGCTTTTAAGATAACTGTCAGCTTCCACTTCCTGCCTTGGAACCCAGCTTCTATGTAAGAAGTTTAGCTACATTGAGACCCCATGAACTGTGAGAAAGCCCAAGACAGACATATGGAGAGGTCACATGAAGAAGACAGAGAAACTCATCATGTCCATAGTGGTTCTAACCATCCCCAGACATGTCAATGAAGAAGGCAATTACCATTTATAATAGAGTTTCACTCCCCGCAGGTGCCACGTGGAATAGCACACCCCAGTTAAGCCCAGACCCTGAGGCAGATTTGTGAGAAATAATAAGTTGTTGTCTTAAGCCACTTAAGTTTAAGGATGGTTTGTTACACAGCAATGGGTAACCAAAACCGTGCTTTTAACCCAAAAGCAATGCTATGTGAATAGTACCTCTAGGTATAAAGGCTGAGGTGAGATGAAATTCATAGAAATTGGTAGAAAACAGAGGGTAGTATATTAGTTTTAATATCTTCTCATGAAGGCAGGTCTAGATATATTTATCAATACATTTAGAGATTAATAGTCTAATAACTCAGAGTGCTAACTTACTAATATATTATCCCAAATGATCCAGAATATATCCTCATCAGCACATTTACCCTGTGTTCCACAAGCTACGTGAATGGTCAATTTATCATCAAAACGTTTTATGGTATCCAGCAAGAGGAGTTAGCCCTATATTCTTAATGGCACCTAAATTGGATAAGCCAGATTAGACGAGAATATGAATATCAGCTCCTCTGAAAACCCTGTCTGGAGGGTTGTGGGACATACATGGACAAATTCAAGTCATCTGATGTATTTCTTAAAGGCTTTATGCTACACGCTCTCATTAGTTAGTAAAGTCTTCTTTAAGACAGAACGTACAACAACTAATTATGATTAGGTTAGTTTTTCCCATTTACTATAATTGGAATAGATAGATTGACCCAAACCCGTTCTCTTGAAATGAAACCAAGAACATTTAAATAGCAATGAAGGCCCCTAAAATTCTTCAGCTTTTGATATATGCTAATGCTTAGGGTAAAGTTTTTATTTTTTATTTTTTTTTAATTTTCAAGAGAGAGGATCTTGCACTGTTGCCCAGGCTGGAGTGCAGTGGGGGTGATCCTAGCTCACTGCAACCTCAAACTTCTGAGCACAAGTGACCCTACCACCTTAGCCTCCTGAGTCGCTGGGACTACAGGCATGTGCCACCATATCCAGCTAATTAAAAAAAAAAAATGTAGAGATAAGGCCTTGCTATGTTACCCAGGCTGACCTTGAACTCTTGAGCTGAAGCAATCCTCCTGCATCAGCCTCCCAAAGTGCTGAGATCACAGGCATGAGCTATTACACCCAGCCCATTTCTATATTTTTGTTATGCACATTTATACCCACAACATTGCAATCATTTAGTATGTTATCTTGGCTGCTCGTTTTAGCCTAGAAGCTTTTATGTAGATTCCCAGTCTTCTATATTGCCTATTTCTGATAAGATTGCCTGAAATGTGGCCTTCCTGCCTGGACACAGAACTATACTTGCACCATTTCACTATTTTTTAATGGATGACTTCGCTTTTTCTCAAACATAGCTATGACCCAGGATCTTATTCTTAGGCTTCATTACTTCTCTTTCTATATGTTCATCTTCTCAAATTGTGCCCATTACAGTAACATCTGTGTAAACAACTTGTTTAGGAAAATTTCAGATCTTTCTGTTCATCCTGAATCACTCTTCCAAATCCCGTCCTACCAGATAACTTTATTGCGGGCTTCACCTTACCCTTAAACAAACACGCCAAGTGTAGACTTTTCATAGTTCCCCTTAAATCTCCATAAACTAGCTTTTCCTTTCACTATATTTTCCATTTAATAGTTTTTTTTAAAGAGCATTCTGGCTTGCAAACAAAGGATTTTTTAAAATAAGTTTTTTTTCTCTTACCATGCAAATTATAATCTACGTCTTCTAGATTTGGTCCCTGTACTGTTGTTCAAGTCTATCTCTTTTCCATCTTCACCACGTGCATTCTACCTGGGGACCATTGATGTCTCACCTGGAACTGCTGCAATAGACCTTTAACTCTCCTCTCACCTCTAATTCGAGTCTTCAAACTCCAGCTGATTCTATGCAAACCGTCAGTCTGCTCTTCTTAGCCACTGTCCAGTTATTCACTGCTTAAAATCTACCAGGGTGCTTCCTAGTTTAGCAAATTAAACCTACATTTTTAAGTTTGACTTTTCAGACCCTCAACAAACATTTAATCCTGACTCCCATATGTATGTCCTGTATTCTGAGCAAATTGGAATCTAGTAGTGCTTGCTAAATAAGCACACATTTTTTCAGTGCTGTGTATGTACTTTATATTGATAAGCCTCCTTGTCATCATTCTTTTACCTTAAAAAATGGCATATACCTTTGAAGCATACTGCAAACACAGATTATTTCCATTTTTTAAAAAATAATCCTCCCTGTTTTCTCCTTTTTTAAATTATTGCAGCAAAGCAATTTATCTGTATTTCTTATTACTTGTAACTCCAGTCACTTAGATAGAAGACTATCCAATCTTTTCCACTAAGCTCTAGGATTCTTCAAGAGAACAGCTGTATCTTATTCAATTTCATAGTCTTAATGACATGCACAGTGCCTGGCACATTGTAGAAGCTTCATAATGTTTGTTAACTTGGAATAGACCAGAGGTAAGTAGGCTACATGGGAATCAAGTCCATGACCTTAGTCTCATTATCATTGATGCCTGGCCACAAGAAAAATATGTAAAGTGGCAAAATTCTTGTTATATTGAAGCTTTAATTAAAGAACATTTAATTCTCAAGACAAGTTCCAGTTTAGTGACCCTGTAGAAGAATAGAGAATGTCCTCTATTCATTAACTGAGCAGGGGTAAATGGGAGTTCTTCTGGGAATTTCCATTTTAAAACAGCCGATATTGGCCAAGACAAACTGACAACAGATTTAAGTACCTAGAGATAGAGACGTGGGCAGTCATAAAGCCTTTTGAAGCTAAATACATTTGGTAAACTAGCAATGTTGTTACTCTCTGTGTTCTTAGGCTTGCTGTAAGCAGTGGGAAGGATTAAAAATAAAAAATGTAAAACATAAGATTGTTATTCTCAAAGAGTGAATACTTCTCTTCACCTGTTCTGTGTGTGTGTGTGTGTGTGTGTGTGTGTGTGTATGTATGTGTGTGTGTGTTTGTGTGTGTGTGTTTTTAACGTTTACTTAATATAATTTATAATCTACTTGTGCATAGCTTGCTCATATTTGCCTCTCTGCCACAATATCTCTATTCCTTACTACGTGGAATATCCTTCAATTGCATCTACGACAATCTAGGTAAAGATTCAGTAGCTTTTTTATTTTTACTTTTTACAAAGGCCAAGATGATAAACATCCTAGTCTTTGGGGCCCAGAAATGCACAAACTCTGCCACTGTTGTGGAAAATCAGCCATAGACAGTACTGAGTGGATTAGCATGGCTGGGTTTATGGGCTGTACAGAATACACAGCAGGCTGGATTTGGCCCAGAGGCTGCAGTTTGCTAACCTAGATTATTCATAAACTCTGAAGGTTTCTCCATCCAAGAACCCATTGATATTTGGCTCTGTCTTACTTGAATTTCTCATTGACTTTATTATTGGTTTGGCAGAGATCTAAACTTTGATATTACAACCAAGAGAGAGTGGAGGGAGCTGGAGACGAAAGGATAAAGCAAATGAGATGTTTGGTTCAGAACATGATGGTGAGGATGGGGATGAACCCAGGATGGACACAATGTCAGATAAATTAAAATCTCCCTCTGGTTTTGAGGCAATTCAATGCCCCCTGAGCCTCCACTGTTAAAAGCAAAATCCTCTGAGCAGGAAGAAAAGTCAGTTGAGAAAGAGTTCAATATGCAATTCCTTCTCATTTTTAAAGACTTGTTGCTCTGAGTTAGCTTGACCCTCCAGGCCACTGTTAAGGTGGGAAAAGCAATTCAAACAGCAGATTGTGAAATCACTCCAAACTGTGGGGACACTGAGTGTCACTTTCCTAGTCAGGATTCATGTTATAGAGGATTTCTTTCCTAACAGCTATGCCAGCCTAGACAAGGAAAACAAGGTGTATTGAAGCTGTATGTTATAGCAGCAAATATTTACTGGGATTAAAATCAGCAGCACCAAAAATTATCTGAGGCATATGATACTCATTTAACCTTTAATAACCTTTAATTCCTGAGATTTAATTTTCTTCATTATGACACAGTCTTTTCTTTCTTTTTTAATCTGTGGAATATAATCTTCTTTAATTCTTTTCTTTCTAATCCAAAATTCCTCTCAGGTGAAACTAACTAGGTAACTTTAGGCCTTGCCATTGATTAGTGTTACTTGCATGTATGGATTTTTAATGGAATATTAATATTCTAAATTAAAGCATGGAATGAGACCTTAAATTCTAGTTGATTACGTTTCTTCTGGTTCTTGGTTACCGTCACTTTTGTGGTTAAAGTAATACACATCCATTCAAGTTCCCTGTATTTTCTCTCCCATTTTGTTCTCCCAGTTCTCTTCATAAGAATTAACTTTCTCTTAATGTCTCAATAACTGGCAAAGTTTTTTCCCCCCAGAGTTTAATAGTTTGTATATTTGATGTTTGCATCCCACTTCCAAGTAATAGATTCCTCTGCTGACTGGTACTCACTCCTAGTGGTATAAATTGTTAACTGTTTACCACAACCACTCTCTTCTCCTTCTGGGCATAAAGCTAAACTGTATCTCACAGCCTCTCTCACTGTTTAATGTGACCATACGCCTGAGGACATTGAAATGTGGTAGAAGTGATGGCTTTCTCTTTCAGTCGAGGCTTATAAAAACCTCTCAGACCACCTTACTCTTTTCTGGCCACTGGCTGACAGTGAAGCACTTAAAAGTCCTGAAAGATGGTGGGATCATGAGATGGAAAAGAGTGGGCCCCCAAATCACCCTGTGATAGTTCACCTACTGACCTTGCTCATTGAGTTGTCAGCAATACATTAATTTTTATTATGATAAACCACTATGATTTCTGGGGATTTACCTATTACAGAAGCAAGTATTATCTTAATTTATATGCCACTCAGCTCTATAATGCATTACACTCCAGGATGCTTTCTAAGATTTCATTTTTCCCCTTTCCGTAATCTTGTTCATAGAAGGTGCTTGATCCCCAATGAGACGGATTTTGAAATTCAAAGTAAAATATCACAATCACTTTCATTCCATGTAATTTCAACAACAAACTTAAAACGCAGCTGTTGTTTATCCTTATTCTACAGATGAAGAAAAGGACACACAAAGAGTTAAGTGGTTTTTCAAATTCATGCAGCAAATTTCTGAAAGGCCAGTATGCGAATACAATTTAGTCTGGTGCCAAAGCTCAGACTTTTTACATTATGTCACCTTTTCTATCATGTCCTTGGAACCTCTAAAGATGCTTTCATGTTATCAGAACTCCAACTGTCTCTTTCTCAACCTACAACGAATACTAAACTGCTGGAGAATCATTTATGCCCTGCAATGTCAGTAAGACATTTAAGAATTAAACAGTAATTGGGATTCTACCTATGTAACTAGGCCAATAAAAACATTGTAAAACTTTTAAACCCCAAATGCAGAAATTAGGACAAAACTTGATGGACTTAATCTCAGTTGTTAAATATTTTTTTGAATGTGAGAATCTCATAAATCATGAGTTTCCTGAGATGAGGTGACACTTGACATTGTGATCTGCACATTATCTTTATAGATAGAATAAGAGTCACATCTCATATTTGTAGAACACTTCAATGACCTTTCTAGCACCTTTCCTGTGAGCTCTATGACTGCTCTCATCTTCCAAATGTCTTGTGATGCTCAGCAAGAAAGCTGTTGTTATCCCCAATGCAGTGTAAAAAAAGGTTTCCATCACCGATTCTCAGCTAAGCTCATTTATAAAGCCAATTGACAAATGAATGCTTCTAAGGTGTGGACATTTATTGAGTTTCTTTGTGCCAGTTATAAACTTGATAAATATTATTTTACATTGTCTTTATATTTATTTAAATATTTATCAATCCCTGTTTCCCAAGTACTATTCTTTGTGTGTGCTAGTATGCAGTAGTGAAACAGATGAACAATATTTTTGATTTAAGGGTGCTTATAAAAACAGTTTGGAAAAAAATCCTCATTATTCTGATACAGATGAGGACTGGAGCTTGTAAAAGTTAAAAAGCTTATTCAAGCTCAAATAGCTGAATTCACAGAAGCTAAAATTCAAATTCATGACCATTTGATATAAGGCCAATAGTAAACTTGTCACCCAGGACAGGGCTAGGTTGAAAAGGTAGAAAAGAAAGTGGAAAATTTTCCAATTTTATGGAAATAATCATCTAATTAAGAATACTTAACAAAAATTGAAGATAATATAAATTAGGGAAAAAAAATCATACTGGCAAAATGATAAGTGCTTTAATAGATTTTTGAAGAAGTTTAAGAAAAAGGGATAGGGTCAGGAAGGTTTCAGTTCTCTTGTTCTTTGGGTAGAGGTCTACATGGAAGTGAAGAGATGAACGACAGTCAGGGGAGGTACCCCAACATGTTGGAAAACACAGAAAAGGAGAGAGATTTATACTCGGATCATGAGAAGATAAACACAAATAGAGTAGCTGGTTTAGGAATAACAAGTGTAGAGATGTAGATGGGGTCTACTTGGGGGCTGCCTTGAAAGCCAAGGAAAGGAGTTGATATGTTTTAGGAGGATGTTAGGAAGCAAGTGTATTGATGTTTGTGCCAAAGTAAAGTATAAAAAAAATCTTCAGAGGAGTTGGTCAGAGGAAGATGGTAGAACAGAAATCTCCCCCAGTCATCCCCACCCCCTAACCCCAGCAAGGACACCAACTTAAGAACTATCTACACAGGAAACAAACAAACAAACACACACACAAAAGAGCAGTTCATAAAACAAAAAATGTGGTGAGTCCTCATAGAATCTGGTTTTAACATTGTTTCACTGAAAGAGGCACTGAAGATACAGAAAAAATAGTCTCGAATTACTGACACCATCCCTCCTCTACACCCCCCAACCCCCACCCAGCAGCAGCTGCCTCATGTGGAAAGTGTCTCTGAGCACTCAAGTAGGAAGAGCACAGCATTTGTGAGTCATTGAACTCACTGCTGTCCTGCTAGTGCAGAAACAAAAATTATGCCAAAGTCAGCTGATGCTTACCAATGGAGAAAGCATTTAAACCAGCCCAGGCTAGAGGGGAACCACAGATCCTAGTGGTCCAAACTTAACTTTCCACAAATCTCGTCGCTGAGACTAACTTGCTGTGGTTCTCTAAGTCTAGGCCATAGAGACTGCAACTCTTAGGTGAGTTCTGGTGCTGAACTGGGCCCAAAGACAGTGCATAGAAGCAGTATACACAATATGCTAAGACACCAGCTGGGTGACTAAGAGTGTACTGACATCATCCTTCCCCTAACTTCAGGCTGCACAGCTTCGAAAGAGACCCCTTCTTTCAGCTTGAGGAGAGAAGGTAGAGTGGGGAGAATTTCGTCTTGCAACTTGGATTACCAGCTTAGCCACAGTGGGATAGGGCATGGTCATAGTTGTGAAGCCTCTGTTTCAGGTCCTAACTCACAGATTACATTTCTAGACATACCCTGTGCCAGAAGAGAACCCTCTCCCTTTAAGGGAAAGAATCAGTTCTGGCAGCATTCATCAAATGCCAACTGAAGAGCCCTTCAGCCCTGACTAACCAGCAGCAATACCCAAGTACTATATTGAGGACCTTGGGTGAGCCTCTGAGAATTACTGGCTTCCTGTACCATCATGAACGCAGAAGGGTAGGGCACCAAGTGGGCTCCTGGGGGGTCCTTAATTCCAGAACTTGGCTCCTAAGCGGCATTTCTGGACCTGCCCTGGGCCAGAGGCAAGCCACTCCCCTGAGGGGTGAATCTCAGGTAAGGCAGCATTTACCCAGCTGACTTAAGAGTCCTTGGACCTTAAAGAAATATCAGTGATAGTCTGGCAGTACTCCTCATGGCCTGTGATGGTGGTGGCTATGGGGTAAGCTTCCTCTGCATTTGGAAAGGGAACAGAAGAGTGGAAATGATCATGTCTTGTTGTTTAAGTGCCGGCTCAGCCACTGTACAATATGACACTAGGTAGACTTCTAAAGTTTTGACACTGGTCCCTAAATCCTGGACAGCACCTCTGGATCCACTCAGGGCCTGTGGGAACTCACCAATGCAAAGAGAAGAACACAGGCATGGCTGGCCTTGCCAAGTGCTGACTGTAGAGCTTCAGGGCCTTGAAGAAACATGGGCAGTAGTCAGGGAGTGGTAACAGCAAGCTGTGGGCAAGACCCAGTACTGTGCTGGCTTCAGGTCTGACCCACCACAATCACAGTGATGGTGACCATGGGGGTGCCTGTGTCACTCTACTTCCAGATTTAGGTGGCTCAGAACAGAGAAAGAAACTGGGAGAAAGTAAGGGAAGAGAACAAGTCTCTGTCTGGTAATCCAGATAATTATTCCAGATAATGCCAAAGACTGTCAAGGAAGTACTTCTACAAATCTGCAAGAACCATATTGTTACTGGGCTTGAGATATGTAGGAGATGCAAACCTTCTAGGAAGGACAGAAAGTTTTGCAAAAGCCTTGGGAGAGAGTTATGGCTGAAGGCAGCCTAATCCTCTTACCTTGAGCTAATAGTGTAAAGCAGATAACAAGGAAACATAGAGGAGTTTATCTAAATAGCTTGTTTACCTATATCTCCAGAAACCAACCTTTGATCATCCACAGGCAAAACTGCTCACTACCTGGGGGGTTGGCAATGTTAATTACCCACAAATGTCATTTACTCAGGACCTTTGTCATTAAACCTGTACTAATGAAATATGAGGATCACTGACTTATCTGGGTCATGGCATCCCCCTCCAGGTTAGTAAGCCTTGAGCCCTCTGACCATGTGAACAGGCAAAAATTCTGTTGCAGATGTTTTCCACTTGTTGCTTGGCCAGAGTTTGCTGGTCAGACTCGACAGTTGGTGCCCCTGTGTGAGGACACTGTAATAAATCACACATCGCAATAGAACCCTTGAAAATGAAGGTGAAGAGACTGGACAGTCAGTAAGTCAATAAATCAGTAAGTTGGTAAGTAATTGGTGGCTGCTCGGAATTTCCAAGTTTGAGGGAATTGTTTAGGCTAGGGTTTCATCTTGGGACAAAGGTTATCAGCACAACAGAAATAATATGTACAAGTATTAAAACAGCTGCTTAAAGCTAGTGAAACCATGGCTTCACAGGCTCAATTAAGGGACCTAAAGCAAACTGTTGTTTCCCAAAGCCCATTGTTCCCCTGCTAGATATAGAGCTCTGGAAACAAATGGAGAGAAATGCAATTATGCACAAGAGCAATGGTGGGTCTCAGTAACATCTCTAATGTTATCGGCCTTAGTTAAGGCTGCTCTGACCCTGCTACAAACAGAAGACCCTGAAAAGCGAAGGGAAAAGGTAACATCACCTACCTTACCACCTTCTCCACCTCCCTCAGCAAAGCAGTTACCAGGTAAAAGTGCCACAGAGGAGAAAGAAATTCTCCCTGAGCCCACTCCCACAATAAATTGGAAAACAGACAAGGGATACACTAAAGCTATGGGACCCTGTCTTAGGCAAGCAGCATTAGAAGGGGAGTCCTTGGCCTGCCTGGTGATGCAAAATCAACAAGGCAATCAGGTGTATGCTTATAAAGAGGTAAGAAAAAGCATTAGCGAAAACAGAGCCACTAGCCCATTTACGAAAGGATTAATAGAGGCCATAGCAAACAACTTCTATATGAGTTCAGAGACTAGTCAGTGCTAGCTAAAAAAACTTTATGTACCACTCAGTACCTCCTCTGGAAGGCAGAATTTGATGAATTATGTGAACAGCAAACCCTTTTCTAATAATGGCCCCTGTTTTTCCTCCCCTACCCTGGATGTGGCTCTCTCAAAGTCCTGTTTGAGAAGAACAGTGACTTTTACAGAAGGAGAAATTGCAGCAAGCTCATTAATTAGTTGACAAGCAATTAAAAGCCAGTCATATACAACCATCAAACAGCCCTTGGAATCTGCCCATTTCAGTCATTCCCCAAAAGTCTGGCAAATGGAGACTTGCATGACTTATGGGCTATTAATGCTAATCTGCAACCTTTGGGGCCTCTTCAACAGGGGCTCCCTTCTCCCGTGGTGATTCCGCATGTTTGTTCTATAATCATTATTGACTTAAAAGACTGCTTTTATCCTATTACCCTTGCAGAACAGGACAGAGAAAAATTTGCATTTACAATACCACCTATCAATAATGAAAGGCCAGTTTGCCAATGTCTTAGAAAGAACTTCTTCAAGGAATGCTGAACAGTCCTACAACATTTGAGTATGATGTAAATCAGGCTTTGCTCCCCAGTAGAAAACAATTTCCTAATTGCAAGATCATTCATTTTATGGATGATATTTTACTGACAGCCCCAATGAGCCAGTACTTTTAAGTGTGTATGCCTTTGTCCAAAGGAATATACAGTTAAGAGGTTGAATCATAGCACCTAAAAAAGTACAAATGTCTTTTCCTTGGAAATATCTTGGATAAATGCTAACTTCCCAAACAATAAGGGCTCAAAATGTTAAATCAAATACTAGCAACTTACATATCTTAAATGATTATTAAAACTTACTGGGCAATGTTAACTGGCTTTGCCCCACAGGTTTTGCAACTCATGAGTACTATGGGGCATAACTACTCATAAGTTGCAAAGCCTGTTTTCTATATTAAAAGACAAACTTCCCAGGATTCTCCCAGGTATTTAGTCCCTGCAGCAGAAGGGAAATTGAGAAAATAGAGCTAGCTATCTCTCAGAGGCAACTAGATCAGATAGACCCAGGATATTCAGTTCAATTATTTATTTTTCCCACTATCTGTTCCTCATCAGGATCAATAGGACAAATGGCCTCAGGACTGTGATTCCTAGAATGGGTTTTTTGCTCACATACTAGGACTAAAACATTATCTCCCTATGTCCAGCTAGTTAGTAAATTCATCTATACTCTATACGGGCCTCAGACAATGCAATCAGTTGCTAGGTTATGACCCTGATGTCATAAGAATTTCTTTGAATAAAATGCAATTCAAAACAATATTGTCCCTCTGTTTAGATCTTCAGATAGCACTCTCTGATTATGCAGGCCATTTAGGACACACCGTTCCTGACAAACTAATTCAGTTCCTATCTTGTACTCCTGTAATTATGCCTATAAAAGTAGTTCACTCCCCCATACCAAATGCTTTAATGCTGTTTACTGATGGTTCTAGTAAGAATCGTAAAGCAGCTTTCTGATGGGAGCCACATAATTTCCTCATTCAATCCCGATTTACTAGCACTCAGAGAGCTGAGGATGAATCCCTAATATTGGCCCTGGAAACATTTTCCACTCAGCCCATCAATATTGTTACTGACTCTATTTATTGTAGAGCCCTGGGACAGCCCTCATTAAGTCTACTCTCAAGCCTGTCCTATGTGCTCTTCTTCTTCGACCTTAGCAATTGCTGGATCAATGTACATATCCTATTTCTATCACACATATTTTAGCCTACAACTCACTGCTTGGCCCACTGGCTTATGGCAATGGTCAAGCAAATCTGCAAGTTATGACCATCGCTGCTAGACCAAGCCACCCAATCACATTGATTTTTCCAGCAAAACTGGAGAAACTTAACAATTCCAACTTACCCAAAGACTAGCCAAATAAATCATCCTGCAATGCCCAGATTGCCAGCTCACAGGCACATCCCCTCCTTCAACAGATGTCAATCTTATAGGACTAGAACCTTATCAGTTATGGTAAACAGATGTTACATATGTAACTGAATTTAGAAAACTAAGATATGCATATGTATCTGTTGATAACAACACTAACCTAATTAGTGTACATGCTTTTCCTGGGGAGTCCACTCAATATTTCATTAAATGTCTTCTTTTAACTTTTGTATTTATGAGGTAGCCCACAAAAATTAAAACTGATAATGATCCAGCTTATGCCAGCTCATGATTTCAACAATTTTGTCAGACATGGAACATCCAACATTCCACAGGCATCCTGTACAACCCCCAAGGACAGGCCATAGAATGTACCCACTCCACCCTTAAAAATATGCTCAGAAAACAAAAAAAGGAGTATAGGTAAGGACCCTGCAACAGAACTAGAACAAGCATTATTTAGCCTTAATTTCTTAGATTTTGTTGATAAATTTCAATCAGCTACAGAAAAGCACTTTGCTAAAACCTCTCAAAACATAAAACCTGCAGCTTTTTGAAAAGATATAAATAGTAATGAATGGTGTGGTCTAAATGAATTGCTAACACAGGGAAGAGAATATGCTTGTGTTCACACCCCCTCAGGTCCTCTTTGGATTCCAGCACAATGCCTCATACCATACCATGGCATAGCTAGGAGCCAACCCGGTACCAGAGATATAGAAGATGACCCTGCCAGACATGCATCCCCAGATAATGTGACTTTCTTGGATGACACAAGCCCCAGACATTATCTGGGGGATTCTGAAGAAGGCAACTCAGGAGGCTGAGCAAATCCTGCTCTGGATGCAGACACCATTCACTCCAGATAATTTGTTTCTTGCTGTGCTCTCTGTTGTATGTTGCAACTTGTGTAGAGTATTGATCTTTTTTATGCCCTCACTTTGAGTTCAATCTGTACCTGCTACACTCTATTGGGCTCATCTTTTAGATCCACCTTTCTTTCTCCCTGTTATACCTGGGTAGACTCCCCATTCCCAGCCTCTAACAATGTAACTGCTTGGGTAGGAGGAATTAACATATCCCCAGTGGGGATAATAATAATAATTAAAGAGAATCAAGCAGAAATTCTAGAGCTGAAAAACAATTAGTATTCTGAAAAATGCATCAGAGTCTTTTAATAGAACTGACCAAGCAAAAGAAAAGAATTAGTGAGCTCGAAGGTAGGCTATCCGAAAATACATAGTTGGGAGGAGACAAAAGAAAAAAGTATGAAAAACAATGAAGCATGCCAACAGGACCTAGTGAATAGTTTAAAAAAAAAAAAAAAAAAAGCTAAGATGATTAGCCTTAACTTTACAGGTAGGGAGACAGAGATCAAGGTAGAGTGTTTATTCAATGGAACAATAACAAAGAACTTTCCGAACCTAGAAAATCCATATCCAAGTACAAGAAGGCTACAGAACACCAAGCAGATTTTACCCAGAGAAGACTACTTCAAGGCATTTAATAATCAACCTCACAAAAATCAAGGAAAAAGAAAGGACTCTAAAAGCAGGAACAGAAAAGAAATAAGTAATAGACAATGGAGTGCAAATATATCTGCGAGCAGAATTTTCAGTGAAAACCTTACAGGCCAGGAGAAAGTGGCAAGATATATTGAAAGTGCAGAGAGATAAAACCTTTTACCCTAGAATAGCATATCTGGCAAAAATATGCATCAAGCATGATGGAGAAATAAAGACTTTTCCAAATTAACAAAGGCTTAAGGATTTTATTAATACCATACCTGTCCTTCAAGAAATCCTAAATGGAGTACCCCAATCAAATATAAAAGAACATGAAAGAGTGACAAGTAGTCACCTGAAGGTAAAAAAATTCACTGGCAGTAGTAAGTACACAGAAAATCACAGAAACTTACAACGTAACTGTGATGTATAACTACCCTTATCCTAAGTAGGAAGAACAAACAATAAACCACTAAACAATAACTAAAACAACATTTTAAGACATTGATAGCATAATAAGATATGAATAGAAAAAAAGTTAAGAAGTCTAGGAACAAAATTAAGGTGTAGAGTTTTTATTTGCTTTCCGTTTGTCTATGCAAACAATATTTAGTTGTTAGCAGGTTAAAATAATGGTTGTAAGATAGTATTTGCAAGCCTCATGATAATATCCAACCCAAAAACTTACAATAGAGAGGAAAAAATTAAAAGCAAGAAACTACTTTTTATGTAGTTTTCATTTTTATTTTTTTAAATCACAAGTAAAAAAAAATCACCTTCATTAAAGGAAGACTAGAAGAAAAAAGGGAGAAAAGACAACAAAATAATCACAAAATAAATAACAAAATGGTAGGGGCAAGCCTTTACTTAATAATAAAATTGAATGTTAGTGGACTAAACTCTCCAGTCAAAAGGCAGAATAGCTGAGTGGATGAGCAAAACAAGAGTCATTGATCTGTTGCCTATAAGAAACATAGTAAAAAACAAAAACAAAACAAAACAAAAAACAAAACAAACAAACAAAAAAACACATAGCTCACCTATAAAGAGTCACATAGAAAATAAAAAGTATGGAAAAAGATCTTCTATGCAAGGAAACCAAAAAAGCAAGAGTTGCTATACATTCATAAGACAAATAAATTTCAAGATAAAAACTACAAGCAGAAACAAGAAAGTCACTATATAATGTTAAAGGGGATTCAGCAAGAGAATATAACAATTTTAAATGATGTTAAAGTGGGTTCAGCAAGAGGATATAACAATTTTAAATATATGTACACCTAACACTGGACCACCCAGATACATAAAGTAATATTATTAGAGCTAAAGAGGAAGGCCCCAATAAAATAATTGCTGGGGACTCCAACACATCACTTTCAGCATTGGACAGAAGAAACATCAGACTTAACTGCACTATAGACCAAATGGATCTAATAAATATTTACAGAATATTTTCTCTAATGGCTGCAGATGACATGTTCTTTTTCTCAGCACCTGAGTCATTCTCAAGGATAGACTAGGTCCCAAAACAAATCCTAAAACATTCAGAAAAACTGAAAAAAAATATTAAGCATCTTCTCTGACCACAATGGAATACAACAAGAAATTAACAAGAGGAATTTTTGAAACTATACAAATAAATGAAAATTGAACAATATGCCCCTGATTGACCACAGAATCAATGAAGAAAGAAGATAATTTCTTGAAACATGATAATGGAAAGACAATATATCAAAACCAAAGGGATACAGTAAAAGCATTACTAAGAGGAAAGTTTATAGGTATAAGTGCCTATATTTTAAAGAAAAGCTTCAAATAAACAATTCCATGAGATATTTTAAAGAACTAAAAAATCAAGAGCAAACCAAAATTAAAATTAGAAGAAATAATACAGATCAAACCAAAAATCAATAAAATTGAAATAAAGAAAATAGCAAAGATAAATGAAACAAAAGTTGGTGTTTGAAAGAATAAACAAAAATTGACAAATCTTTAGTCAGACTAAGAAAAACATACAGAATATACTAATAAATAAAATTTTTAAAAAGAGACATTACAAGAGACACTTCAGAAATTCAAAGGAATATTACTGACTACTATGAGCAACTATATGTCAATAAACTGAAAAATCCAGAAGAAATGAAAAAATACCTACACACACTCAAACTACCAAGATTGAACCAGGAAGAAATCCAAAATCTAAACAGAACAATAAGTAGCAAGACTAAAGCAATAATAGAAATGTTCTAGTAAAGAAAAGCCCAAGACCCAACAGCTTCACTGCTGAATTCTACCAAACATTTAAAGAAGAAATAATACCAATCCTATTCAAACTCAAATTTTGAATAATAGAGGAAGAGAGACTACTTTCTAGCTCTTTCTACAAAGCCAGAATTAACCTGATACCGAAACCAGGCAAAGACATATCAAAAAGAGAAAACTACAGACAAATATCCCTGAGAAATATAGACTTTATAATACAGACTATTAAATACTGATTAAAGAAATTGAAGTAGACACTAAAAAATGAAAAAATAGTCCATATTTATGTATTGGAAAAATCAATATTGTTAAAATCTTAATTTTTGATGCAAAAATCTTCAGCAAAATACTAGCAAACCATATTAGTCCATTTTCACACTGTTCACAAAGACATTTTTGCCAAAGCCACTCAGCAAGTCTCTAGGGAGTTGCAAACTTCCCCACATTTGTCTGTCTTCTTCTGAGCTCTCCACACCATTGCACCTCTTTCTCTTACCCAGTTTCAATGTTGCTTCCTCATTTTAGGGTATCTCGACAGCAGTATCCCACTCTACTGGTTCCAATTTACTGTATTAGTGTGTTTTCATGCTGCTGATAAAGACATATCTGAGACTGGAAAAAAAGAGGTTTAATGGACTTCAGTTCCATGTGGCTGGGGAGGCCACACAATCACGGAGAAAAGCGAGGTGTAGCAAGTCACATCTTACATGGATGGCAGCAGGCGAAAAGAGAGAGATTATGCAGGAAAAGTCACCCTTATAAAACCATCAGATCTCATTAGGCTTATACACTATAATAAGAACAGCATGAGAGAAACCTTTCCGCATGATTCAACTACCCACCACTGGGTGCCTCCCACAACACATGGAAATTCAAAATAAGATTTGCATGGGCATGCAGCCAAATTATATCAAAAATCAAATTCAACAATACATTAGAAAGATTATTCATCATGACCAAGTGGGATTTATCCCTGAGATGCAAGGATGGTTTAATATATGTAAATCAACCAATGTGATATATCATAGCAACAGACTGAAATGTAAAAAAGTATATAACCATTTCGATCAATGCTGAGAAAGCATTTGATAAAATTAAATATTCCTTCATGATAAATACCCTAAAAAACTTGGAATAGAAGAAACATACCTCAACATAATAAAAGCCATATACAACAGACCCAAAGCTAATATGATACCAGTGAGGAAAAACTGAAATCCTTTAAGATCTGAAACATGAAAATAATTCCCACTTTCACCACTGTTTATTAACATAGCAGTGGAAGTCCTAGCTAGAGCAATCAGAGAAGAGAAAGAAATAAAGGACATTCAAATTGAAGTTGAAGAAGTCAAATTATCCTTGTTTGCAGATGATATAATCTCATATTTGGGAAAGCCAAAAGACCCCATAAAGGAATGATGTGAACTTCTAAATAAACAATAAAATTGCAGGATACAAAATTAACCTACAAAAATCACTAGCATTTCTACATGCCAATAGTGAATGATCTGAAAACAAAATTTATAAAGCAGTCCCATTTATCATAGCTGTAAATAAAATATCTAGAAATTAATGAAGAAAGTGAAAGATCTCTGTAATAAAAGCTAGAAAACACTGATGAAAGGAATTGAAGAGGATATAAAAAGGAAAAATATTTCATATTCATGGATTGGAAGAATCAATATTGTTAAAATGTTAACACTACAGATTCAATGCAATCCCTAAAAAAAAAAAAAAACCAAAGAACCAATGACATTCTTCACAGAAATAGAAAAAAATAATTTTAAAATTTATATGAACCGACAAGAGACCTAGAATAGTTCAAGCTATCCTAATCAAAAAGAACAAAACTGGAGGAATTACATTACATGACTTCATATTAAACTACAGGGCTATAATAAGCAAAACAACATGGTACTGGTATAAAAATAGACACATAGACCAATGGGAACAAAATAAAGAATCCATAAATAATTCTAGACATCTACAGTGAACTCATTTTTGACAAATGTTGCAAGAACTTAACACTGAGAAAAAGGCACTCTCTTGAATAAATGGTGCTAATAAAACTGGATATTCATATGCAGAAGAATGAAATTAGACCCTTATCTCTTACTATATACAAAAATCAAATCAAAATGGATTAAAGACTTAAATCTTAGATCTCAAACCATGGTACTATGAGAAAACATTGGGGGAAACTCTCCAGGACATTCGTCTGTGCAAAAATTTCTTGAGCAATACCCTATAAGCACAAGTCACCAAAACAAAAATGGACAAATGGCATCACATCTAGTTAAAATGCTTCTGCACAGCAAAGGAAATAATCAGAGTGAAGAGACAACATACAGAATGAAGAAAATATTTACAAACTACCCACCTAAGATGAAATTGACAACCAGAATATATCAGGAATTCAAACTACTCTATCGGGAAAAAAAATCTAACAATCTAATCAAGAAATGGGCAAAATATTTGAATAGACATTTCTCAAAAGAAACAAATGGCAGACACACATATGAAAAGGTGCTCAACATCATGTATCATCAGAGAAATGCAAATCCAAACTACAATGAGATACGTTACCCCAGTTAAAATGGCTTTTATTCCAAAATATAAGCAATTACAAATGCTTTTAGTGGAGAAAAGGGAACACTCTTACACTGTTGTTGGGTATGTAAGTTAGTAAAACCACTAGGAAGAACAGTTCGGAGGTTGCTCAAAGACTAAAAATTGAGCTACTATATGACTCAGAAATTCGACTGCTGGGAATATAACCCAAAGAAAGGAAATCAGCATATCAAAGAGATATCTGCACTCCCATGTTTGTTGCACCACTGTTCACAATAGCCAAGATTTGAAAGCAACCCAAGTGTCCATCAACAGATGAATGGCGCGAAGGCCCGCGGCGGGTGCTGACACACTTCCCAGTGCTCTGAATGTCACAGTGAAGAAACACAATGAAGCGAGGGTGAACGGGGGGAGTAACTATGACTCTCTTAAGGTAGCCAAATGCCTTGTCATCTAATTAGTGACACACATAAATGGATGAACGAGATTCCCACTGTCCCTACCTACTATCCAGCGAAACCACAGCCAAGGGAACGGGCTTGGCGGAATCAGCGGGAAAACAAGACCCTGTTGAGCTTGACTCTAGTCTAGCACGGTGAAGAGAAATGAGAGGTGTAGAATAAGTGGGAGGCCCCTGGTGCCCCCCACCACCACCCCCATCCCTGCGAGGGGGCAGGGTGGGGTCCACCAGCCTTGCGGGCCGCCGGTGAAATACCACTATTCTGATCATTTTTTCACTTACCCTGTGAGGCGGGGGTGGGGGGAGGAGGTGGTGGGGCGAGCCCCAAGGGGCTCTTGCTTCTGGCATCAAGTGTCCGGCCACGCGCAAACTTCAGGCCAATATCCATGATGAACATAGATGCAAAAATCTTCAATAAAATACTGACAAGCTGATTGCAACAGCACATCAAAAAGCTTATCCATCATGATCAAGTAGGCTTCATCCTGGGGATACAAGGCTGGTTCAACATACGCATGTCTATAAACATAATTCATCACATAAACAGAACCAAAGACAAAAACCACATGATTATCTCAAGTGATGCAGAGACGGCCTTTGACAAAATTCAACAGACCTTTATGCCAGAAACCCTCAATAAGCTAGGTATTGATAGAACGTATCTCAAAATAATAAAAGCTATTTACGACAAACCAACAGCCAATATCATACTGAATGGGCAAAAACCAGAAGCATTCCCCTTGAAATCTGGCACTAGACAAGGATGCCCTCTCTCACCACTCCTATTCGATATAGTACTAGAAGTTCTAGCCAGAGCAATCAGGCAAGAAAAAGAAGTAAAGGGTATTCAAATAGGAAAGGAGGAAGTCAAATTGTCTCTATTTGCAGACAACATGATTGTATATCTAGAAGACCCCATCGTCTCAGCCCCAAACCTCCTGAAACTGATAAGCAACTTCAGCAAAGTCTCAGGATACCAAATCAATGTGCAAAAATCACAAG
>NW_016107415.1:3573553-3579456 GCF_001604975.1 Cebus imitator
GTTGAACAATGAGAACACATGGACACAGGGAGGGGAGCACTACACACTGGGGTCAGTTGCGGGGAAACAGAGGAGGGGTCGTGGGGGATGGGGAGTTGGGGATAGATAGCAAGGGGAGAGATGCCAGATGTAGGTGATGGGGAGGAAGGCAGCAAATCACACTGCCACATGTGTACCTATGCAACAATCTTGCATGCTCTTCGCATGTACCCCAAAACCTAAAATGCAATAAAATAAATGGAAAAAAAAAGATGAATGGGTAAATAATGTATCCATTTTTTTTTATCCATTCATTCATTAATATCTACTCGTACATATACACGATGAAATACAATTGGTACAATGGTATCCATTGGTACATATACACAGTGAAAGATGGGATATAGAGTATGGAAGGATTATACCAGAGGAGTTGCGGGGAGAAGGTGGGAATGGTTAATGGGTACCAAGAAATGTAATTAGAAAGTATTAATAAGACCTACTGTTGGATAAACACAACAGACTGACTATAGTCAATAACTTAATTGTACATTTTAAAATAAGTAAAAGAGTGCAATGGATTGCTTGTAACACAAGGGTTAAATGCTTGAGATAATCGATACCCCATAATCTGTGATGTGATTTTGCACTGTATGCCTGTATCTAACTATCTCATGCACCCCATAAATGTATATAGCTACTTTGTACCCAGAAAATCTTTTAAAAATTAAAAAAATAGAAAGGCCAGGCGAGGTTGCTCATGCCTATAATCCCAGCACTTTGGGAGACCGAGGCGGGTGGATCATGAGGTCAGGAGATTGAGACCATCCTGGCTAACATGGTGAACCCTGGTCTCTACTAAAAATACAAAAAATATATATATACATATTAGCCAGGTATGATGGCATGTACCTGTAGTCCCAGCTACTTAGGAGGCTGACGCAGGAGAATCGCTTGAACCTGGGAGGCGGAGATTGCAGGTAGCCAAGATCAGGCCACTGCACTCCAGCTTGGGCGACAGAAAGAGATTGTGTCTCAAAATAAATAAATAAATAAAAACAAAAACCAAAATTTTTTTATTATTTTTTTTCAAAGGCTTCAGCATATACACAGATATAATAAAGTGGAAAATTTTATTCCTTTTATAGAAATAATATGTTAACCCAAAGGAGAAACTCTAGTGGAGATTTTTTGAATTTATTGAGATCAATATGAATGGTAGGTTGATACAATGGATTTCTCTAATAAGTTCTGCTTTTAAGAATTTTAAAACTTCTAAATAATATGCATGTTACATTCTCTTCTATTTGTGGCTTTAGAGTTATTTTTTTCTTGACATTTCTATCTTCAAAATGATATATTTCCCAAGACAAACAGTGGTATATAAAAGAACAATAAAATGGAAAAAATAGCACTAAAGTTCATTAGTGAGGTTAACCTAGTAATCTACATAAGGTAAATACATAGTTCATTTAGTAAGTTAAATAAATCACTTGAAACCACCTTTGCGAAAGTTATAACAGGAAGAAAACTATGACAGTGAAAGAGAGATAATCTAACCACCCCCATCTTGCCTTTAATTGCCAAACTGCCCTTAAACATTCTTGGGTTTGGGTCAAGCTAATTTTGTGAGACATTTAGTTTATAGTTTAAATGATGACAGCCCTTTCCCAAAAGCTAAACCCTTAATAGCTTGACTTTTGTAAAGCTAAGAAAGTGCCCTATGTTAAGAGAATGGAAGGCGACTGAATTCTGCTAAGGTATAGCTGGAATGATAACCAGACATTACAATAGAGGTCACAAGATTTGCAATTTCCCTAATCACTCCTATAGATAAAATCACTATTGTAGAATGTAAGAGTGGTCTTTAGAAATATCTTTTCAGTTTTTTGCATTTCAGACCACTGATGGCTCCACGTGGATTCAACAACCACTTCTCTGCCCCACTTAGCAGTGGACTCAGCCCACAAAAAGACCATTTTTTATTGCCCTAAGACTGATCCTCAACCACTCAGCAGCACCAATTCCCTGGCCAATCAAACTATCTTTGAGAAATTCTAGCCTCCAAATTTTGGGGGAGGCTGATTTGAGTAATAATAAAACCTTATCTGCTTAGCCAGCTCTGAAAAAATTAAACCCTTTTTCTCTTGCAATTCCCCTGTCTTGATGAATTGGCTGTATCTGAATATCAGACAAAATGAACCCATTGGGCAGTTGCATATAGTTCCTATTTAAGGGAGTATGGTAATTATATTAGATTTTGCCCCATGACATATTTTAAAAAATAGTGGTTAGAAATATAAACTTTCAATTCAGACTGCCTGGATTTATAAGATAGCTCAGCTATTTGCTATGTGACATTGGGCATGACAACCTTATAGGATTGCTATAAGAATTACATCTTAAAAATTTATGTAAAAAACTTTATACTGATCTTATCACAGAGGGCCCAAGATGGCTAAATAGAAACAGCTCCCAGTTTGCAGCTCCCAGCAAGACCCACACAGAAGGCGGGTGACTTCTGCATATCCAACTGAGGTACCCAGTTTATCTCATTGGGAACAATTAGGCAGTGGGTGCAACCCATAGAGAGCAAGCAGAAGTAGGGTAGGGTGTTGCTTCATCCAGGAGATGCAAGGAGCTGGGTACCTCCCTCCCCCAGCCAAGGGAAGCTATGAGGGGCTGTGCTACTCATGCTGGTACTAGGCTTTTTCTACGGATTTTTGCAATCCACAGATCAGATTTCTTTGTGAACCTACGTCACCAGGGCCCTGGTTTCAAACACAAAACTGGATGGCTATTTGGGTGACACTGAGCTAGCTGCAAGAGTTTTTTTCATACTCCAGTGGTGCCTGAAACCCCAGTGAGACAGGAGAACAATCCACTCCCCTGGAAAAGGGGCTGAAGCCAGGGAATCAAGTGATCTCACTCAGTGGGTCCTACTCCCATGGAACCCAGAAAACTAAGAACAACTGGCTTAAAATTCTCACTGCCAGCATAGCAGTCTGGATTCTATCTGGGAAGACCCAGCTTGGTACGGGGAGGGGCACCCACCATGACTGAGGTTTAATTGGCAGTTTTCCCCGACACTGCTAAGGAGACTGGTAGGTTTGGACTGGGTGGAATTCACCACAGTGAGACGATGCAGCTGTGGCCTGAATGAGTCTCTAAATTTCTCCTCACTGGGCAGGGCATCTCTGAAGGAAAAGCAACACCTCCAGTCAGGGTCTTACATATAAAACTTCATCTTCCTGGAACCTAAGGGGAGGGGTGGCTGTGAGCACAGCTTCAGCAGACTTAATCTTTCCTGCCTGCCAGCTCTGAAGAGAGTGGCTGATCCTGACAAGGGGGATTCTCCCAGCACAGCTCACCAGCTCTGCAAAGGGACAGACTGCCTCCTCAAGTGGGTCCCTGATTCCTGTGGCTCGTGATAGGGAGAGGCCTCCTAACAGGGGTTGACAGACACCTCATACAGGAGAGCTGTGGTTGCCATCAGGCCAGTGCCCCTCTGGGACAAAGCTTCCAGAGGAAAAAGCAGGCAGCAATTTTTGCTGTTTTATAGCCTCCACTGATGATACTCAGGTGAACAGGGTCTGGTGTGTGCCTCTAGAACACTGCATCAGACCTGCAGAAAAGGGGCCTGAGTGTTAGAAGAAAGCTAATAAACAGAAATAAACACCACCAACAACAACCAAAAAGCCTCCTACACAAAAACCCCACCTAAAGGTCATCAGCCTCAAAGATCAAAGATAGATAAATCCACAGATGAGAAAATAACTAGTGCAAAAATGTTGAACATTCCAAAAGCCAGAATGCCTCTTCTCCAAATGACCACAATTCCTCTCCAGCAAGGGCACAAAACTTGCCTGAGAATTAGATTGATTAACTGACAGAAGTAGGCTTCAGAAGGTGGATCATAACAAACTCCTTCGAGCTAAAGGAGCATGTTCTAACCCAATGCAAGAAAGCTAAGAACCTTAATTAAAGGTTAAGGGAACTGCTAACTAGAATAATCAGTTTAGTGAGAATATAAATGACCTGATAGAGCTGAAAACACAGCTTGAGAACTTCATGAAACCTATGCAAGCAGCAATAGCTTAACTGATCAATTGGAAGAAAAAGTATCAGAGAATGAAGATCACCTTCCTGAAATAAGGCATGAAAACAAGATCAGAGAAAAAAGAATAAAAAGGATCAAATGAGGCCTCCAAGAAATATGGAACTATGTAAAAAGATCAAACCTACGATTCATTGGTGTACTTGAAAGTGACAGGGAGAATGGAAACAAGTTGGAAAACACATTTTGGGATATTATCCAGAACATCTACAATCTAGCAAGACAGGACAACATTCAAATTCAGGAAATACAGAGAACACCACTAAGATACTCCATGAGAAAATCAACCCCAAGACACATAATCATCAGATTCTTTAAGGTTGAAATAAAGGAAAAAATGTTAAGAGCAGCCAGAGAAAAAGGTCGAGTCACCTACAAAGAAAAGCCCATCAGGCTAAAAGCAGATTTCTACAGAAAACCTGGAAGACAGAAGAGAGTGGGGGCCAATATTCAACATTCTTAAGGAATTTTCAACCCAGAATTTCATATCCAACCAGTCTAAGCTTTCTAAGTGAAGGAGAAATAAAATCCTTTTTAGACAAGCAAATGCTGAGGGATTTTGTTACCACCAGGGCTACCTTGCAAGAGCTTCTGAAGAAGGCACTAAACATGGAAAGGAAAAACCAGTACCAGCTACTGCAAAAACACACCAAAATATAAAGAACAATGACACTGTGAAGAAACTGCATCAACTAATGTGCCAAATAACCAGCTAGCATTATGATGACAGGAGCAAATTCATACATAACAATATTAACCTTAAACATAAATGAGCTACATGGCCCCAATTAAAAGACACAGACTGGCAAATTGGAAAAAGAGTCAAGATCCATCTGTGTGCTGTATTCAGGAGACCTACCTCACTTGCAAATACACACATAGAGGCTCAAAATAAAAGGATGGAGAAATAGGCTGAAAATAAAGGGATGGAGGAATATTTACCAAGCAAATGGAAAGAAAAAAAAAAAAAGCAGGGTTTGCAATCCCAGTCTGATAAAACAGGCTTAAAACCAACAAAGATCAAAAAAGACAAAGAAGGCCATTACATAATACTAAAGGGGTCAATGCAACAAGAAGAACTAAATATTTATGCACCAAATACTGGAACACCCAGATTCATAAAACAAGTTCTTAGAAACCTACCAGGAGAATTAGACTACCTTACAGTAATAGTGGGAGACTTTAACACCCCACTGTCAATATTAGATTAATGAGAAAGAAAAATAATGATATTCAGGGCTTGAACTCAGCTTTGGATCAAGTGGATCTAATAGATATCTACAGACCTCTCCACCCCAAATCAACAGAATATACATTATCCTCAGCACGCCATGACACTTATTCTAAAATTAACCACATAATTGGAAATAAAACACTCCTCAGCATATGCAAAAGAATGGAACTTGTAACAGTCTCTCAGACCACAGTGCAATCAAATTAGAACTCAGCATTAAGAAACTCACTCAGAACTGCACAACTACATAAAAGTTGAACAACTGGCTCCTGAAAGACTTCAGGGTAAATAACGAAATTAAGGCAGAAATCAAGAAGTTCTTTGAAACCAATGAGGACAAAGAGACAATTTACCATAATCTCTGGGACAGAGCTAAAGCAGTGATAAGAGATAAGTTAATAGCACTTAAGGCCCAGATCACAAAGCTGGAAAGAACTTAAATTGACACCTTAACATCACAATTAAAGAACTTGAGAAGCAAGAGCAAACAAATTCAAAAGCTAGAAGGCAAGAAATACCTAGCATCAGAGCATAAGTGAAGAACATAGAAACATGAAAAATCCTTCAAAAAAA
>NW_016107415.1:3579482-3621447 GCF_001604975.1 Cebus imitator
AACATTTTCTAAACTGTTTTTTTTTTTTAAACTAACAAAATAGATGCAATACTAGCTAGACTACTAAAGAAGAAGAGAGAAAATAATATAGATACAATAAAAAATGATGAAGGGGATAACATTACTGATCCCACAGAAATACACACTACCATCAGAGAATACTATAAACACCTCTACATGAATAAACTAGAAAATCTAGAAAAAATTGGATAAGATCCTGGACACATACATTGTCCCAACCAGGAATAAGTCAAATCCCTGAATAGACCAATAACAAGTCTGGAATTGAGGCAATAATTAATAGCCTACCAACTAGAAAAAGCCCAGGACCAGATGGATTCACAGCTGAATTCTACTAGAGGTACAAAGAGGAGCTGGTACCATTCCTTCTGAAACGGTTCCAAACAATAGAAAAAGAGGCACTCTTCCCTAACTCATTTTATGAGGCTAGTATCATCCTGATACCAAAACCCGGCAGAGGCACACCACCACCAAAAATTTCAGGCCAATATCACTGACAAACACTGATGCAAAGATCCTCAATAAAATACTGGCAAACCAAACCCAGTAGCACATCAAAAAGCTTATCCACCATGATCAAGTTGGCCAGCTTCATCCCTGGGATATAAGGCTGGTTAAACATATACAACTCAGTAAACTTGGTCCAGCACATGAACAAAACCAATAACAAAAACCATATGATTATCTCAATAGATGCAGAAAAGGCCTTCCATAAAATTCAACAACCATTCATATTAAAAACTCTCAATAAACTAGGTACTGATGGAACATACCTCAAAATAATAAGAGATATTTATGATAAACTCATAGCCAACGTCATACTTAATGGACAAAAGCTGGAAGCATTTCCTTTGAAAACCAGCACAAGATAAGGATGACCTCTTTCATCATTCCTATTGAACACAGTATTGGCTGTTCTGGCAGGGAAATAAGGCAAAAGAAAGAAATAAAGGATATTCAGATAAGAATAGAGGAAGTCAAATTGTCTGTTTGCAGACAATATGATTCTATATTTAGAAAACCCCATCATCTCAGCCCCAAAACTCCTTAAGCTGATAAGCAACTTCAGCAAATCCTCAGGACAGAAAATTGATGTGCAAAAACTAAAAGCACTCTTCTACACCAACAACAGAGAGAAAGCCAAATTACATGAACTCCTATTCACAATTGCTACAAAGAAAATAAAATACCTAGGAATATAACTTACAAGGGACATAAAGGACCTCTTCAAGAAAAACTACAAACCACTGCTCAAAGAAGTAAGAGAGTACACAAACAAATGGAAAAACATACCATTTACATGGTTAGGATGAATCAATATCATGAAAATGGCCACATTGGCCAAAGTAATTTATAGATTCAATGCTATTCCCATCAAGCTACCATTGACTTTCGTCACAGAATAAAAAAATAACTACTTTAAATTTCGTATGGAACCAAAAAAACTGTATTGCCCAGAAAATGCTAAGTAAAAAGAACAAAGCTGGCGGCATCATGCTACCTGACTTCAAACTATACTACAAGGCTACAGTAACCAAAACAGCATGGTACTGGTACCAAAATAGATATGTAGGCCAATGGAACAGAACAGAAACCTGAGAGAAAACCCCACACATTTATGACCATCTGATCTTTGACAAATCTGACAAAAAATAATCAATGGGGAAAGAATTCCGTATTTAATAAATGATGCTGCGAAAAGTGGCTATTCATATGCAGAAAACAGAAACTGGACCTCTTCCTACATCTTTTACAAAAATTAACTCAAGATGGATTAAAGTAAAACCCAAAACCATAAAAATCCTACAAGAAAATCTAGGCAATACCATTCAGGACATAGGCATGGACAAAAGACTTCATGATTAAAACACCAAAAGCAATGGCAACAAAAGCTAGAATTGACAAATATGATCTAATTAACCTAAAGAGCTTCTGCACAGGAAAAGAAACTAGCATCAGAGTCAACAGGCAACCTACAGAATGGGAGAAAAATTTTACAATCTATCCATTTGACAAAGGCCTAATATCCATAATCTACAAGAAACTTAAACAAATTTACAAGAAAAAAAACAAACAACCCCATCAAAAGTGGCCAAAGATATGAACAGACACTTCTCAAAGGAAGACATTTCTGTGGTCAACAAACACAAGAAAAAAAGTTCAACATCATTGGTCATTAGAGAAATGCAAATCAAAACCACAATGAGATATCATCTCATGTTATCCAGCCTGGTGATCATTAAAAAGTCAGAAAACAGATTGGGCGTGGTGGCTCATGTCTTAATCATAGCACTCTGGGAGGCCAAGGTGGGTGGATCTTGAGGTCAGGAAATCCTGACTAATACCCTGGCTAACACAATAAAACCCCATCTCTACTAAAAATACAAAAAATTAGATGGGCGTGGTGGCACACAACTGTAGTTCCAGCTACATGGGAAGCTGAGGCAGGAGAATTGCTTGAACCCAAGAGGCAGCAGTTGCAGTGAGATGAGATGGTACCACTGCACTCTAGCCTGGGCAATGCAGCAAGGCTGTCTCAAAAAAAAAAAAAAAAAAGTCAGAATACAAAAGATGCTGGTGAGGCTGTGGAGAAATAGGAAGACTTTTACACCATTGGTGGGAGTATAAATTAGTTCAACCATTGTGGAAGACAGTGTGGTGATTTCTCAAGGTTCTAGAACCAGAAATACCATTTGACCCAGCAATCCCATTACTGAGTTTATACCCAAAGGATTATAAATCATTCTACTATAAAGATACACATACAAGTATGTTTATTGCAGCACTATTCATAATAGCAAAGACTTGGAACCAACCCAAATGCCCATCAAGATAGACTGGATCAAGAAAATGTGGTACATATACACCATGGAATACTATTCAGCCATAAAAAAGAATGAGATCGTGTCAATTTCAGGTACATGGATGACGCTGGAAGCCATCATTCTCAGCAAACTAACACAGGAACAGAAAACTAAATACATCTTTTTCTCATTCATAAGTGGGAGTTGAATAATGAGAACACATGGATACAAGGAGGGAAACATCACACACCTGGGTCTCTTGGGAGGTATGGGGATGGGGCGGGGGTTGAGGTCGAGAACATTAGGACAAATAACTAATGCATGTGGGCCTTAAAAACTAGATGACAGGTTGATAGGTACAGCAAACCACCAGGGCACATGTATACATATGTAACAAACCTGCACATTCAACACACAAATTCCGGAACTTAAAATTAAAAAAAATAACAATACTGTGCTGTGCACATTGGTATAATGTGTAGTTATGAGAGCTTAGTAAGCTCTCAACAAATGTTAGCTAAGCTATTATTATTACTAATGAAGTCAAGGCCAGGCTTTATTATTTTAATTTAATTACAGCTGCCACGGATCTTGTCTACTGCATTCTGTTTGAACACAGTGAGCATCTCCCTTTGCCCAGCCTCTTCTGCCTTAGGGTCAGTACCACCAGACTTTTGACTGTAAAGTGACCCAAAGCCAGTGTTATGGCTTCTATCGTAGCCTTCTGTTGCTGTCTTAATTCTTGGGGTTTGCATTGCTTCCGTAAGCAATGTCCCCTTGGAATTGCAGTCCTCTAAAAAAAAGAGAAGAGCTTGACCTCTGAACACTTATGAGGATTTGGGCACTGTCTTTGCTACCCAGCCCCCTATCTTGGTCTGTGGATTCTGCCTGTGAGATCGGTCTGAGAGCAGCTCCTCCAACTCTCACCTTCTTCTCTTTCAATAGCCTGAGTCATTGCCTACATAACTCCTCTATTCCTCAAGGCAAAGAGTGCTCCAACTCTTTTCTGAAAGGGGATGAATAAGTATTTCAGTCTATGAGAGTCATATGGTCTCTGTAACAACTGTTCAACTCTTCCATTGTCGCACAAACATAGCCATAGAAAATACATAAATTACCAGGCATAACTGTATTTGAATTTTTTTTTACAAAAATAATATTTATGTAGGATCTGTGGGCTTAGTTTATGGAGCCCTGTTAAGGATCTTCCCCTTTCAGCTTACTTTATTCTTGTGAGACTCTGCAATCTCAGGACCATTGTGTCAATGGTATGACATGGGCCAAAAGTAGGGCAAAAATAAATTTATTTCCCCTTTTAATCTTTTTCTTAAAAAACACATTTTTGAGTTGACACTTAGAATGTATCTCAACCTAGTTTTTCTCCATTCTCTACTAATAAGTGACTCAAGTCTCTGCTCCCAGGATTAGGATCTATAAGCAACATAACCAGAAGCTGTCACTGATGGTTAGGGACACCCCGGAGGGAGTGCGCTACACACTTGTTGTATTGTCTTAAGTTTGCGTTCCCTATCTGGAAGCAGGTGGAGTTTCAGGCTTCTCATCATTGTAAAAATAATGCAATCCCCATCTCTAATTTGAAAAGGCTCTCAGAAATCAAACCTTAAATATGCTGCTGGTAATTCACAAAGAAAGAAGCAGGTCTCAACTGAGAAAAAGGAATTACTAACCTCTGGGGTTGCTTTTAAGAGTTAATGACAGAGCTGAGAACTGCTCCTCTTGTAATCTGAGGCCAATCCTCCTATTGAATTTCTGCTTTGGTCTCATGAATGCTTTGGTCTCTTGAAGCCAGCCTGATCAAAGACCATGCTGTATTGCTTAATCCCTTCTCTCTCTTGTGCATATTCATTTACTTCCTCTCAGCTGAATTGTTTTTAAACACACCTGGGAGTTCCTCCCAATTAACACAAAAGCAAAAATAAACGAATCTTCCTTCTTACCCTCTTCCCCATACCTTCTGTCTCCTCTTTGGTTGTCTATAATAATAGTCAGCATTCAGGCCACTTACCTCTCTATCATTTTCTAACCTCATCTTTTCACAAAATCAGCTTGTTAAAGTAACCAATAACATGCAGATTGTTAAATTCAATGAGCATTTTTTCTCTTCTCAGTTTGATTCTGAAAAACCTTTGATATTGTTGACCTCTCTTTCTGAAAACATTCTATTAAGTTGGTGCAAAACTAATTACAGTCTTTGCCATTGAAAGTCATGGCAAAACCCATAGTCACTTTTGCATCAACTGAATACTTCCTGAGTTTCCTTAACAAACCTCTTCCTGCATATGTTTTTCCTTTCTCTTGCTGACCACTCACACTGTGCATTTCAGTGCTACATTTTCTCATCTTTACTACCTGAGCGTCATGACGTTCTTACATCATGCTAACCACTAGGCAAATACTAGAATAAAATCTAAATTAATAAATGAAATGCTATAACTTTGATGTACCAAGGATGTAGGGTGCACTGGTCTCAGCCCCTCTTCCTTCCTGCATTCTAGTTCTTAAAAAAAATAATAAAGTCTTGTGTTTGAATTCTGAGTATGTAGTCTTTTTTTACCATGATAGCAAATACCCACATCAGTGAAGCCCAATGGAAACTTTGTATTCACTTAATCTTTAATTGACTCTCCTAAAGCTTAAATTCCACTCTGTCCATATGGCCCCCTCCTCTCTGACAGATCTGTTGGGGCCAGTTCCAAATTATTTATCTCCCCCCTCTTATCTTGACTTTATGACATCTGTCAGTTGAAGAATAATTTTACATTATAAGACTTTTATGATAGCAAATCATACTAATGGCTCCAATTGATTCAAGTACTCGCAGGACAGGTTTCATAAGAGAGTAAGACTCTCATTAAACCATTAATACTACAGGTAAAGGGGCCCAAGTCCCCAGAATATGGGCTGTGAGATGGGTGGTATGATGGAAAAGGCAGGCAAGTTCAGATATACCAGCAAAAATAAATCTAGAAACATGATTCTTAAATTAATTGAAGTAAATCCCAGGTAAGGAAAAAATGTTATGCTACCAAATATTTCTACTCTATTATTTTTGCCTAAGACTCTTTTGAGTCTGCCCTGAGAGCCACTGTCCAATCTTAACCTTGAGAATACTGACCATTTTTCTCCAGGGATACAATTTTGGCCTTCATTTCAGCATAATGGAATGTCTGATAATTTCATGTCTTTGGTTCTCTGCTGTGTTGTTTGAAAATTAACCATGGATCAAGAGTTATAAAATAGAAAAGAAAAACAACTAGACAGTATCAGTGAGACCTATAACAACACTCCAACCAGATGGTAGCATTTAAGATAGATGGCAAATGCCAATTCTGAGGCAATCCTGTAAGAATCTTGTGTTTCCCATTGGAGAATAATGAAGTTTTCATATAATTTGCAGCTTTAACATTGCAAATCCAACTCCTGGGAGAAAATTGGGTGAATCACAAGTGACCATTGCTTAAATTTCACGTGAGTAGTAAATATGTTGGCTGTGTTGGTATTATTCAAAACTCAGAGCCACAAAATACATTTTCATACCATTTTATTTGTAGAAGAATGACACAATTATTTTCAGAATAATTAACTCCTCAGTTTAGTGACAATTATGTTCCATTATAATAATTAAAATCATACCCTACTATTTGGATGAACTCAATAGAATAATGATTTCTTAGGGGAAGATTTAATCGGATCATTATTTTTTTATCCAGCATTAAAAATATCTGTAAATTATTTCAATTTATTGTACTACTGCTTAATTTTGAATTTTCTAGCTGTCCTATGGAAAGAAATATCACAAGAAAGATGGCAGTCCCAATCTACCCTTGAACGACCTGTGCATAATAATTGTGGCTGGAGGGATGCCAGGGCTTGGTAAAATGCAGAACTGATGGCTTGGCATAACAGCATGGCTGCAGCTGGTGGGAGCACCTGAAGTCAGGTGGGTAGGAGCAGGAGGTGAGCAGAATAGTGGTATTTCAGAGGAATGGTCCATTGAAGGAAGAACCCTGGTAAATGTATGGGTAAATATCAAATGCTCTCCTGTGGATGAATTTGGTCAGAGCTTGGAAGGGAATTACGGCCCTTGGCAAATGGATTGGAATTCAAGAGACCACTTCTGCTTGAAGGAGAAACTGAAGTGGAAAGTGCTAGACCAATAAAAGAGGGGTAGGGAAGAGCTAAGCTCTTTTGAACACTGCAGTGTTCTAGTTTACCCTGAAGCACATCAGGCATGGAAATGATAGCAGTGAGATTATCAACCCTACTTAGGTAGACTCTATATTGGTAGGTACTACTGTAGCTACAGCTATGTTGTAGCTTGAATTATTTAATATACTGGATGTAGAAAGTGGGAAATGACTATTCAGATTCACTCAGGAAGGCGTTGGAGGTCTTAAAAAGAAAAGCCTACACGCCCACAATCCAGCACTTTGGGAGGCCAAGGTGGGTGGATCACCTGAGGTCAGGAGTTCGAGACCAGCCTGGCCAACATGATGAAAATCTGTCTCTACTAAAAATACAAAAGTTTTCTGGGCATGGTGGTGGGTGCCTAAAATCCCAACCACCCAGGAGGCTGAGGCAGGAGAATTGGTTGAACTTGGGAGGTGGAGGTTGCTGTGAGCTGAGATCATACCACTGCAATCCAGCCTGGGTGACAGGAGACTCTACCTTGGGGGGTGGGGGGGCAGGGCAGGAGTGAGGTGGGGAGGCTAAACCCAATGTTTTCAGGCAAGAGAGTAAGAAGCAATAAACCCTGAAGTACACTTATTTTTTAGAGAAGGATAGGCTGCTGGCGGCCCCCTGTGCATGCCCTCTCAGTGTGAATGACTTAAGACTAAGGGGTAATTTGTAAACCAAATGGTCAGAGCCCATTAGACTGAAAGATCTACAGAAGCAGAAACTAAGCACTTAACATCTGCTACATAGTAGGGGTTTTATACAGAGTTGCTGAATAAAAATGAATTGATTAATAAAAGACTGCTTGTGAATTCTGTCATTTCAGAGTTCCCAGACTCTGTAGATATGGCCATGGAATCAGGGATCATGGTCTTTTGGGTGGTTCCTTATTATTTCCTGATTCTGTTTCTAACCACTTTCATTGTGTTATAGTGAATGCATACCTCATGAAGCTAAAACTTAGTAGCCCCTAAAGGGACAGGGAAACATTCTGAATCCTGGGAGAACATAATTGCTTCAAAGACAGAACAAGAACAAAGTGTAAAAGAACAGGGCGGGCAAAGTTTCTAAGTAGGGCTAGAGTTGAGCTGAGAACTAGGGTAAAACAGGTATCACTGTAAGAATTTCTATTTATGACATAAAAGAACCTGAGAGGATAAACAGGTATCTTTCTTGAGAACACCCAGGTGTCATGGACCCGATTTCTTGACTCTGAGTTGGTACAACTGAACTCACTTAACAGAGGGACTTGATAGTAACGTGACCTAGGATAGAAGAGATTCTTGATCTTATATTCTGTAGAAGCTATGTAGTCTTCTGGCTCAGTGCTGGGATGAGATGACTAGGATTTTATTTGGTTTTTGACTTTCACAATTTAGAGAGTCAGGACTAACAATATCTAGGGAGTAATCTGGTTGTTAGAAGAAAGTTTATTCTGCAAAATAATAGGGATCAGAATCCCCCTGATAAAGTTTGGATATCTGTCTCCACCCAAGTCTTACACTGACATGTAATTTTCAAGTTTAGAGGTGGGGCCTGGAAGGAAGTGTTTGGGTCATGGGGGCAGATCCCTTGTGTCTTAGTGGCATCCTCACCGTAGTGCTTTCTTGTGGCAGCGAGTTCCTGTGACATCTGGTTGTTTAAAACGATGTGGCACCTGCCCCACACTCTCTTGCTCCTCCTTTTGCCAATTCCCCTTCTGCCGTAAGTACAAGCTCCTGAGGCTTTCTCAGAAGAAGCCATGCAGATGCCAGTGCCATGCTGGTATAGCCTGTGGGGCCATGTGCCAGTTAACCCACTTTTCACTATAAATTATCCAATCTCAAGTATTTGTTTATAGCAATGCAAGAACGGCCTAACATACCCCTAAGGTCATTGAGGCAAAGCCTCACTCACTAATGTGGAGTCTAGTAAGATACTCTAAGGACACATTGGCAAATCCTCTGCAGGTTGTTTAGAATTGGCATCACCTACGTCCCACATTTTAAAATCATAAAATCAAGCCAAGTATGTCTGCATTTTTTTAAAGTCATTCACCCGATATCCTTATTTGCTCTGAACTAAACTCTCAATTCTTTCCACCACACTGACCCCAAATGTTTATTTCCGCACCTACTACTGTGTCTACGTTAGGATCCTTTTCTTGGTGATTACTTGGCCTAACTCTGATATTTGAGTCTTTGGCTTCCTGTAATATTGTTAACACCCCTTTCCTCCAATCATTGTATTGATTATGTGAAACGAATGCTAGAATTTTATCTTTCCCATTGCACAACATTGTACAGAGTGACATGACACTTTACTATAAGCTTGAGGACGTGAAGTTTGCCTTCTCATCATTATATTCCCAGCCTCGGCACAGCAATTGTCCATTAGTACCTATTGGTTGAATAAATGAATGAACAAGTACACATCTTCCTAAAATTTTGAGTTCTGAGAGTTTATAAAAAGTGAGCTTTATAAAACGAAGGCAGAGATAGTTTTTGAAAGGCTCCACATCTATTTGGCAGCATTATTCTGTAGTGTGGCATGTTTCTTGCCCTTGAATATTCCCTTCAGTATACTGGGGAAACTGGCTATCTAACTAGCATATAGCTGAGGCCGTGGTAAAGATTTACACAGGGTGCTGTGAGAAGATGGCAGACAATCATGTGATCCTTTAAGGTCACGATGAGGAATTCATGCTTAATAAGAGTTTGAAATATTAAACAATAAAGCAGATAGAGGAGAGTGGAGAGTCATCTGTGGGAAGGTTGGGTAAGGAAAGGTATAGCATCTTACTACCAGAGGGTGATTACAAAAAAGACAAGAAATATGACATAGGGTAGTTGCCTGCAATCCAGTGCTCCTGGGGCATCAAATTTCAGGCAGAGAAAGAACTGAATGAGTTTGAGGGGTAGAAGAGACCAGATCAAAGAGGGCTTTTATATTTTGACATAGATTTTAAGTTCTATTCTGTGGACAGTTGGGAATGGCATGGATAATTTGCAATTTAGAAAACTCTGCGGTGAGCCGAGATCGCGCCATTGCACTCCAGCCTGGGTATCATGAGTGAAACTCCGTCTCAAAAAAAAAAAAAAAAAAAAAAGAAAACTCTGGAAGATAAGCAAAGGATTAATGAGGCTGGCAAATCTCAAGGAAGGGAAACTAGTTAGAAAAATACAGCAGTAGTTTGCAGGAGAGAAATATGAGAACCTGAGCAAGGTAAAAAATAGATGTGAAAATAAAGTGTCTAAACTTGGTGCTTGAATGGCTAGAGGTCTGAAAGTTATACTGGAGTCAAGAATAGTTTCCAGGTTATTAATTAGGCAGCACAGTTGGAGGGTTGTGACACTAATTGAAACAGAGACTGCAAGAGGAGAAAAGTGAGGAATTCTGTTCTGAATAATGTGTCTGCAGAACATCCACATGAACATGTCTGCTCTGCAATGGACTAAGAATTTGAAGTTTGAAGAAAAAAGACTGACAATGTCAGTTTGGAAATCATTAGCATACAGGCAGTTAAAACCATGAGAACGTATGAATTCTTTCAGTGCCTAGAAAAGAGCACAGAACTGAACACTGAATTGGAGTAAATAACATTTGAGTAGTGAGCAGAGAAAGAGACATCTATAAATGTAACCAATAAATATCAGATTTGCCTTAGGGGATGACATAGTATTTGCCCATATATAGTTCCCTACCACCCTCCAAATTCTATAACGCACTATAATCTGGCATCTTGTGCTCAAACTTTTTTTTAATTATACTTTTTATTTAGAGATAATTGCTGATTCACATGTGGTTGTATGAAATAATACAAAAAGATCCTATGTGTCATTTATCAAGTTTTCCTTAATGGCAAAATCTTACAAACTATATCACAACCAGGATATTAGCATTGATAATAGCCAAGATACAGAACATTTCCTTTACTAGAGTGTCCTCGTGTTCTTTTCTTGTTTTTAGCCAAACCAGTTTCCCTTTCGCTATCAACTCCTCTATAACTCCAAGCAAGTACCAATACATTCTCCATTGACCTAATTTTGTCATTTCATGAATGCTATACACAAATAGAATCTTATAGGATGGGACATTTTGGGATTAGGTACACAACATAATCTCTAGAGATTCAGGTTGTTACAGGTATGGAAAGTTTGTTCCTTTGCATTATTTGAGTAGTATTCCATGCTACGGATATTACAGTCCGTTTTACCTTTCACCAGTGTGAGACTTTCATTTCTATGCTTTTTTCCCACCACTATTAGGAATAAAGCTCATATAAATATTGTGTACTGATTCTTGTGTGAACACAGTTTTTTATTTCTCTGGAACAAATGGTTAAGATACAGTTTCTAGGTTGTATAGTAGTTACATATTTATTTTTTTTAAGAGACAACCAAGGTGTTTTTAAGAGCTACATTTTCCTCGGCCATGTGTGATCCAATTTCTGTGAATCCTTGCTAGCATTTTACATTGTCACTATTGCTTTTTCTGGCCATTCTGATTGATGTGTAGAGACATCTCATTGTGGTTTTAACTCACATTTCCCTAGTGGTTAATGATGAACCTATTTTCATGTGTTTATTAACCATCTGTAAATCCAGTGGAGTGGAATGTATCTTCATGTCTTTTGCTCAATTGTGTAATGAGATTGTTTTTGACTGTTGTGATTTGAGTTACATAGTCTTGTTCTTCGTTGTTTTCTAGGTGGCTTGTAAGTAGTTTCTCTTACATTAGCTTGTCTTTTTCAACAAGACCTTTTCCTCACCACAAAAGTAATGAAGGTAATGATCTAATGAAGACCATCTGATTTATTTTTCTTATTATGGATCATTCTTTTGCGCAAAGTTTGTAAATTCTTTATCTAATCCTGTATCGTGGAAATTTCCTGGTTTCTTTTCTTAAAAGTTATATAGCTTTAACTTTCATATTTAAGTACATGATTCATTTTGTTAATTTTTATGAATTTAGTGAAAATTATATATATTTTTTGGGGGAAGCCATGGATGTTTAATTACTTCAGCACCATTTGTTAGAAAGGCTGTCTTTCCTCCACTGACTTCCTTTTGCACCTTGGTGATGTGAATATCAGTTGGGCAATCTGGTATGGGTCTATTTATGAGATCTCTACTTGTTCATCAACTTATGTGTCTCTCTGACAATACCACATGCTACTAATTATTATAGTTGTAGAGTAAGCATTAAATGAAGTAGTCTGAGTTTTCTTTTCTCTTTTCTTTTTTTTTTTTTTTGAGATGAAGTGTCACTCTGTTACCCAAGCTGGACTGCAGTGGCATGATCTAGGTTCACTGCAACCTCTGCCTCCTGGGTTCAAGCAATTCTCTTGTCTCAGCCTCCTGAGTAGCTGGGACTACAGGAGCATGCCATCACACCAGGCTAATTTTTGTATTTTTAGTAGAGATGGGGTTTCACCATGTTAGCCAGGATGGTCTCGATCTCCTGACCTCGTGATCTGCTCACCTTGGCTTCCCAAAGTGCTGGCATTATAGACGTGAGCTACCTTACCTGGCCTTTTTGTACTTTTTTAAAAATAAAAGTGTTTTACTTACTTTAGTTCTATGTTTTTTTCTGTATAAATTTCAGGACAATCCCATTTATATCTAAAATAATCTTGTTAGTATTTTGAAAATAATTATATCAGACTTTCCAGTATATCCTTTTGGGGAGAATATGTTTGCTGGCTTGATTTTTTTCAATCCATTAACATAGTATCTCTTTTCATTTATATCTTATTTGATTTTTTCATGAATGTATAGTTTTCAGAATACAAGTCCTATACAGGTTTTATTACATTTACACCAAAGAATCATTTTTAAGCTATTTATATGTGGTATGCTTTGAATTTAGTTGTCCATGTATTTCTTGCTAGCGTGCAGAAATAAAATAAAAATTTTTAATGCTTATCTTCTATCCTGCAAACTTGAACTCACTTATTATCTCTAAAAATGTTTTTGTAGGTTGTGTGGGATCTTCTCTGTAGACAAGTGTGCTATATGCAACTTAGAAAAGTTTTGTTTTTTTCCTGATTTGAATGTCTTTGATTTGCTTTTTTCTGGTGCTATTAGAGACTCATAAAACTATGTTAAATAAGAGAAGTGATAGAAGGCATCCTTGTCTTATTCACAGTCTTAGGGCAAAATATTTGGTCTTTCATCAATATATAAAATGTTACCTGTAGATATTTTGAAGTCACTTTTCATTAAGTTGAATTACTCTCTATTTCTACTTTTCTGAGAGTTTTTATTATGAATCAGGGTTGATTGTGATTTTTCTGCATTAATTGATATCATCACATAATCTTTCTTCTATAGCCTGTTAACACAGTGATTTGCATAGATTAATTTTTTGACTATTTACCCAGCTTTGGACCCTGAAACAGATAACACTTTATCATGATTTTAAATTATGTTTATATATTGCTAAATTCTATTTGTTAATATGTTATTTCTAATTCTTATATATTTTTATAAAAATATGGGTGGTTTGTAAATATTTTCTGTATATTTTTAAGTGACATTGTTCTTTAAACTTTTTAATATTTAATCTTTTTCTTTGTACAGTCTTTCTATTTTAGTATCAAATATATGCTAGATTCATAAGATAAACTGGAAAACATTTTCTCCTCCTTTTTTTTTTTTTTTTTTCCTGGAAGAAATAGTTTAAAACTGGGTTTAGCAGTTTTTTAAAACATTTGGTACATTTCTCCAGTGATTCCATGTGGGACTGAAAATTTTGAGCTTGGGAGGGGGATTTTTAAGTTATTCAAATTTCTTAATAGTTACAGAGTTATCCATATAAATTATCTATTTCATACTGAGTAACTATGGTAGTTGTTTTTCCAGAAGTAGTTCATTTCATCTAAGTTGTCAGATATAGTCATAAAGAACTTCCCAAAGTAACCCCTTATTACCCATTTTTTATCTGCAGGTTCTATAGTTATAACTTGTTTCATTCCTGATATTGGTAGTTTTTACCTTATTTTGTCAGCCTTACCAGATAATTTTGAAATTATTAAAACTTTCAAAGAACCAGCTCTGTTTCATTGACCTTCTTCTATTTTCAATTTTATTGGTTTCTGCTCTTATCTTTGTTATTTTCTCTTTCTGCATAACTTGGGTTGATTTTGCTTTCCTTTTTTTAGGTCTCTAAGGTGGAATTCTAGATTGCCTATTTGTGACTTTTCCTCTTAATCTAACATATAAAATCAGTCCTATAAATTTCCCTCTTAACACAGCTTTAGTTTAATGACATGAATTTTGTTGTGCTGTATTTTCCCTTTTATTTATTTCAATGTAATTTATTTTTCTTCCTGATCTATGAACTATTTAGAAGTGTGTTATTTAAGTTTTTGGGAATTTTCCTCTTAGCTTTTTATCATTCATTTAGAGTTTGATTTCATCATGATTAGATAACACACCATATGATTTCAACTATTTCATATTAAGTTTTTTTATAACTCAGGATACGATCTATTGTAGTATATGTTCTGTGGTCATGTATATTCATTTTTTGTTGGTTGGGGGTGTAGTATTCTATTAATGTCTGTTAGATCCTATTAGGATCCACTCATTTTACAGCTCTTATTTGGTACATACTCATTTAAGATTACTTTAGATTCTTGGGGGTTAGACTTTACATCTTTGTATAATCTCTCTGTCTATGGCAATTTTCTTTGTTCTGATGTCTACGTTTTTTATGTTACGTAGCTACTCATGCTTTCCTTTTATTAACGTTTGCATGACACATTTCTCAAACTTCCAATCTGCCTATATATTTATAAAATTCTTGCAGACAGCATATAGTTGATGTTTTGTAATCTTCTCTATGATTTTTATATTTTTAATTGATATCTTTCCACCATTCTTATTTAATTTTTGTTACATTAAGGCAGAAGCCTGTCCGTTTATTGACCCTTTTCTTGTTATATTTGCGTTTTTTTTTTTTTCCTGTTACTTCCTCTGGGATGCTTGACTTTTTTCTACAATTACACTTTTATTTACCTCTAGTGATTTTTTCTTCAAAATTATGTCTTGTTTGTATATTTAAAGCATAGAATATATTTTGATTTATATTAATGAAATGATTACTAGTCAAACAAGTTAACACATCCATCACTTGATGTGATCATCACATCACCTCAATTAGAAAAAAGTTTTTGTAGCTGCATGCGGTGACTCATGCCTGTAATCCCAGAACTTTGGGAGGCTGAGGTGGGTGGATCACAGGTCAAGAGATTGAGACCATCCTGGCCAACATGGTGAAACCCCATCTCTCCTAAAACACAAAAATCAGCTGGGTGTAGTGGCATGCACCTATAATCCCTGCTACTGGGGAGTTTGAGGCAAGGGAATTGGAGGTAGAGGTTGCACTGAGCCGATATTGCACGACTGCGCTCTAACCTGGCGACAGAGGGAGACTCCATCTCAAAAAAAAAAAAAAGTTTTTATTGTGCTGAGTGCACTTAAAATCTATTTTTAAAGCAAATGTTCAGTATACAATATTAACTATAATCCTCATGTTGTATAAATCTCTAGAGTTATGCATCATATTTAACTGCAAATTTGTACCTTTTGGCTTATATATATCCCCTTCCTCCTTCTCCTCACCCATGAAAATAAGTACTCTATTCTGTTTCTGTATATTTGACTTCTTTTTTTTTTTAGATTCCACATAAAAGTGAGATCATATAGTATTTGTCCTTCTATGGAGTGTTTGTGTTTATTTCAGGTTGTGTATTTTGGCTACTGTTTACCATGTGGCCAACAAACATGGGCGTGCAAGTATGTCTGTGAGGTGCTGATTTCATTTCTTTTTGGTATATTCCTAGCAGATGGAATGCAATGTCAGAACTTTCAACAAGGCCACCAAGACCATACAGTGAGGAAATATAATCTCTTCAATAAATGGTACTGGGAAAACTGTACAGTCACATGTAAAAGAATATAACTGAACCCTTATCTTACAACATACACAAACATCAACTCAAAATGGATAAAGCTCTAAATGTAAGGCTTAAAACCACAAAACTTTCAGAAAAACAATAACAGAAAAATTCTGATACTGGCCTTGGCAATGATTTTTTTGTATATCACACCTGAAACTTAGCCAACAAAAGCAAAAATCAACAAGTAGGACTACATCAAATTTAAAAACTTCTGCACAGAAAAAGAAATAATTGACAAAATGAAAACACAGTCTCCTGATAGGGAGAAGTATTTGCAAATCATATATCTGATAAAAGGCTAATATACAAAATATAAAGAAATACACACAACTCATTTAACATAACAATGGGTTTTTAAAATGGGCAAAGGAACTGAATAGGTATTTTTCCAAAGAAGACATAAAAATGGCAGAGAAGTATATGAAAAGGTGATAAACATCACCAATCATCAGGGAAATTCGAATCAAAATGATAATGAGATGTCACCTCACACCTGTTAGAATGGCAATAATCAAAGACAGATGATAAGTGTTGTAGAAGGTGTGAAGAAACGAAGTACCGTATTCACTGTTGGTGAGAATATAGACTGGTACCACCATTATAGGAAACAGTACAGAGGTTTCTCAAAAAATTAAATATAGAACTACTGGTAATGTTTTTGAATCTCTTTTATATTCATGGTTGATATTGTATTACACTTGATATGCATAACTTTCCACAGACCAAGAGTGTTATCATTTACTAGTTGAGAGAGAAACATTATCTGACTTTTTGACCCTTGACCGTCTCACATTTATAATATCACCTTAAATATTTCTTCTATATAACATTTAGAATCAAATCATTGTAATGTTCTGTCCACAATTTAGAAACCCACAGAAAAAACAGTTTTTCTGTGTTCCTTACTTCCCCCTGATATTTCAATGTTTATTCTATTGTTTTCCTTCTATCTTGAGATCTTCATTTAGTCATTTTCTTTTAGAGTAGGTGTTGTTAAAACATGTGCTCTGAATGAAGAGACCCCCAGATATGCGTTGTGTGAGCAATGGTGCTGTTTATTCACCTGGATGCAGGCAGACTGAGGCCACAAAGGGCAACAGCAGAGGGTGGTGGGGTAGGTATTGGTTTTAAAGGTTTGTAGTAAACCGTGGAGAGTTACAGAATTAAATTTAGGGTGGTATTTGCAAGCTGTGAGGGGGTTGTAGGTTTACAAGCTGGGAGTTGGTCATAGAGTGTGGAGTCACAAGTTTGACCAAGGTGGGTTACAAAGTCTAATGGTCTTATCAATTGGGGCAGCAATAAGGAACAAGAGAGAATGTCTTAAAGTTAAGTAGGCACCTCAGGGGTTGATCATTTCTTCCTCTTTTCATGGTCTTCCAGTTACTTTGGATTTCCCAGGAACTCATCTGGAGTGTCCCTGCATGTCACAGAGGTTAACATGGCATCCAAGAGGCCATCAGTCTGCCTGAAAGTCCTTACATTTCTGTCTTTTTATATTAGTAATATAAAAGAAAAAGAAATGAAGAGTGGAGGGCAGTGGAATATTAGGAAGGCAGGCACAGAGGGGTGATGGGGTGATGTTTCTCAGGGCTTCTCTGAGCAGGATTGGGGGTGGCACAGAAAACTAAAATGGGAAAGAATTTAGACTGCTGGAAAATCTCAGGGAAAGGGTTGATATTGTGGCATTGTTAGAAGGAAAATTTGTTGTATTGACTGATAGGTTATTGCTTGCATACAATTTTGTAGGAATTGAGAGATTAATTGAATAACACAGGGTCCAAATAAGAGAAGAGAAAGATGGGTATCATAGGACTAAGGATTGGAAGAAGCCTTGACTCCCAGTTAGGGAGTATCCAGTCATCCAGCCAGGTCCAGAATAACCATTTACCTGATTAGTGAGCTTTTGGGCTTTGTCTTTTCATTTATTGATGGCATTGAGGCCAGACTGGTTTACATGAAAACAACATTCTTCATTTAGGAATAGGCAAAGACTATCCTTTTTCAGCAGTCAGCAAATCAAGACCTTTTCAGTTATGGAGGACAGCTGCAGCTAGGGAATTTACTTGAGCTTGAAGAAGAGATAGTGATTGAGTTAATTCTGCAATATGAGCAGAGTAATCATTAGGGGGGCTACAGAAAGTGATGATTAAAATGGTAAGGTCTGCTATGCCTGAGATCAGTGCAGTAATAATTCCTAACCCGACAAGTAAGGGGATCAATGGAATGATCTATTTATGTTGTGTTGGGATCACAAGGGGAACAGAGAGGCTTCCATTTCTGTTGACAAACTGAATTTTGGCAGTAAGGAAAACTACTGTATAAGCGCCTGTCTAGTTGGTGGGAAGGCAGATGTAAGAATAAGAACCATAGAGGAAAAAAAGGTCCTTGGCTTGGACAGAACTGAAAATGTAAACTGAAAAGGTGAGAAAGTGTCCTGAGGGGTTGGGGTCTTGGACCCAAATGCCAAGGAGCCAGCAAGGGCAGTGGCTGTTAAAGGTTGTAGCGGGTTTGGTAGGGTAACTGTGTGGAGGGAGAGTTTTCATGGTTTTCATGGTGTATGAGAAAGCATGTGGTATTTATAAGTAACCACTCACTTTCATTAACATGATTGCTAGGAGCAGAGAATGGGAGTGAGATTAAGAGTGAATTGTCTGGAGGGAAAGTGTAAACCGGCAACTTAAACAAAATCAGGGCATGTAGAAGTAAATGAGTACAGTGAATTCGAGGACAGTTAGAAAATAAAAGAAACAGATTTTCCGAGGTGTGAGTTAAGTAGCAGGGGCAACTGCATAAAGCTGGAGAAGGCGAGGGGCTGAGACTTGTCTCTCCCCCTCTCTCTCTGTTTTCCTTTAGAGAAAAGCAGACAAGTCTCTCCACCCCTCCCTGTTTTCCTTTAGAGAACTGGAGACAAGTCTTTCCCCGCTCTCTGTTTTCCTTCAAATTCCTCATTTGCTACAAGTCACTCACCTCTCATCATCCCCTTAAAACCTAACCACACTTACCCTGCTCAGCACCAGTACCCCATCCCACAACTGGTTTTAAAAGTTCTGAAGGCTATTATCACCCGTCTATTGCAACATGGCCTTTGAATTCCTACAAACTCTCCTTACAATTTCCCTCTTCTAGCTGTCCAAAAACCAGGCAAACCCTACAAACTAGTCCAAGACCTCTGCTTCATCAATCAGATTGTACTTCCCATCTACCTGGTTGTATCAAAACCCTATGCCCTGCTATCTTTCATACCCCCTTCCACAACTCACTATTCTGTTCTTGACCGCAAAAACGTTTTCCTCTAAAGCCCAAATTTCCTCCCCACCTGGCATTATCCTTCGCCAGCATATCCAGTTAATCTCCCTGCCAACCATATCCAGTTAATTTCCCAAACCCCAGCCCCATCCACAAAACAACAGCTTCTCTCCTTCCTAGGTGTTGTAGGATACTCTCGCCTCTGAATGCCAGATTTTGCCCCCTAACCAAACCACTTTATGAATTTACAAAAGGAAACTTAGCTGACCTCGTAGTCAAAAAATCCTTCCCCCATTCTTCCTTTCATTCTCTAAAAAAGGCCTTAGAGTGCTTCTACTTTAGCACTCCCCAACTCCTCTCAACCCTTCTCTTTTTACACATCAAAAATAAAAGGCTGTGCTGTTAGAGTTCTTACACAGGAGCCAGACCCAGGACCTGTAGTCTTTTTATCCAAACAACTTAACCTCACAGTCCTGGGCTGGTCCTCATGCCTACGTACTCTGTTTTGTCATTGAGGCTGTGCTATAAGCAGGCACAGCCAGGAAGGCACCCTGGAAGAGGTTGGCAGGCAATGAGGCGCTAAGAGCAGACTAGCCCCATCTCAAAGGCAAGACCACCTTGCTCTGTCCAGATCTGACAGTCAACAAAAGCCGATGCCACCTTGAAGAGGGTGGCAAGCCTTAGGTTTGGGTAACCCTGGCTGTGCTCCAATGCAAACATTCTGGCACCCAACACTCTGGGTTCTGCACAGGCTGGAATCCTGTTTCTGTCAACTCCCTGAGGAGCTCTGTCAACTAAAATGTCCATGAGGATTGTGGGGTCTCCACAGCTAGGATTCTGGATGTCTGTGGTGAGAGTGAACCTTTTCCCCAGACGCTGCTCAGGGCCAGGAATGAGTCCTGGTGCTCAGAAACTTTGTGCAGAGTTCCTAGCTCCTTCTTCCTTCAGCCCAAGGTCTGCACCCTCCCTCCATCTACTCTCAATGCCTTCTTTTAAAGATCTGCTCAGAGTGGGCTAGTCTTCCTGATGGTCTGGTCTCTCAGTGAAGAAAGCTCTTCTTGGCTGCATCAAGTCAGCCAACTTGGCTCAGCAGCAGGATGCTCTGAGTGTCCCTTTTCTCTCAGTCATTATCTCTGCATATTTTCTAGCCTCATCCTTTCCTCCTCTCCAAGTACTCTAATGACATGAATGCCATTTTGTTATAGTCCCACAGATCCCTGTTACCGTTTTTAACAATTATAATTCTAAATATTTATGGCGTATACTGTGATGCTTGGATACATACAATGTATATATCAGATCAGGGTAATTAGCATATCCATCATCTCAAATATTTATCATTTCTTTGTATTGGGAGCATTCAATATCTTTGTAGCTATTTGAAACTGTATGTTATTACCTATTTTTATTCAGCCTATTTTATCTGTTGTTCAAGTTGTATCATTTCTGTTCTATTTTACATCTCACTGATCTTTCCTCTGTCCTCTTTATTCTGAAGTTTAGCCCATTTGCTAAACATTTTATTTTGGTTATTTATTTCTTCAGTTCTGAACTTTCAATTTGGTCTTTCTTTATATCTCATATTTACTTGCTGAGCCTTTCAATTTCTCTAGTGAGACTTAATTTTCTATTTTTTAAGCTGGATTATAATTCCTAGTCGAATCATTTTGATCATGGCAACTCTGTAAACTTTGTGATATAATTGACCTGTCTGCCCTTTCAATATTGCTATTTATTTCCTATTTCTTCCCATCTCCCCCATTCCACTTGGATTCTTCTGGCTCTTCACATGGCAAATGATTCATTAAAAATCGGTCTTTTAAATTACGTTATGTGATACTCCGAATCTTATTTAATTGATTTTTTTAGCTGACTTTTTCTGACAGAGGAAAGGGAGCAGAGAACCGATTTGTCATTGTCAGGTAGGGGTAGAAGTCTAGGCCCTACATTTGGCCATCGGTGATGCTTGAAGGCGGGAGGTCCTCATTACTGCTGAATTCCTGTTCTTCATATCATCTCTGACTCTACAAAGGAGTTGACTTTATTACTACCTGGTAATAGTGAAAATCCTGGCTTTTCACTAGACTTCCTCAAATTCCACCCAAGCAGTGAGAGAGGGAGCACTTCTCTACTGCTGAATATGAATGGAAGTTCAGGATTTCCACATTGTCTCCACTGACATTGTTAGGGATAGGAGTGTGCTTATAATTTGACATGGAGGATGAATGTTTTGGGTCCCTACATAGCCTTCTTTGGTACTACCACAGTAAGAGTGTTGGGGTACTTTGTTATAGCCTCATGAGAGTGAAAATCTAAGATCTCCAACCAACCTTTGTTGGCATGGATGGGCTCCAAAGTATTTTCTTTGCTGTTTGACTGAACACTGAGTTGTTATTTTCTACTAATATTTCATCTTGTGGGGCTGCCCTTTCCTAGTTATTTGGCTAGAGACAGCAGATTTTTATTGGAACATTTTAATTTTCCTGTATCTACACCTCTTAGCATTTCTAGAGTGTCACCTTATCCAATGACACAGGTAGGACATATAAGCACAGGTAGGACATATGAGGCCAAAAAAATACCCAGGGAACTCATCACTTCATTGCTCTAGTCCCACATTCTTTAGGCAATGTGCCTTCTTTCCATTTTATTGCACCTTACATTGGCTTTATATATCATAACCACAGTTTTAAGTTGTAATTGAGAGAGAAACATGGACAAGTATGTTTACTACAGCTTCCTAGAAGTAGCAGCATCTTTTTGATTAATAGCCTCCAATATATTGTCAATGGTTTCCATATTCCCAAAGTTAATGGATTCCTTTCCATTTTTAGAAGAAAAATATTCCTTAGAGCTTAGGAACATGGCAAATACATAATTACTAATCATATTATAGTTTTCTAATTTAGCAAACACTTTGGAAATTGTAGCATCTTGAAACTGTCTTCTGCACAGTTCTTGAACCTCTACGCTTCTTATGATACTAATTAATAGGTATTTGGGTCAGCTAGTTATCTGGCTTTCATTTTTACCAGGGATTGAACATGAATATGAGTTAACGCAATGGGAAAAGTAAGGATGGACAACTTTTTTGAGATATTTGAATGAGAAAGAAATGAGTACAAGATAGGTAAATAAACGGTTTTAAGAAGAAAAACTTGGGCATAGTTTATAGTTAATGGACAAGAAACTTGAGAATTAAAACTGGAGAAACTAAAAGGTAAGGAGGTGGAATAATCCTGAAGGAAATATAAGGCTTTGGGTTTATATACAGGAATTGGCGTTAACTTTGAACAGACAAACTCAACTCATTGACTGACTAGAATGTGTATGAAAATTAGTAACTGGAGAAACTGGGTGTTGAAGATTATCATAGGTAGTCCCAACAGTGAATGAAATTTCAGGCAGTATATTTTCATAAGATGAGTAAAAGATGGGTACATGGAATATTAAAGTAAGTAGTGAAGTTTTTGTTGGAAATGGAAAAGGACGAAGTTTATCTCTATTTCATTTAGTGATTGACATAACGGAGATCAAATATGGTTATGATATTATGTATTATCTTGTGTATATCTCATCACAGTTAAATTATACATGTTTAGGGTTACTGAAGACAGTCCTTATTTGCAATCCAAAATTAAGATACATAGTATACTGAGGAATAACCATAGGCACCCAAGGATAGTTGTGCTAATCAGAGATGCTCAGACAATAAACATATCCAAGGTAGGAAGGAAAAACCCTCAAAAGTCTAGATGGATCACAAGAACAAAAACCAATCAGAAAGTAGAATGCTTTGTGATATTCAAGAATGACCTTAGTAAAAGGTAAAAGATTTATATGATGTGAAGAGAAACCAGAGTCTTGGCAGGGAGGACTGGATTTCTGCCAACATGGTGGAATAGTAACAGCTCCCGTGCACAGTTTCCAGTGAGAATGATGCAGAACGGGGGAGATCTCTGCATTTCCAACTGAGGTACCAGGTTCATCTCATTGGGACTGGTTAGACAGCAGGTGTAGCCCAAGGAGGGCGAGCCAAAGCAGGGTAGGGTGTTGCCTCACCTGGGAAGTGCAAGGGATTGGAGAACTATCTCTCATAGCCAACATAAGCTATTAGGGATTTTTTCTGACCTCTGGAACTCTGACTCAGATACTGTGCTTTTCCCATGGTCTTCACAACTCACAAACTAGGAAATTCCCTCCAGTGCCTACAACACCAGTGCTCCAGGTTTCCAGCACAAAATTCGGTGGCTGTTTTAGCCGCAGCAGTTTTTTTTCTTCTCATACCTCAGTGGTGCCTAGACCACTGGCTAGACAGAACCACTCATTCCCCTGAAAAAGGGGGCTGAATCCAGGGAGCCAAGTGATTTGGCTCAGTGTGTCCCACCTCCACGAAGACCAGCAAGCTAAGATCCACGGGCTTGAATTTCTTACAGACATCACAGGAGCCTGAGCTCAACCTGAGACTTTGGAGCTTGCTGGGGGGAGGGGCGTAGGCCATTGCTGAGGCTCAGGTAGGGAGATTTAACCTTGCCTGTGTAAACAAAGTCCCTGGGAAATTTACACAGAAACTGGGGGGAGCCCACCACAGCTCAGCAAGACCTCTGCAGCAGACTGTCACTAGACTCCCTTCTAGCTGGGCAGGGCATCTCTGAAAAAAGGCAACAGCCTGTCAGGGACTTATAAATAAAGCTCCTACCATCCTGCAACATAGCACTGGAGAAAAGAGGTGGCTGTGGGTTCAGCTTCAGCAGACTTAAATGTCCCTGCCTGGCAGCTCTAAAGGAAACAATGGATCTCCCAGCACTTCCCCAACCTAGAAAGTCAGGCCAACATTCAAATTAAGGAAATACAGAGACCACCACAAAGATACTCCTTGAGAAGAACAATGCCAAGACACATAATCATGTTCACCAGGGTTGAAATGAAGGAAAAAATGCCAAGGACAGCCAGAGAGAAAGGTCAGGTTATTCAGGTTATACACAAAGGGAAGCTCTTGAGCTCTGATAAGGAATAGACTGCCTCCTCAAATGGCTCCCTGACCCCCAATTATCCTTAAAGGGAGACATCTCCCAGCAGGGGCTGACAGGCACCTCAAACAGGAGAGTTGATTTTTTTAAAAAGATCAACAAAATAAATAAACTGCTAGCCAGACTAATAAAGAATAGAGTGAAGAATCAAATAGATTCAATAAAAAATGATAAAGGGGATATCACCACTGATTTCGTAAAAATACAAACTACCATCAGAAAATACTACAAACACTTCTATGCAAATACACCAGTAAATCCAGAAGAAATCGATACTGTACATTTACACCCTCCCAAGACTAAATAAGGAAGAAGTTGAATCCCTGAATAGGCCAATAACAAGGTCTAAATTGAGGCAGCAATTAATAACCTACCAACCAAAGAAAGTTCAGGACCAGACAGGTTCACAGTCAAATTCTACCAGAGGTACAAAGTGGGGATGGTACCATTTCTTCTGAAGGTATTCCAAACAATACAAAAAGAGGGATTCCTCCTTAACTCATTTTATGAGATCAACGCCAGACTGATAACACAAAGCCTAAAATAGACACAACTATAAAAGAAAATTTCAGGCCAATATCCATGGTGAACATTGATGCAAAAATCCTCAGTAAAATTCTCAATAAAATCCTGGCAAACCAAATCCAACAGCACATCAAAAAGTTTGTCCATTATGATCAAGTTGGCTTCATCCCTGAGGTGCAAGACTTGTTCAACATATGCAAATCTATAAACACCATCCATCTCATAAACAGAACCAAAGACAAAAACCACACAATTAACTCAACAGATGCAGAGAAAGCTGTGGACAAAATTCAACAGTGCTTTATGCTAAAATTCTCAGTAAACTACATATTGATGGAACGTATTTCAAAATAATAAGAGCTATTTATGACAAACCCACAGCCAATATCATACAGAATGGGCAAAACCTGGAAGCATTTTTTTTTTGAAAACTGACACAAGTCAAAGATGTCCTCTCTCACCACTACTGTTCAACATAGTATTGCAAGTTCTTGTTAGAGCAATCAGGCAAGAAGAAGAAATTAAGTGTATTCAACTAGGAAAAATGGAAGTCAAGTTTTCCCTATTTGCAGACAACATGATTGTATATTTTGAAGATCCCATCATCTTAGCCCAAAATCTCCTTAAGCTAATAAGCAACTTCAGGGAAGTCTCAGGATACAGAATTAATGTGTGAAAGTCACAAGCATTCCTATACACCAGTAATAGACAAACAGAGAGTCAAATCGTGAGTGAACTCCCATTTACCATTGCTATGAATAGGATAAAACACTTAGGTATACAACTAACAAGGGATCTGCCTTTCTCTTCAAAGAGAACTGTAAACCACTGCTCAATGAAACAAGAGGACACAAACAGATAGAAAAATATTCCATGCTCATGGTTAGGAAGAATATCTTGAAAATGGCCATACTGCCCAAAATAATTTATAGATTAAATATTATCCTCATCAAGCTACCATTGACTTTCTTCACAGAATTGGAAAAAACTACCTAAAATTTCATATGGAACTAGAAAAGAGCCCTAATGGCCAAGAAAATGCTAAGCAAAAAAGCAAAACACAAAAAAAACAAAAACAAAACAACATCAACAAAAAAAACTGGAGGCATCACACTCCCTGACTTCAAACTATACTTCAAAGCTACAGTAATCAAAGCAGCATGGCACTGGTACCAAAACAGATATAGACCAAGGGAAAAAGACAGAAACCTCAGAAACAACGCCATACATCTAGAGCCATCTGATCTCTGACAAACCTGACAAAAACAAGCAATGGGGAAAGGATTCCCTATTTCATAAATGGCATTGGGGAAAACTGAGAAGCCATATACACAAAGCTGAAACTGGATCCCTTCCTTACACTTTATACAAAAATCAACTCCAATTTGATTAAAGATTTAAACATAAGACCTAACACCATAGTAGGAAACCATCATTCTCAGCAAATTGGCACAAGAACAGAAAATGAAACAACGCATGTTATGACTCATAAGTGGGTGCTGAGCAATGAGAACACATGGAAAAGGGAGAGAAACATGACAAACCTAGGGCTGGCTGGAGTTGGGGGCTAGGGGAGAGATAGCAGGGCATGGGGAGATTGGGGAGGGATAATATTTGGAGAAATACCTAATGTAGATGATGGGGGGATGGATGCAGCAAACTACCATGGCACATGTAAACCTATGTAACCAGCCAGTTTGTTCTGCACATGTACCCCAGAATTTAAACTATAATAATACTAAGAACACAGACCTAACACCATAAAAATCCTAGAAGAAACCGAGGGAAAACCATTAAGGACATAGGCATGGGCAAGGACTTCATGACTAAAACAAAAATAGCAATTGCAGTAAAAGCCAAAACAAACAAATGGGATCTAATTTAACTAGAGAGCTTCTGCACAGCAAAATAAAGTATCATTAGAGTGAATCGGCAACCAACAGAATGGGAAAAAATTTTTGCAATGTTCCCATCTGACTAAGGGCTAATATCCAGAATCTACAAAGAACTTAAAGAAATTTGCAAGAAAAAAAACAACAAAAAGTGGGCAAAATGTATGAACAGACACTTCTCAAAAGAAGACATTTATGCAGCCACAAACACACGAAAAAAAAAAAAAAAACAACAAAAAGTGGGCAAAATGTATGAACAGACACTTCTCAAAAGAAGACATTTATGCAGCCACAAACACACGAAAAAAAAAAAAAAAAAGGTCATCATTACTGGTGATTAAAGAAATGCAAATCCAAACCACATTGAGATACAATTGTATGTTAGTTAGAATGGCAATCCTTAAAAAATCAGGAAACAACGGATACTGAAAAGGATGTGAAGAAATAGGAATGCTATTACAGAGTTGGTGGGAGTGTAAATCAGCTCAACTGTTGTGGAAGACAGTGTGGCAATTCCTCAAGGATCTAAAACTAGAAATACCACTTAACTCAGCAACTCCATTACTGGACATATACCCAAATAAGTATAAATCATTCTATTATAAAGACACATGCACACAAATGTTTATTGTGGCACTGTTCACAATAGAAAAGACATGGAACCAATCAAAACGCACATCAGTGATAGGCTGTATAAAGAAAAAGTGGCAAATATACACCATGGAATACAATACAGCCATTAAAAAATTGAGTTCATGTCCTTTGCAGGGAAATGGATAAAGCTGGAAACCATCATTCTCAGCAAACCAACACAAGAACGAAAAACCAAACACCGCATGTTCTCACTCATAAGTGGGTGCTGAACAATGGACACAGCGAGGGAGAAATGACACACTGGAGCCTGTCAGGAGATGGGAGGGCTATGAAAGGAAGAGCAAGTGGTAGGGGGATTGTAGAGAAAAAACACTAAGAGAAATACTTAATGTAGATGGGGGGGATATACATAGCAAACCACCATGGCACGTATATACCTATGTAACAAACCTGCATATTCGGAACATGTACCCCAGAACTTAAACTATAATAATTATAGTAATAATAATGACAATACCTAACACCATAAAAACCCTAAAAGAAAACCTAGGCAAAATCATTCAGTACATAGGCATGGGCAAGGACTTTATGACTAAAACACCAAAAACAGTGGCAATAAAAGCCAAAATAGACAAATGGAATTTAATTAAGGAGCATTTGCACAGCAGGGAGCATTTAATTAAGGAGCACTTGCACAGCAAGGAGCATTTAATTAAGGAGCATTTGCACATCGTTGGAGTGAACCAACAACCAACAGAATGGGAAAAATTTTTTGCAGTCTACCCATCTGACAAAGAACAAATATTTAGAATCTACAAAGAACTGAAAGAAATTTACAAGAAAAACAACAACCCCACCAAAAAGTGGGTGAAGCAGATGAACAGACACTGCCCAAAAGAAGACATTTATGCGGCCCACAAACACATGATAGGAAGGTCATCATCACTGGCCATTAGAGAAATGCAAATCAAAACCACATTGATGTAAAATCTCTCACCGGTTAGAATGGTAATCATCAAAAAATTAGGAGACAACAGATGGTGGAGAGAATGTGGAGAAATAGGAATGCTTTTACACTGTTGGGGGGATTGCAAATTAGTTCAACCATTATGGAAGAAAGTGTGGCAATTTCTCATGGAGCTGGAACTAGAAAATACCATTTGACACAGAAATCCCATTACTGGGTATATAGCCAAAAGATTATAAATCATTCAATTATAAAGACACATGCACATGTATGTTTATTGGGGCACAGTTCACAGTAGCAAACACTTGAAACCAACCTAAATGCCCATCAATGATAGGCTGTATAAAGAAAATATTGTACATATATACCACGGAATATGATGCAGCCATAAAAATTACAAGTTCATGTCCTTTGCAGGGACATGGATGAAGCTGGAAACCATCATTCTCAGCAAACTGACTCAAGAACAGAACACAAAACAACACGTTCTCACCTATAAGTGGCTGCTGAACAATGAGGACAGATGCACAAAGGGAGGGAAACATCACACACCATGGCCTGATGGGTTGAAAGAAAATGGGAGGGATAGCAAAGGGCCAGGAGATTTGGGAGAGATAACATCAGGAGAAATACCTAATAGATGACAATTGGATGGATGCAGCAAACCACCATCGCACATGTGTAGCTACGTAACAAACCTGCACGTTCTGCACACGTACACAAGAACTCGAAGTGTATTAATAATAATAATAGCAAAAGAGCTAACACTGTATAAACCCTAGAAGCAAACCTAGGCAAAACCATTCAGAACACAGGAATGGGCAAGGACTTCATGACTAAAACACCAAAAGCAATGGCAACAAAAGCCAAAACAGAAATGGGATCTCGCTAAATTAAAGAGCTTTTGCACAGCAAAAGAAACTATCATTAGAGTGAATCAGCAACCAACAGAATGGGAAACAATTTTTGCAATCTACCCATCTGACAAAGTACTAATATTGAAAATCTACGAAACTGTCAGAAATTTACAAGAAAAATCAAACAACTCTATCAAATAGTGAGCGAAGGATATGAACAGACACTTCTCAAGGGAAGAAATTTATGCAGCCCATAAACACATGAAAAGATGCTCATCACTGGTCATTAAAGAAATGCAAATCAAAATCACAATGAGATAACATCTCAGGCCAATTAGAATGGTGATCATTAAAAACTGAGGAGACAACAGATGCTGGAGAGGATGTGGAGAAATAGGAACATTTTTACACTGTTGGAGGGATTGCAAATTGGTTCAACCATTGTGGAAGAAGGTGTGGCAATTCCTCGAGGATTTGGAACTAGAAATACCACTTGACCAATAAATCTAATTACAGTCGTATGCACAAAAGATTATAAATCATTCTGTTATAAAGACACACGCACAGATAGGTTTATTGCAACACTCTTCACAGAAGCAAAGACTTGAAACCAACCCAAATACCCATCAATTACAGACTGTATATAGAAAATGTGGCAAATATACGTCATGGAATACTTTGCAGCCATAAAAAAAGATGAGTTCGTGCCCTTTGCAGGGACATGGATTAAGCTGGAAACCATCATTCTCATCAAACTGACTCAAGAATAGAAAACCAACACTGCATGTTCTCACCCATATGTGGCTGTGGAACAATGAGAACACAGGGACAATGGAAGGGGAAACATAACACATCAGGGACTGTCGGGATTAAGGGGACAAGGGAGAAACAGCAGGCGGTTGGGTGACTGGGGAATGATAACATTGGAGGAAATACCTAATGTGGATGATCATGGAATAAACGCAGCAAACCACCATGGTATGTATATACCTATGTACCAAGCCTGCACATTCTGCCCATGTACCCCAGAACTTAAAGTATGATAATAATGATGATAATAATAGTAATAATAATAATAAAAGACCTAACACCATAACAACCCTAGAAGAAAACCTAGGCAAAACCATACAGAATGTAGGTATGGGCAAGAACTTCATGACTAAAATACCAAAAGCAATGGTAACAAAAGACAAAATAGACAAATGGGGTATCATTAAATTAAAGAGCTTCTGCAGATCAATAGACACTGTCATTAGAGTGAACTGGCAACCAAAGGAATGGGGAAAAATTTTTGCAATCTACCCATCTGATAAAGGGCTAATATCCAGAGTCTACAAATAACTGAAAATAATTTACAAGAAAAACACAAAAAACCCCATTAAAAAATTGGCAAATGATATGAAAAGACACTTCTCAAAAGATGACATTTATGCAGTCCACAAAAACATAAAAATACGGTCATTATCACTGGTCATTAGAGAAATGCAAACCAAAACTCATTGAGGTATCATCTCAGGCCAGTTAGAATAGCCATCATTAAAAATCAGACAACAACACATGCTGGAACGAATGTGGAGACATAGGAACGCTTTTACACTGTTGGTGGGATTGCAAATTAGTTCAACCATTGTGCATGAAAGTGTGGCGATTCTTCAAGGATCTAGAACTAGAAATACCAATTGACCCAGAAATTGAAGTGCTGGGTATATACCCACAGGATTATAAATCATTCTATTGTAAAGACACATACACAGGTATCTTTATTGTGGCACTATTCAAAATAGCAAAGACGTGGAACCAAACAAAATGCCCATCTATGATAAACTATATACAGAAAATTTGGCATGTATATACCATGAAATACTATGCAGCCGTAAAAAAGGATGAGATCATGTCCTTTGAAGGGACATGGATGAAGCTGGAACCCATCATTTTCAACAAACTGACACAAGAACAGAAAACCAAACACTGCATATTCTTACCCATAAGTGGGTGTTGAACAATGAGAACACATGGACATAGGGAGAGAAGCCTCACAAACTTCAGCTTTTGGGGGCTTGGAGGCATGGAAGAAAGGTAGCTGGGGGTTGTAGGATTGGGGAGGAATAACATGAGAAGAAATACTTAATGTAGATGACCATAGGACAGATGGAGCAAACCATGTCACGTGTGTACCTACATAACAAAACTACATGTTCTGCACATGTACCCCAGAACTTAAAGTAAAATAATAACAATGATTATAATAAAAGGCCTAACATCATAAAAATCCCAGAAGAAAACCTAGACAAATCCATTCAGCACATAGGCATGGACAAGGACTTCATGACTAAAACACCAAAAGCAATGGCAACAAAAGCCAAAATAGACAAATGGGACCTCATTAAATTAAAGATCTTCTGCACAGCAAAAGAAACTACCATTGCAGTGAACTGGCAACCAACAGAAACGGGAAAAAAACGTTTGCAATCCCCTCTGACAAAGGGCTAATATACACCATCTACGAATAACTCGAAGTTTACAAGAAAAAAAAAATCCCATCAAAAAGTGAGCAAATAATATGAACAGACACTTCTCAAAGAAGACATTTATGCAGCCCACAAACACATGATAGGAAGGTCATCATCACTGGTCATTAGAGAAATGCAAATCAAAACCACATTAGATACCATCTCATGCCAGTTAGAATGGCAATCATTAAAAAATCAGAAGAAAACATACGATGAAGCAGAGAAATATGGATGCTTTTATACTGTTGGTGGGATTGCAAATTAATTCAACAATTGTGGAAGAAAGAGTGGTGATTCCTCAGGGAACTAGAACTAGAAATACCATTTGACTCAGAAATCCCACTACTGGGTATATACCCAAAATATTATAAATCATTCTATTATAAAGACACATGTACACGTATGTTTCTTGTGGCACTCTTCACAGTAGAGAAGACTTGAAACCAACCCAAATGCCCATCAATGACACACTGTATACAGAAAATGTGGTAGATATATACCATGGAATACTATGGAGTCATAAAAAAAGATGAGTTCATGTCTTTTGCAGGGACACGGATGAAGCTGGAAACCATCATTCTCACCAAATTGACTCAATAAAACAAAACCAAATAGTGCATGATCTCACCCATAAGTGGGTGTTGAACAATGAGAACACACGAAACAGGGAGGCAAACATAACACACCAAGTCCTATCAGGGATTTAGGGGATAAAGGAGAAATTCCAGGTGTTCGGGGATTGAGGAGTGATAACATTAGGAGAATTACCTAATGTAGATTACCATAGGATGGACACAACAAACCATGATGGCACATGTATACCTACATAACAAAACTGCATGTTCTGCACATGACTCCAGAACTTAAAGTATAATAATAATGAGAATGATAATAAAAGATCTAATATCATAAATATCCTTGAAGAAAACCTAGGCAAAACCATTCAGAACATAGGCATTGGCAAATACTTCATGAGTAAAACATCAAAAGCAATGGCAACAAAAGCCAAAATAAACAAATGGGATCTAATAAAATTAAAGAGCTTCTACATAGAAAAACAAACTATTATTACAGAGAACTGGCAAACAACAGAATGGGAAAAAATTTTTGCAATCCACCCATCTGACAAAGGACTAATACCCAGAGTCTGCAAAGAACTGAAAGAAATTTATAAAAAAAAAAAAAAAAAAAAAAAAAAAAAAAAAAAAAAAAAAAAAAAAAACCTCCATCAAAAAGTAGGTGAAGAATATGAACAGACACTTCTGTAAAGAAGATATTTATGAAGTGGCAAACACATGAAAAGAAGGTCATCATCACTAGTGACTAGAGAAATTCAAATTAAAAACCATATTGAGATACCATCTCATGCCCTTAGAATGGTGACCATAAAAAATCAGAAGACAACAGATGCTGGAGGGGATGTGGAGAAGTGGAACACTTTTACACTGTTGGAGGGATTGTGAATTAGTTCAACAATTGTGGAAGAAAATGTGGGATTCCTCAAGGATCTAGAACTAGAAATACTATTTTACCCTGAAATCCTATTACTTGGTAGATACCCAAAGAACTATAAATTATTCTATAATAAAGACACATGCAGAAGTCGGTTTATTTTGGCACTGTTCACAGTAGCAAACTTGAAACCAACACAAATGCCCATCAATGATAGGCTGAAAGAGAAAATGTGGCACGAATACACCACGAAGTACTATGCAGCCATAAAAGAAGATGAGTTCATGTTCCTTGGATGGACATAGATGAAGCTAGAACCCATCATTCTCAGCAAACTGACTCAAGAACAGAAAACCAATACTGCATGTTCTCACACATAAGTGAGTGTTGAACAATGAGAACACATGGACACAGGGAGAGAAACATCACACACTGGGGCTGATTGGGGTTGGGGAAATAGGGTAGGGATAGCAGGAGGTCAGGGTATTGAAGAGGGATAACAATAGGAGAAATATCTAATGTAGATGACCGTGGCATGGAATCAGCAAACCACGATGGCACACGTATACCTACGTAACAGACTTGCACGTTCTGCACATGTACCCCAGAACTTAAAGTATAATAATAAGAGACCTGACACTATATAAAGCCTAGAAGAAAACCTAGGCAAAACCACTCAGAACACAGGCATGGACAAGGACTTCATGACTAAAACACCAAAAGCAATGGCAACAAAAGCCAAAATAGAAAAATGGGATCTCACTAAAGAGCTTCTGCACAGCAAAAACAAACAAACAAACAAAAAAACTTTCATTAGAGTGAATCAGCAATGAACATAATGGGAAAAAATTTCTGTAATCTACCAATCTGACAAAGGGATAATATCCAAAATCTATAAGGAACTGAAAGAAATTTACAAGAAAAATCAAACAACCTCATCAAAAATAGGTGAAGGATAAGAACAGGCACTTCTCAAGGGAAGAAATTTATGCAGCCCACAAACACATGAAAAGACACTCATCATTACGGTTGATTAGAGAAATGCAAAGCAAAACCACATTGAGATACCATCTCATGCCAATTACAAAGGCAATCATTAAAAAAATCAGGAGACAAAGAATGCTGGAGAGGATGTAGAGAAATAGGAATGCTTTTATACTATTGGAGGGATTGCAAATTAGTTCAACCATTGTGGAAGAATGTGTGGCGATTCCTCAAGGATCTAGAGCTAGAAATACCATTTGACCAAGAAATCAAATTATAGGGCATATACCCAAAAGATTATAAACCATTCTATTATAAAGACACATGCACACATATGTTTATTGTAACACTCTTCACAGTAGCAAACACTTGAAACCAACCTAAATACCCATCAATGATAGACTGGATAAAGGAAAAGTGGCACATAAACAGAATGGAATAGTATGGAGTCATGAAAAAAGATTGAGTTCACGTCCTTTGCAGGGACATGGATGAAACTGGAACCCATCATTCTCAGTAAACTGACTACAGAACAGAAAACCAACACTGCACATACTCACCTATAAGTGGGTGTTAAACAATGAGAACACATGGACAAAGGAAGAGAAACATCACACACCGAGGCCAGTCAGTTTGGGGAATAGTGTAGAGAGAGCAGGGGGTTAAAGGAATAAAGGGGAATAACATTAGGAGAAATACTTGAGGCAGATGACCATGGGATGGATGGATGTAGGTATACATTGGCACATGTATATCTACATAACAAATCTGCACATTCTGCACATATACACTAGAACTTGAAGAAGAAGAAGAAGAAAGAAGAAGAAGAAAGAAGAAGAAGAAAGAAGAAGAAGAAGAAAGAAGAAGAAGAAGAAGAAGAAGAAGAAGAATAGTAAAAGACCTAGCACCATAAAAACCCTGAAAGAAAACCTAGGCAAAACCATTCAGTACATAGGCATGGGCAAGGACTTCATGACTAAAACAGCAAAAGCAATGACAACAAAAGTCTAAACAGACAAATGGGTTAGCATTAAAGAGCTTCTGCAGAGATAAATAAACTATCATTAGAGGGAACCAGCAACCAACAGAATGGGAAAAAATTTTTGCAATCTACCCATCTGACAAAGGGCTAATATCTAGAATCTACAAACAACTGGAAGAAACTTACAAGAAACAAACAAACAAACAAACAAACAAAAAAACCAAAAACAAACATCAAAAAGTGGTCAAAGAATATGAATAGACGGTTCTCAAAAGAAGACATTTATGCAGCCCACAAACACATGAAAAGACAGTCATCATCACTGGTCATTAGAGAAATGCAAATCAAAACACATTGAGATACCATCTCATGCCGGTTACAATGGCAATCATTAAAATATGAGGAGACAACAGATGCTGAAAACAAATGGGATTCCATTAAATTAAAGAGCTTCTTTAGAGATAAAGAAATTACCATTAAAGTAAATAGGCAACCAAAGGAATGGGAAAACATTTCTGCAATCTACCCATGTGAAAGGGCTAAAATCCAGAATCTACAAAAAACTGGAAGAAATTTATAAAAAATAAACAACCCCATCAAAAACTGGGCAAAGAATATGAACAGACAGTTTTCAATAGAAGACATTTATGCAGCCCACAAACACATGAAAAGGCAGTCATCATCCGTGGTCATTAGAGAAATACAAAACACATTGAGATACCATCTCACATCGGTTAGAATAGCAATCATTTAAATATCAGGAGACAACAGATGCTGAAGAGGATTTGGAGAAATAGGAATGCTTTTACACTGTTGGTGGGATTGCAAATTAGTTTAACCATTGTGGAAGAAAGTGTGGCGATTCCTCAAGGATGTAGAACTAGAAATGCCATTTGACCCAGAAATCCTAGTACTGGGTATATACCCAAAGAATTATAAATCTTTCTTGTAAAGACACATGCATACATATGTTTATTGGGGCACTATTCAAAATAGCAAAGACCTGGAACCTAACAAAATGCCCATCAATGATAGACTATATAAAGAAAATGTGGCATGTCTACACCATGGAATATGATGCAGCCATAAAAAGAGGACATCATATCCTTTGAAGGGACATGGATGAAGCTGGAACCCATCATTCTCAATGAACTGACCCAAGAACAGAAAACCAAACAGTGCATGATCTCACTCATAAGTGGGTGTTGAACCATGAGAACACATGGACACAGGGAGAGAAAGCTCACAAACTGGGGCCTGTCAGGGGTTGGGGGCATAAGAGAGGTATAGCAGGAGGTCAGGGAATTGGGGAAGGATAACATGAGGAGAAATACTTAATTTAGATGGCCATGGGATGGATGTAGCAAACCACCATGGCATACGTATAGCTACGTAACAAACCTGCATGTTCTGCACATTTATCCCAGAGTATAATAATAATAAAAATGATAATAGAAGACCCAACACCATATACACCCTAGAAGAAAACCTAGGCAAAACCACTGAGAACATAGGCATGGGCAAGGACTTAATGACTAAATCCCAAAAGCAATGTCAACAAAAGCCAATACAGACAAATGGGATCTAATTAAATTAAAGGGCTTCTGCACAGCAAAAGAAAGTATCATTAGAGTGAATTGGCAACCAACAGAATGGGAAAAATTTTTTGCAATCAATCTATCTGACAAAGGGCTAATATCGATAATATACAAAGAACTTAAAAACATTTACAAGAAACAAAGAAACTAACCTATAAAAAGTGGGTGAAGGATATGAACAGACACTTCAAGACATTTACAAGAAAAGATGGTCATCATCATTGGTCTTTAGCAAATTCAAATCCAAACCACACTGAGATACCATCTCATGCCGGTTAGAATGGCAATCATTAGAAAATTAGGAGACAACAGATGCTGGAGAGGATGTGGAGAAATTGGAACACTTTTATACTGTTGGTGGGAGTGTAAATTAGTTAAACCATTGTGGAAGAAAGTGTGGAGATTCTTCAAGGATCTAGTAATAGAATTACCATTTGACTCAGGAATCCTGGTACTGGGTAGATACCCAAAGGATCATAAATAACTCTATTATAAAGACCCATGCACATGTATGTTTGTTTCAGCCAGGTTCACAGTGGCAAAGACTTGAAAACAACCCAAATGCCTATCAATGTTAGAATGCATAAAGAAAACAGGGCACATATCCATCATGGAATAGTATGCAGCCACATAAAAGGATAAGTTCGTGTTCTTTGTATGAACATGAATGAAGCTGGAACCCATCACGCTCAGTAAACTGACTCAAGAATAGAAAATCAAACACCACATGTTCTCACCTATAATTAGGTGTTGAACATTGAGAACACATGGACAAGGGCAAGAAACATTACACACCAGGGCCTATCTGGCATTAGGGGGTTAGGGGAGGGATAGCAGGGGGTCGGGGGATGAGGAGGGATAACATTTAGAGAAATACTTAATGTAGATGACCATGGATGGATGCAGCAAACCACCATGGCACGTGCATACGTATGTAACAAACCTTCACATTCTACACATGTATCCCAGAGCTTAAAGTATGATAATAATAAAGAAAGACCCAACACCATATAATCCCTAGAAGAAATCCTAGGCATAACCCTTCAGAACATAGGAATGGGCAAGGACTTCCCAACCAAAACACCAAAAGCAATGGCAAGGAAAGCCAAAATAGACAAGTAGAATCCCATTAAATTAAACAGCTTCTGCACAGCTAAAGAAGGTATCATTAGAGTGAATCATCAGACAGAATGGGAAAATATTTTTGCAATCTGCCCATCTGACAAAGGGCTAATATCCAGAATCTACAAAGAACTGAAAGAAATTTACAAAGTAAAAGCAAACACCCTCATCAAAAAGTGGGAAAAGGATATGAACAGACACTTTTAAAAAGAAGAAATTTATGCAGCCTACAAACATATGAAAAAAAGCTCATCATCACTGATCATTAGAGAAATGTAAATCAAAACCACATTGAGATTCCACTCACGCAAGTTAGAATGGTGACATTAAAAAATGAGAAGACTACAGATGCGGAAGAGGACATGGAAAAATAGGAATGCTTTGACCCTGTTGGTGGGAGGGCAAATTAGTTTAAACATTGTGGAAGACAATGTTTAAACTAATTTGCCCTCCCACCAACAGGGTCAAAGTGTTCCTATTTCTCCACATCCTCTACAGATGCTGGAGAGGATGTGGAGAAATAGGAACACTTTGACCCTGTTGGTGGGAGTGTAAATTAGTTCAACCATTATGAAAGATAGTGTGGCAATTCCTAAGGATCTAGAACTAAAAATACCATTTGACCCAGAAATCCCATTACTGGGTATATACCCAATGGATTATAAATCATTCTATTATAAAGACACATGCATATATGTTTACTGTGGTACTGTCCACAATAGGAAAGACTTGGAACCCAAATGCCTATCAATGATAGACTGTATAAAGATAATGTGGCACATATACACCATGGAATACTATGCAGCCATAACAAAAGATGAGTTTGTGTCCTTTGCAGGTAATGGTTGAAGATGGAAACCATCATTCTCAGCAAAGTCACACAAGAACCAAAACCCAAGTACAGCATCTTCTCACCCATAAGTGGGTGTTGAAAAAAAGAGAACACAGGGACACAGAGAGGGAAACATGACACACTGGGACCTGTGGGGGGGTGTCTAGGGGAGGGACTGCAGGGGGTAGGGGGATTCAGGAGAGGTAACTTCAGGATGACGGTGGAATGGATGCAGAAAACCAACATGGCCCGTGTATACCTATATAACTAACCTGGACATTCTGCACGTGTACCACAGAACTTAACATTTAATAATAATAATAATAATAATAAAAGTCCTAACACCATAAAAACCCTAGAAGAAAACCTAGGCAAAACCATCCAAACATAGCATGGGCAAAAGCAATGGTAACAAAAGCCAAAATAGACAAATGGGATCTAGTTCAGCTAAAGTGCTTCTGCATGGCAAAAGAAACCATCATTAGAGTGAACCAGCAACCAACAGAATGAGAAAAATTTTTGTAATCTACCTATCTGACAAAGTACAAATATCCAGAATCTGGAAGAACTGAAACAAATTTACAAGGAAAAAACAACCCCATTAAAAAGTGGGCAGAGGATATGAAGAGACACTTCTCAGAAGACGACATTTATGTAGCCCACAACCACATGAAAAAAAGCTCATCATCGCTGGTCATTAGGGAGTAGCAAATCAAAACCACATTGAGATACCATCTCATGCCAGTTAGAATGGCAATCATTAAAAAATTAGGAGACAACAGATGCTGGAGAGGATGTGGAGAGATAGGAACACTTTTACACTGTTGGTGGGAGTGTAAATCAGTTCAATCATTATGGAAGACAGTGTGCAAATTCCTCAAGGATCTAGAACTAGAAATACCATTTGACCCAGCAATCCCATTACTGGGTATATACCCAAAGGATTATAAAACATTCAATTATAAAGACACATGCACATGTATGTTTACTGCAGCACTGTTCACAATAGCAAAAACTTGGAACTAACCCAAATGCCGATCAGTGATAGACAGGATAAAGAAAATGTGGCACATATACATGATGGGATACTATGCAGCCATAAAAAATGATGAACTCATGTCCTTTGCAGGGACATGGATGAAGCTGGAAATCATCATTCTCAACAAACTGACACAAGAAAAGAAAACCAAACGCCACATGTTCTCACCTATAAGTAGGTGTTGAACAATGAGAACACATAGACACAGGGAGGGGAACATCATACACTGAGGCCTGTCACTGGGTGGGGGAGGCTAGGTGAGGGACAGTATGTGGCTGGAGGGATTGGGGAGGGATAACATTAGGAAAAATGCCTAATGTAGATGACTGGGGGATGGATGCACCAAACTACCAGGGCACGTGTTTATCTATGTAACAAACCTGCACATTCTGTGCATGTACCCCAGAACTTAAAGTATAATGATAACAATAATAAAGCCCTAACACCAAAAAAAAAAAAAAAACTCTAAAAGAAAACCTAGGCAAAGCCATTCAGGACATAGGCAGAGAAAGTGCTCTGGAAGTCCTAATAGAGTTTCCATTGGGTCTTTTTAAATTAATATAGCATAACATCTGAGAAAAATCTGTCATCAGCAGTCAGACTATACAAATGTTAAAACATATTTAATGAAATATCAGCCAGTAAGAATTCGGATCCTCCCAAAGAAATGAAAACATTAGAAGTGGCATAGACGTGAGTAAATATAGGTGTTTCTATTGCTTAAAAATCACAACTGATTACTTGACTCCTTAAAGTCAACAACAGTACATTGAGGGGTTTATGATATGTAGAAAAACCTATGTGATCATATGACAATGTATGGGAAAAACAAAAAAATAATAAGTCTCTCAGACTATGGGAGAGGTGGCATAACATTAATGGTAGACTATGTTAAGTTGAAGGTTTATTTTGTAAACTCGGAGAAATCACCAAAAATTGTTAAAGGAGTATAGCAAATAAGCTTGTAGAAGAGATGACATGGCATACTAAAAATGATCAGTTAATTTTTTAAAAAGCCAGAGAGAATACAAAGTAAACAGATGAGACAAATAGAATGTAATCATAAAATCCAAATCATGACGGGCTTAAACAAAAATCACACTGACACATTAAATTTAAATAGTCTACATATTCAGAGTAAAAGGTCAAATATTTGACTGAAGAACAAAGGGAGACAAAACTAAATGTATCTTAACTACAAAGCCCCAAATAGAGGAAAGATAAGAGTATCAAAAATATATACCTTGATAATCTTATTGAATAGAAAGCTGGTGTGGTTAGACTAATATCTGTAAAAACAGATTTTGGAATCAAGAATGCTACTAGAGATTTTTTTTTTAAAGCCTTTCATCATAACAAAAGGATTAATTCCTTAAGAAAATAATTATTCTAACTGTATATGCCCTTAATTCCAGAGCTTTAAAATACATGAAACAACATACTGATAGAACTGAAATAAGAAATTGGTAAACCCACCATTACAATTAGATATTTCAATACTTTTCAGTAATTTATAGGAAAAAAAGATGAAAAATCAGTTAGAATATAAGAGAATTTAACAACACTACCAGTCAACTTGACCTAATTGACATTTTATTCTAGGACATTCCAAACAACTACAGAATATTTATTCTTTTTACATGCACAAAATATTTAACTTAGACTATATTATGGGCCATAAAAAACTCAATAGAGTGAAAAGAAATAAATTTATACAAAGTATGTCTTCTCTTAAATAGCAAATTAAGCTATAAATGAATAACATTTTGTGAAAAAGTCACCAAATACATGATTATTAAAAAACATACTTCCAAATAACTATGGGTCCAAGAAAAAATACAAATAAAGATATTTTTTTCTAGTAAATGCTAGTGAAATGTAAGATGTAAAAATTTATGTGATGTACTTCAAGCAGTGCACAGAAGATAGTGTACATTTTTAAATACTTGCATTTAAAAAGAAAGATTTAAAAGTACTGATCTAAATTTCTATCTTAGTAAGGTAGAAGAAAATGAAAATATTAAATCCAAAGTTGACAGGTAAAAGGAACATAAAATTAGAAGTTGATAAAATTAGATATACAGGCGTAACAGGATAAATGAGGAAACCCAAAAGCTGGTTTTGAAGAAAAATCAATACAACAGGTAAAAAACTGTTGACATTTTATCTACACTGAACAGGTTTCACCTACACTGAAAACTGATCAGGACAGTGAAAAAGAAAAAAAGTACAAATTACTGATGTCATTGAGAGAAGACATCATTACTTATAACAATTTAATGACATCATAAATCTTTTTGCTAAACAAATTCCCTGAAAAACTCAAATTACTGAAGCTCCCATGAGAAATGTTTTTTTTTTTTTTT
>NW_016107415.1:3621547-3623830 GCF_001604975.1 Cebus imitator
GCAATTAAACAAAGAAACAAACCTTTGCAAAGGTACATTTCAGACCCAGAAAAGTTCACTGGTGAATTCTCTTAAAAGTTAAGAATGAAATATTATCAATCTTACACAAATTATTTGAACAAAATGGTGGTGAAGGGAACAATTTTTTGTACCCCAGAACTTAAATAATTTTTTAAAAAATGAAGGGAATAACTTCTAACTCATTTTATGAAGCTAGCATTTCATTGATACTGAAATATATAAAAGATACTAAAAGAAAAAAAACCACTTCATACCAATATCCCTTTTCAACATAGACACACACGTCTTTAAGAAAATAACAAATCAAATTCAGCAGTATGTAAAAATAAAAATATAAACCAGTGTTTGTCTCAGGGATGTAAGACTCAATTAACAGGTAGAAAGCCAATTAATGCAATTTACAATAAAATAAATGAGAAAAATCACGCAATAATTTAATAGGCATTTGGCAAAAATCACTACTGGTTCATGAGAAACCTTTCTGCACACTAGAAATAGAAGAGAAATTTCTCAATCAAGAAAAGGGCATATATAAGAACTTAAAGATAACGTCCTAGTTGGTGGAAACCAAATGTTTTTCTCTGAAGTCCACGGGGGAAAATGCATGACTATCCCTTTTTCACTTGCATTCAACATTATACTACATATACTAGCTGGTGCCATAAGGCAAAACAAATAAACTATAGCCATACATTTCTCTTTGAGTAGGGTATGTAAAATGTCCTATTTGCGTTTGACAATCATGTGGAAAGAAAACTTCACACAATCTCTAAGGATACTAGATAAAAGTAAATTTAACAAATTACAAGAATATCTAGTTTATAAACAAAAAGAAATTAAACTTCCATATGCTATAAATATTTAGAAGATTTAAAAGTAAAAAAATGTATAAATACTTAGGAAGAAGTAAACAATATTTGCAGTATCTGAACCAAAAAGTCCTTCAAAACATAGTTAAGCTAAAGTAAAGATCAGATAAACAAAGGAATAATATTTTCATGGCTAGAAAGATTTGAAATTGTGAAAATGTTAGATTTTTTTCTCATCTGTCGATTCACCACAATCCTTATTAAAATTCCAACTTGTAGATATTGGAATATGGTTCTAAAATGTGTACAGAAGGATCTAAAATACGCAAAATAGTCTCGACACAGGTGAAAGAAGTATGACACCATACGTAGTTCCAAGACTTGCTATAATGCTATGCTAATAGAAACTGCGTACTATTGTTAGACATGTAGATCAATGAAACAGAATCCAGAAAAAAGAAACTTATATTGCCAGTTGATTTTTAATAAATGTGCCAAGTTACTTTAATGGAAAAAAAAAAGTGGAACATCTGGCACTCAGGAAAAAAACAAAAAACAAAAAAGAGAAAGAAACACCTACCTTACCTTAATAGCAAAATTGACTTGAAGTAGGTCATAGAACTAAATGCAGAAACTAAAGTTATACAATCTCTAAGTAGATATAGTTGAAATTCTTTGCAACCTTGGTATAGGCAACAGTCTGCTCATTAAGGATATGGTTAAGAAAAATAAAACAATGAAACACAGACTGGAAGAAAACACTCGCATTTTAGATATAATTGGCAGGAGATTCTATTTTGAATACAAACTCTTACATTGCAACTATGAGAGACAAACCAACAACTACAAATTGGCAAAATATGTGAACAGACATTTTACAGAAGAACATACAAAAAAGGCCAATGTATATTAAAAAGAAAAGCTATTCAACATCATTAATCATCAGGAAAATGTAAGTTAAGATCATTTTTACAGTATATTTTTCTAATTTCCACTACGTGGCTAAAATTAAAAATAAGATCAACATACTAGGCATTGGCGAGGGTATAGAGCTACTGAGGTTTTTTTTTTTTTTTTTTTAATACTTTGCTGATGAGAATGTAAAGTGACAGAACTATTGTAAAAGTCAGTTTTGCACTTGTTTAAAAGTTAACTATATGACATAGCACTTCCACTACAAGATATTTTCCCGAGACAGATATTCTGTGTCCATAAAAAGATTTGAACATGAATGTTCATTGCAGCTTTGACAGAACCAAACACTGAAAACAACACAAGTGTTCATCAACAAATAAATAGATAAAAACTGTGATATAATCATACTGCAAAATACTACTCAGCAATAAAAAGAAATACGTGTGATGAATGGGTTTCAAAGTAAATATGTCAAGTAAATCAAATGGCAAAATATACATACTACGTAATTTCATTGATAAGAAATCTTATTATTATT
>NW_016107415.1:3625935-3632932 GCF_001604975.1 Cebus imitator
GCGCGCGCCACCGTGCCCAGCTAATTTTTGTATTTTTAGTAGAGACGGGGTTTCACCATGTTGACCAGGATAGTCTCTATCTCTTGATCCACCTGCCTCGGCCTCCCAAAGTGTTGGGATTATAGGCGTCATCCACTGTGCCCGGCCAATTGCTTGAATTCTTTTAGAGCATTAGCTGGCAAGCTACAGCTGGCTAGGACAAATGTGGCTTACTGTCAGATTTTGTAAATAAAGTTTTATTGAACCACAGTCACACCCATTTATTTGCATATTATCTACAGCTGCATCTGGTCTGCAATTGTAGAGTGAGTAGTTGCAACAGAAATCATACGACCTAGAAAGCCTAAAATATTTACTATCTTGTCCTTTATAGAAAAATTTTGCCAATGCTTTCTCTCGACTATTATGTAGCCACTACTCACCTATAAGTATTGAGCACTTAAAATGTGGCTGGGGCAACTAAGAAATTGAAGTTTTAATTTAATTGAAATGTGCTTAAAGTATAAAATGTAATTTACAGCATCAGTCAGGGTTCTTCAGAGAAGCAGAATGTATAGAAGATGTATTATCTCTCTCTCTCTCACACACACACACACACACACACACACTCTTAGAGTCAAATGGACAGACAAAACGAGGGAGAGATGAAAGGAGCTGGCTCATGTGTTTATGGACTCTGGCAAGGCAAAATCTGTAGTATGAGCTGACAGTCTCAAGACCCAGGAAAGACAGTGATGCTAATGAAGTCCAAATTCCCTCTTGCTTGGGCAGGTCACTTTTTTGGTTAAATTCAGGTCTTCAACTTACTGAATGAACTCACCTACATTACGGCGGGTAACCTGCTTTACCCAAAGTTGACTGCATTAAATCTTACTCAAAAAAATACCCCCCAACTTGACAAATAAAGCTGACCATCATACTTACTATTTTAAAGAAGTAAAATTGCAAAGACATTTTTTGAAAAATGTAAAGTATCTCCTTTTTACATTGACTACCTGTGGAAATTATTATAGTTTAGAAACAGTGGTTAAATAAAATTGTAAAGATCTGTCCCAGTGTTGTAAGTTTCACCTAACGTTGGAAACATTGGCCAACAATTGAACCCAATGCCAACTGGAAAAGAAGGTGCCAGGTGAGGAAAGTCCAAATGACTCTTATCTTCAGGGCAACTGTGAACTCCATCAACACTGTGCACTGGGATTTTGCTGTGGAATGACTTCCCAGACATTGACCTTGACAAAAATCAGGCAGTGTCTAGACAGAACTGTCACCGTTATTACTTTGTCTGAATGGATGTTTAGATTAAGTAATTAGCTAATTAATTAGATATGCAATAAATCTTTAAGTGATGCAATTAATTAACTTGATATTAAAATATGATCTATAGTTGCTCATAAGGGTAAGGCATGTTCATAAAATGTATTTGCTGCCCTCTAAGAGCTTTCTCTTTTTCTGTTTGCTTCCGTAATTCTCTCCTTCTCTCCTTACTTCCTCACTTTTCCCTTGACTCCTTCTCTGTTCTCTCCTTTCCTTCCTTCCTTCCTTCCTTCCTTCCTTCCTTCCTTCCTTCCTTCTTTCCTCCCTCTGTCCCTTCCTCCCTCCCTCCGTCCCTTCCTCTTTCCCTCCTTCCCTCCTTCCCTCCTTTTTTCCTTCTTTTCTTCCATCTTTATAGCTTGTTTGCTGTCGACTTTAACCCAGGATGTAATTCTGGTTCACACATTATCTTTGGCTATTATGCAAAGGCACATACCTTTTGGACGAACTACTTTAGACTTGGGCCCTTGAGATTTTTCCTTTAGATCTGTGCTACTTGTATCTTCTTTGGTTTTCATGCCCTTCCCAATGTAAATATTTTTACCTTTCTTTCAATTCTTCTTACAGAAACTTAGGTGAAATATTTGGCACCTATTCTAGCTTTTTCCCCCCTTGTATTATTACTGTTTATCTAAGAAGTGTCTGTTTAAAGGTTTAATAAAATTTATAATAGGCACAAGTATCTAACTGTATGAAATAATAAATTCTAGGTGATCTAATTGGAACCACTAAGCCACTATTTCCCCTGAGCTAGTCAGATTTGTTTTTGACAGGGAGTTAAACTTTAGGTATTACAAACTGCTCTTTACCTTGTCCTTGTTGCCAGTGGGACTTTGAGTAAGCTGAAGACAGTATGTCAGTGGTTCTCAGGTTTCATAGCCAAAATACTATGCAATCTTAATCTTACCATCGATTTCCAGCCACCTTTATGAAAACCTTCCTTTGATTAACTTCTTCGTGAGTCAATTTATTTTCTGTGATAATGCCACCTCCCATGTTTAAACAAATTGCACTTCCTATAGCAGAAGCTGTTGATATCTCATGTACCCTCAGCCCTCCTCTGAATTCAACAGTAGTGGAGACGGTAATGTCTGCACACGTAGGCAGCCTCCCCTACAAGGCCTGTGTCTCTAAGTGTGCGTGGCTCTCGGGCTGTGAACTGGTCAGCAATCATGGCTGCTCAGAATGACTGGGGGTAGCACCTCCAGGGATAATGGCAACACATAAGGGACGTGAGTCAGTGGGTAAATGCCCTAACTTCCCATCTTTTGTGTGGAAATACTGAAATGCATTTATAGACTCAAGAGAGGGGCCCAGCAGGGAGGTGCCTTAATTGCCCATAATGGAAACCTGCTCATTAACACATCCTTGATTGATTACAGTCCACTTTCTTCACTTCCTTACTCATGTTTCATGAAACACTAAGTAACTTGCCAGCAGCCCCATCAATTTCCCAGAATAGACTTGGAGGGAATCCTACATAAGACTCTTCCTTTATTGTAATAGCACACCGTGGACCCTGTGCCCACCTAATTCCGTGAGCTCTCTAATGCTGAAGGACTGAGTGAGTCATCAGGAGAACACCCGGCCATGACACAGCTGTAGTTTTATTATCTTCTTACATTTCTTACCATCCAAGACATACAGGTACACATAGAGGCAGACTTCTCTTCAATTTTCTGAGGTAAGGTTGGAAACTACATAATAGTGGCTTCTTCCATTAGGCAAAATACATTCATAGGCTTATGTCACTGATTCTTCTCAACACTTTGAAAGGTCAGCGTATTTCCAGATTGACAGATACAAATACTGAGACTTGGATTAAAGAACTAAGAAAACAGATATAGAATATGAAAGAGCATTTCAGTAAAAAAAAAAGAGGTTTTCTAACTTCAACATCGCTGGATACTATCAGACACTATTTACGATGGGAAGAGATTACCAAGAAAACTAAAACTTCTAGGAAACACCTTATTTTCACTGGTGTAACCATTCTGATGTTATCCTGGCAAAACAAAATAAAACAAAACAGGACAATTTTGCTAAGTTCAACAGAGTGGTGATTCAACAATCTCCCTTGTCCTCAATTTTAAATAATGAGGGGTGTGGATGGGGGGAGGAACTTAATGTAGATGAAACTGGCCATATTTCTAGTTTCAAAAGTGGGCCCATTTCCAACTATACACAGCTATTCTCTCATAATGTTGCTGCTGTCTTCAAGATATTTCTTCAGTCTTTGCCTGCTGCATCAGATCTTAACTGCTTTGCCTGGCCTTTGAAGTTAGCCTAAACGTATTCCCTTCTACCTGCTAGAATCTATTGTATTGCTGTTTGGTTACAACATAAAGCCTCCCATAGGGTCAAACCGGTTTTTTTACTGTCAAAATATATCCCTACTTTCTACCCACTCATGCCTGCCTCCCTCCATTCGGATCCTACGCATGCTTCATGGTCCAGCTGAAATTCTGTCTGCTCTAAAAGATCCCCACTATTCCCATCCTCAGAACTATCTTCCTTTCCTAGAATGTTTACCATGTGCTATGGGCTGAATGTTTATGTTTACACCCCCGACAAAACCCCAATACGATGGTACTAGGAGGTGGGGCCTTTCAAAAGTGATTAGGTTTAAGTGAGGTAATGAGGATGGGACCCTCGTTATGGGGTTAGTGCCCTTAAAAGAGAGCCATGAGGGATTGCAAAGTCTCTATGCTTTCCATCATATGAGGATACGAGAAGATGACCATTTGCGAACCAAGAAGTGGGTTCTCACCATACACTGGATCTCCTGGCACCTTGATCTTGGATTTCCCAGTCTTGACAACTTTAAGAAATATATTTCTGTTATTTAAGCCACCTAGTCCATGATAATTTGTATAGCAGCCAGAACTAAGACATCACATATGTCTTCATTCAATTTAGGGAAAGGAAACAGTTTTCATTCAATTTAGGGAAAGGAACAGGCCATGATGTTCCCAAGTTTCTCATATCCTTTGCAGCCTGCTAAACACGAGGTAATTGTGTAAAACACATCTTGGTTACTTACAGGCAAAGAAAGGAGAAATTCCAAGGTGGAAAGATAAGCAGCTACATTTCTGAGACTTTTTCTCCTCCAGGATATCATTAGCCAACTCTGTTTAACATTCTGGGCCTTAAGTGAAGGCAAATGCTAAAAAGAAAATTCCTTCAATGATTCCAATTCTGGAAATAGTATGCATTTGCACTTACAGAGGAAGTATATCTCACCTGTAAAATATGTAATACTCATTGTTCACTTACAGTGTAAGAGAGTCCCTTCTATATTCCTGGTATTGGGCTTTAAATTTTTTGCTGAAGTGGATTCCATGGAAGACCTTTGAGCCTTTATAGAAAGAGAATATTGCAATCAGCTTGCAAACATTTGAGACTTGCAAGGAGGAGAGTAAGCATTTTGTGTGGTTGGAGTGTAAATAAGGGAAATTTCCCTGGAGCTGTTTAGGATGTGAATCTGGCCCAATTTTAAGAGAGCTCCTGCTCTGCTCTGCAGCCTCTCCAAGGCACTGATTGAGAGAGCCGTCTTGAAATAACTTGGAAATAGCTCAGAGTTTGGGTCAGCTCTACAGAGGATGAACAGAAAGAGAAGCAGCTGTTGAGCTGAATGGATTATTGAACTAGGAATTTAAACAGAGTGGTACATGAGTGAGAGGCAAAACAGAAAAGGGGCTGCTCCTTAAAAGAGGGTGTGGAGAACCTCCAGAAGACTAAAGATGCTTTTTCTGCCACCACTGCTGGTTAATTGTTGGCTTCTTTCTGGTGCTGTCTTTGCTTACAGGAAGATTGTTGTTGCTGATGTTGTCTCAGACATTACAATAAAACTACAAACAATTGTGTTTCTCATAGCTAAGGAAAGGCTTAGAATAGAGCATAAGGAATGGATCACAAGGAAAATGATTAAATAGATGAAAGCCAAGAGCTGTTAAATGAGGGAGTGGCCTAAAAATTAAAAAAAAAACAAAGCCAAAAACAAATATTTAACTCTGTAAATTTAAAGATTAAAGGAAAATTACCAGCCACTCGACAAATTATAATTTGCAACTACTGCGTCCCAGGCACTTTGTCAGATTCTTGGACTAACATGATAAGTTGGTCAGACTATGATATCTACTTATCCCAGGAATCCATGTTCAAAGAGTACCTGGGCAGAAAAGGATTAAGAGATTCTTTGGTCAAGGCAGGCAATATATACTGTTCATTTCTAAAACTTGCGTTTGAATGCTGAAAGTCTTTAGGCCAAGTATATGTACTCTAGGTATTATAGTTCTAAGTTTTTCTTGTGTTTCTGAGTCACTGAATTTCCTGAAATACTTCTGTGGCTTTGAAGTCACCTGAATTTGCAACAACTCCTGGATATCCCTGTTACGAAACCAGGAGACATACAGAAGTTTTACAGTTTCAGGAACTGAAGGTAAATAAGATTAATGGATTTGCCTCCATTCTCACTGCTAAGGAGGAGCAGAGGCAAGACCAGAATCCAGGTCCCATTACTCTTAGTGCAGCACACGCACATCAAGGCTGTTGGTGTTCTATGTAATCACGGGGATAGAGAGAATCAAGCCTTGAATGACTCTCTTGGGTTATGCAGAATATTGGGATCAGAACAGCGCATGACTTCAGTCTTTTGCTCTAGTCACTTAGTATTCCACGTCCCAGCCCCCTTTGCTCATTTTCTCCCTTTCCCAGGTGAATAAGACAGTGAAGTAATCTCAGACAGGCTTTGGAATGGGTAAAGCAAACTTAGATGGACTGTTCCAAAAATCAATTACTGTTTCAGCTCTACTGAAAAGAGATGGCGTGGGTAGTGATGGCAGTCCCTTTTCAAAACTCCTTGTCCTGAGCTCTTCTACTCTGCAGGTTTCATTCTCCCTGCTCTTTAGGCATCATGTCTGAGCAGTGCCCTGATATGGACTAGATACTACAGCCCCCTTTCTCACAACATCATCTCCCAGAGCTGTCAGCATATAATGATTTTCAGTTGCAACTGACCAGGATGAGAGTATCATTTTAATTGCTATTGAATAACAGTAAATTAAGCAGGGCAACAGAGAAGAGGCAGTGAGAATGAGAATTGTACTTTTGTTCAGAGGCATAAATTTAGGAGTACTGCAGTTGTATTGTAACTCTGAAAACTGAGAATTTATGATTATTTTTATATACTGGGAAAACTGGAGTAGATTACATTTTCTTTCTAATAGTAGGTTTAGTTTGTTCTCTATAGAAAAATGACAAGGCAATAAAAGAGGTCCTTGTTTTATGACACCAGAATATTTTAGATAAGACTCAGTACTCACTCTTAATTGATTTCATGCTGGTGGAGAGCAACAGCAGAGCAGCGAGAGGAAATGGAACAATGGTGTTACAGCCCCCAACCAACCTGGTCACAGTCTGAGAAACACAAAAGAGAAAGGAAATTAGCATTTTTTTTGTGTTAGAAAAATCAACAAGCTTTTCATCCATTGACTGTCAGTCATGTGCCCCTCCTTGGACTATATGCTTTAGGGCATTAAATAAAAATGACAAGAAAATAGAAAGGTAACCAGGTGCAGCGGCTCATGCCTGTAATCCCAGCACTTTGGGAGGCCAAGGCAGGTAGATCATGAGGTCAGGAGTTCAAGACCAGCCTGGCCAAGATGGGGAAACCCTGTCTCTA
>NW_016107415.1:3639721-3670717 GCF_001604975.1 Cebus imitator
TGTTTGGAATCAAAGACTAGGTTTTATAATTCAACCAAAATTCATGATTGTGAGAAAGGAAAATGCCGGCATGTGGTAGAGGAATGCAGGATGTTTTCTTGCACAGGGTGGGCCCTAAGGACCTGAGGAGGTGGAGAGAAGCTGGGAATGGGGAGGGGGCTCAGAAGATAAGGCTGGGGTAATGTAGATGCAGTTGGAACAATGAACAGGCACTGAGGAGATGTGCAAATCTAAAGCAACACCTCTGTGTTAGAATGCGGTTGATAGATGGCTACAAATCCCTGTCATTCAAAGACAGAGCTGCTAGCAGCTTTCTAAAGGGCCTCATCCCAAATTACCAATAGGCATAATTTCCCCCTCTTGCCAACAGAAAATAGGGCATGGCCTCGCTGAGGTAGGAAGCTAGTTGGGTGGAATGATTTCAAAACACTAGGGACATGTTTGGCCTCAAAGCTCTCTCCTTGACCTGCCTGATGCTGTCTGAGATCATTTGACTAAGAACAAAGCAAAGCAGGAAGAAAGGACCCCTCGCAGTGTGGCAGACAGACCATTGCTGTGAAGTTCAAACAGACCTGTGTTTAAGTCCTGACTGCCAGCTTCTGTGCATGGGCCAGGCCTGAGCTTTCAAATGAAGATGGCAAAATTTACATTAGACTACAGAGCTAGTGAGTGACAAGTAAATCATCTGGTGCAATGCCTGTCATGAGCAGGCACTAAATGAATAGTAGAAATTATTAATTTAAGGAAAAATACAAAATTATCATAAAGAAACTTTTCTAGCTTGACAATTGTGACAACTTTAATGCTGATAAAACATGAATTGAGGCTTAGTTGAGAAATTATTAAAGATTTCTTCTTGGTCTTTACCTAATGCTCCTCAATCTGCATGAAATCATAACAAGTATTCCTTCTCAAAACTATGGAACACACGTATTATTTTTAATCTACCCAGAATCCATTTCTTCTCTTTTCAGTAACTGATTCTCAGTTTTCCTGGGTGGAAGCATTCAGTCTATCCTTGCTCCACAGAGTTGGTATGGAATTGAGCCTAACTCTTAGCTGTAGGATGAGCGACTGACCCAGGCTTACCAAGTCAGACTAGTGCATCCTCTGGCCATCCTCCCCTTCTCACTGGGGATTTGAGTGTGACTTACAAATTAGTCCAATCAGAATAAGTCAAATGTCTTATAACTCTTGGGAAAAAGAAGTTGTGTTTCTGCTAGGATTGCTGTGAGGACAGGCTGAAAGCTGAGAGCTGGCAACCAAATGAGAACAATGTGTCAGAATGAAGACAACTGGAAGAAAGCAGAGAGGAGATATGAGAAAGAAAGAAAGAAAGAAAGAAAGAGTCCTGATGTGAACATAGAAAATATGCCGCACTCTCCTAAGTTACCTGAATATTAACTTTATTTAATTCTTTCAAAAATTCTATGAAGAGGTTATTATATTCATTTTAGAGGAAAGAAAATGGAGTCAGTCACTGAAAGTTAAATAACATGTTCCAAGTTATCCAGTACAGGGGTTTAAATGCAGGCAATCTGGCTTCAGAATTCTTGCCTTAATAAATATACCCTCCTACCTTTTCATGAGCTGTTTCAGATTCTGGATCTCCTATAGTTGTCAGTAATATTAGCTAACACATCTTTTTTGTTGCTGTTGTTTGCTTTTGGCTTAAGCCAGTTTCTGCTAGTTAGGATTCGGCCACTAGCTCTGAAAAGTGTGCTAAGTAATTCAACTGCACACCCAGTGTGTTCTCTGCCTTTCCCATTGTCTCAGTCTTAGCCCAGACCCTCCTTTTCACCTGCTGAAGACATTACCCAAATGCCTTTCATTCAAAATTCTCTACATTCTGGCATAAACCTGTGTTTGGATCTTATTTCTATCCCTCCTCTACCCCTCCCAAAAAAAATCCTTTTTATTGGCTATTAATAATCTCTCTGAACTTGCAGCTGAACCAGTCAATTACTTTCTATAAGTCCATGGACATCTCTGATTACATGCTCCATTGTATTACTCGGGAAAAAGTCTAAAGTAGTATTTGGCAATTAAAAAAAATCTTTCATTCATTATCCTTATTAAATAAACATATTGGTCTTAAGAACTCTGCTAATATAATGTAGAATTTTTAAATTAATTAAATTAGACACTGGAGTTCTTAGGACTCACCTCACGCCTTCTCTTCTTTTCTTGTGAAGGGGAATGGATGAATGACTGTAGGTCTCTCTGACCTCCCAGTGACCCAGTGCTCCTTCTTAGTTTTTAAACAATAATTGGAATATGTTAAACAACGTTTCCTTGCAAGCATTTCCCCCCGTCTTCAAAATGCACATTTATTCCTTCTCCTTTCCTTCACAGGCTACCTGGCACCAATTCTGCCATTAACACAAGAAAAGTAGAATGTGCAGTTTACCCTTGAACAATGCAGGAGTTAGGGGCATCTCCCCACCTCATGCAATCAAAATCTGTATATAACTTTTGACTCCCACAAAACTTAGCTACTAATATTAGGTTGGTGCAAAAGTCACTGTGGTTCTTGCCATTACTTTTAAAGGGAAAAACTGCAATTACCTTTCCAAGAACCTATAGCCTACTGTTGACAGGAAGGCTTTTTGATAACATAAATACTAAATCGACACGTTTTGTTTGTTATATGTGTTGTAATACTTTATTTTTACAACAAAGTAAAGCTAAATAAAATAAAACATTATTATGAAAATCATAAGAAAGAGAAAATACATTTACAATTCATGAAGCGGAAGAGGATAGTCATAAAGGCCTTCATCCTTGTCCTCTTCATATTCAGCAGCTGAGGACGAGGAAGAGGAGAGGTTGGTCTTGCTATCTCAGAGGTGGCAGAGGTGGAAGGAAATCTAGGTATAAGTAACCTGTACAGTTCAAAGCCCCTTTGTTCAAAGGCCAACTGTACACTCTGTGTGTGTGTGTTTACATCACCTTATAACAAAGAGATTATATTAGGTTTAATCATGGCACCCATTTTTATTGGCTACTTTACTTTCTCTCTGAACCTCTTAATGTATTAATATACTTAATTGTCTATCTAGCTATATATTGTGGAGCTAATTTGTAGTGCAAAGGTGAAAAGAATTATTGGTTAACGTAAAAGCTGTTATTTCCATCCACGAAAGGCATAATTTTCAAACTGAAATCTCCAGGACTGAGACAGATTTCTTGAGCCTGTCCATGGTTCTCCACCAGACCACCTGAATCCGTTTGGAATTTTGCCCTGCCTCAAAAGTATAAAGGAGAGTAATCTGTCAGCAGTGGACATCTGAATTGCCTTCTCACCCTATCTGGTTTAAATTGACCCCAAAATTGCTGAAGCAGGCTAAGCATTTCCCCACAAGGTGCTGGTTATATATTGCCAGGTTCTTAAGCTCCATTCATAGTCTCCCCATTTTTTGCTGACCCCATTTCTTAATTTTCCCAGTTTAACAGATCTGCAAATATAGAAACTATAACCTCAAACCTATTTGCAACCACTCAGAAAAGACACGATAGGCTGAGGCAAAACACACACACACACACAAAAACACAAACACATCACCACCACCACCACCACCACCAAACACAACCCTAGGAGTTTGTAACAGAAAGCATTCTGCTCCTACTTTTGGAATACGTTCCCATGCCATCTCCAGAGGAACATTTGTGATTTCAGATGGTTGAGAAGGATTACTTTGCATTATTGCAGCATCCATATGGAATTTCTTCACAAGGCAGGACTAAAATCCTTAACACAGTCTCCTTCCTGATGACAGGTTATGTCTTGGTTCTCGCATCTGAACAGCAGTGGTGAGTCTCTTTGGGAAACTTTGTGATGGTGAAGACCTGAATGCAGACACCTTTGAATCTGTCCATTAGTAGAAATGACCCATTCAGGCGCAGTTCAACAGCAGCTGGATGCAGCTGCTTCTAAGGGTGAAGAGCTGCTCTGCTCCAGCTCTACAGCTTATAAAGTACTTGAAATTTGTGGGAAAAAATATAAATAAACCTTATGCTTTTACTTAGCATACCCTGAACATAGATAACTAATTTTTCAATGGTTTTCCTATAATTGACTGAATGTACCCTTATGAATTTCTTAAACAACCCTGATGGAAATTTGTCGTGAACTCATGTCACAAGAACAAAAATAAAATGTATATATATTGAGGGGTTCAGCTCTATCTTGAGTCATGTGTCTTAAAAAGAAGTGTATATTTATTTTTAATTCCGACAATTTCTGTTGAACTGGCCAATTAACATTCTTTTGATCCTGAGCCATTTAATCAGATTTTCTAGTGCCCTGGCTCCATCACAGAAGGAAACTCATTTTTGTTCTTTTCAGTTCATTGGGTAAGTGAATGCCCAATTACCTTCTGGGGCCATCACTGCTCGCTGCATTTTGGAGTTTTTGCCTCCAGGCTCCACTCCAGTTTCCTCTCCAGTTATCTTATCTCATTTCCCAGTTGCTCCGCCAAGTGAGGCTTCCAGAACACAAAGCCAATCTCAAGGCACAGAGTTGCAGGGTAAAAAACGTTGCTTGTAGTTACTGTTGTAGTTCATAATATAGAAGTCACATATACTTCACTCCTCTGTATTATTAATTATTTGACCCAAATATCCCATTGCTTAAATCCTTTGCCTTTATGTAATTCACCTTATATTCAAACTCCTAATGATTAATAACAGGGTAGCCTTTTTGTTCTCCAGAGAAAGAAGGGGATCAACCTTTCTATGCATAGGGATTAGATAATTAATTAATGCAATGTTTTTCACTGGGAATGCCTTAATGAACCTTTTGGTCTTGTTTTTCTCCCACAATTATATTCTAGAATTCAACTATAGAAAGATATTTAATTGTATAGAAGTAAATGAAGTGTCATTTCTGGAGTATATTAAAAAGCACATTGTCAGGAATCTGAGAACTACAAGGAATCACATGATTTAGTCATGAAATTTCAACAGTAGTAACCCAATTCACCTCATTAGAAAATAGAGAAAGAAATGAATGGAAAACTTATTTGGTGATGTAGGTGAGGGTATATGTAATGCCATTGAGTTCATGGTATTGCCACTGCAGAAAGAAAGTTAACAATCAGAAGTAATTCCCACTGACTTCTAGAGTATGTTGTAGGCACCAGCTAGATTTACTGAAGTCAAAAATAATTTTGAAAAAGCAACATTTTACTCTTATAAGTGTCATTCCTGGTATATAATGAAGAAAATTTAAAAGATTATATAAAAGCGAGTTAGACTCACTTTTCACTAATACTTTTCCAGTGTTAAGCAGTAATGGCACAATTTATTTACAACCATCTGTAAATAGATCTTTGTCTAAACCTGTATATTTCATCTTTTTATTATAATGAGCGACCCCAGGCTATTTTAAATGCTGTGAGGGAAGGGGTTTCTTTTTATATTTAATTTCTCAGTAAAGAGGGTATTTAATATGATTCACTCTGAAAATTATATGCTCTCAAGTTGCATTTTAAAACATTTAGCATACTCATGTTTTAAATCTGTGTTTTTGAATGCTCAGGGACTTGAGTTTCTCCTCTCAGCAAATCTTTGCCTCGGGAGGCTCTATCCTTTTTGTTCTTAGTGTTCCAGAAAAATGTTTTCAACGAGCTCATCTTCTGGCTCACTAATCCTCTTTTCAGCTGTGTCTAATCTGGTATTAAGGTGACCTATTGAGTTCTTAAACTATTGTGGTTTTCAATTGAGAATCAATTTTCATTTCATTATTTTTTTGTAGATTTTATATCTTTGATGAAAGAGTTATTTATCTATTTCTTTCAACATCTTAATCACTGTTAATTTAAAGTCTATAGCTAATTACACTGATACCTGAATTATCTATAGTTCTGCTTGTATTTTTTGTTTTGTTTTGTTTTCTCCTCTTGGTCTTGTTCTTGGTAATTAATTTTAATTAAATGTCGAATAACATATTTGAAAAAAATATAGTGCCTATGGATGATATTTTTTTCCTCCAGAGGGCATTAATCCTATCCCCTAGCTAGTAGCAGAGGGAAAGATCCCCTCAACCTAGTTAGGGAATGAGCTGACTTGACACTGCTTTGAAGTGCTTGTCAGACATTCTATTATTGGCTCAATGGCATTTCTCTGGGACAGCCCTGCAGAGATAAAAATAAGAGCATGCATCGTTAGCCATGTTTCTCCCTCCTTGTGGTCCTCCATTTGTTTTCTCCCTAGGACTGAGAAACACTGAGAATCTCTGCTCTGATATTCAGCCACTTTCTCCTTGTCTTCATATCTTCTTGTTCAGCACAACACTACGAACAAATGTCTCGAGGCAAAAATCTGCACGAAGTGCTAGGCTTGCCTCTCTCTGACTTCCTCCTCTGTCTAGGATCTTGATCCCTCAGTCCTGCCTGCCTTGGCAACCCCAAACTCGAAGTTTCACTTCTCATTCCTGTGAGTTCTTCTAAAGCTCTGATAGCTTCTCTGTATCTCAATATCTGCTGTGTGTGTGGATTCTCAGCCTTTTGACTCATGCCAGGGATGAACAAAGGCCCTGAGGAAAACAGCAACACCCAGGAGTTAGGCTCATTTTTATGGTATTTCCTTCTCTCCAGGTCCTAGTCTCTCAGGTCCTGGCTGCTTCAGAAACTCTGTGAGGCCTTTGAACAGATTTCTTTTTAAATTCAGTCTGGCTTATCTAGTTGATTTTGGTTCGATAATTTCCCTTCTGCAAGCTTTTTTCATAGAGCCAGAACAGAAATCTCTTTATGCAATTTGAAAATGCAATTTTCAAAAGGAGTTAAGGAACAAGTGCTTATTTCCCAGGTGTTCAATTATTTTGACCAAGGTTATGTCTTTCAATTATAAGCTAAAATACCCTGGCCTTTTAAGCATGTTCTCAGATACTTTGTGCATATTTTTTATTCTTTAAAACAGAAAATTTCTCTTGTGTCAGTTCTCCTGGGCAAAGAGTGACATTTTCTGTCTCCTCGTGTTTCCTAGTCTCATGCCTCTTTCGGTGTACGCCAGTAACATCAAGTAATAAATTGGAAAAAACAGACCTATATCCAACTGTGTTTTGCAGAACTTCAGAATGCTAATAATGATTTTATGTAAAATGTCTTTAGGGCCTTAATGAAATTTATTATCTGAATTTTCCTACATGTAACATTTCTTTGGCAGGAGTTCTCAGAATTTTAATGAATTACTTTGAATCTTGATGAAATATATATAGTATACAATGTTTTTCAAACTTATCTGACCAGGGAACCCTTTTCATAAAGCATCTTAGAGTTTAAGCATACAGAAGAAAAGATTTAGAGAATATATTTTTAAACACAACCTGCTCTATAAGTTTACAAACTGGATTACCTTGAAAAGTAGCAAGGATTTAACATATTTTATTCCCAAATTATGTAAGCTGCCACTCTAGTTAACAAAACTTTGGTAGGTAGACGTATTTATTTACCAGTAAGTACATTTTTTTAGTTCACTGTTGTTTTAAATTAAGTAACATTTGTGAATATGCTCGGATGCTGCTTTTCAAGTAGTACTTACTAAAGAGATGCTAGTTTGCTTTAGCACATAATTTCCCTTGAACCGTCCCATAACCCCTGTGAAGTATATGATACATTTATTTTAAATATGAACAAACTGAGGCTAAGAAATTTAAATAACTTTTCAAGGTTATAGAAGTATTATATGGCAGAGTTGGGATTTGTCCTATAATAAATATATTAATAATTTTGATTCCACAATACCAGATTAAGAAGTATTGAGAAAGAACAGAGGGAAAATGGTGAGAAGGGCTTCAAAAAATAATCATTCAGTTTATCAACATGGTGTCTCTTAATAAAAATGTATATCTCTTTCCCTAACTAAGTTTAGTAAACCATGAGGTCGAAAATTCCAGACTGGAACAGTGTACATCTTGATGGTAATAGTACTGAATAATATATCATAGCTAACACTTTAGTAGCGCTTACTTTATGTACAAGACAATATTATAAATGATTTATACATCCATATTAACTAATTTAATACAACAATTATGATGGTATTAGTAATAATTGCTATTACAGAAATCATTATTATTAGATATTTATTTTTGATAGGCCAGGCTCTTTATAGCTTTTAACAGGCTTTTTTTTTTTTTAAGTTTTCACAGTAAATACACCAAATAAAAACTAATTGTTTTGCCATAGTGATACTGAGACATAGAGAATTAAATGGATGTCCAAATATCACCTGATTAGTTATTCCAATCCAGACTATATGAAAGAAAGCTGGTATTTTTAATCACCATATTATACATGAGCCAAGCCTTGAGGATTATGGTAATGGGAACAAAAAAAACTGTGATGCACTGATTAAATACTATGCCTTTTTATGTTTTCTCATTTAAAGTCCCATAAAAGATTGATGACCAGCACCTAAGCAGTTGTATTGTTTTGTCTTATTGTTATGGTTAAATAATAAATGTTATGGGAGCTGGATAGAATTAATCATAATAGGAAAAAACATGTCTCAAGAGCAGATTCTGCAATCTTTTACTCTGGCAAAATTGCAACTAAACTCCCCAAAGATAATAAATGTAATTAATTTCTACCATCGGTAAGCACAAGATTTACTTGAGAATGGCAAGTTTAGGAGAGAAAAAAATGAGTTTATAGCCATAGAAATGAGAGCTTAGTGTTCTTTGCATTTATATTTGAGAGAATTAAGTCACTATTCCTTTACCATCACACTCCTCTACCTCCAGTCAGGTTAGGAAAGAAGATAATATTTTGACTAAGAATTTAATTCCTAAGAAGTATGCAGGTCAATATTTTACCTCTGTGTAGCTAAAAGGAGACATTAAGAAACTCCATAAATGCACACATACAAGACAAGTTGCTTCTTAAAATGTTTACTCAGACAAGTTTGTGGTGGATTTTGTTTTTGTCTTCAGTTATCTTCTACTCTCCCTGTGAGAGGTTTACACATCTCTACCAAATGCTATGTGACTTGCAGTGCCTGTCTGTGGGATGAATAGACTTCCTATCCAATGTTGAGCATGTCTATTTGACTTGCTTCCATTAATTGAATGTGAGTAGATGTGAGTGTGCAACATCTGAACAGAAGCTTTAAGTGCTATTAATAATTCTTCTATGGCAATGCATGTCATTGGCAGAGCCTACCCCACCCATCTGGATCCCAGAATAAAGAAGATACATGGAAAAACAGCATGAAACTGACAAATAATGTGAAAAAGAAATAAGCCTGCTGTGAACAGTTGAGATCGTAATATTACTTGTTACTACTGCAAAACCTATCAGAAGCTCATTGATACAAAACTACCTTATGCAAAAGTCCTTTTGATTTTTTTTCATTTATAGAGTGCTGTTTTAATTGTTTAATTTGAAACAATAAGTATGAGTTAGTAAAACAAACAAACAAAAATCCTGCCCAAGTCTACTTGTGGATGTCTCTGGGGTTCTCCTCAGGGAACTGATTGAAAAAGAGGAACAAAAAGTTAATACAAACTTAGTAATTATTTGTAAGGATTTGAACTCACAATTACAAATATTAAATAGCATTGTATGTTGGTATTTCAGAAAGTTTCAAAGATTATTGCAAATAGCAATATATTCATGATGACTTTGCAAAATTTACGAAGATATACCTACAAAATTAATGGGGTAGATAACAATAATTACATATCATCAAGAAAATAGCCACTTCTTACTGAGAACATTTTCAGTGAAAAAACACACTAAGCTCAGATTTTTGAAAAATGGTATATTCAAACAATTGGAAAGCAAGGAATATGTTACATTGTGGAAATCTGTGTTAGATGATTCAAAAATGCCTCTAATGAGAATAGCTATACTGATTTTAGAAATGCATGTGAAAAATTAGAATATTACCAATTATGGATTTGATTATATTAGTTTGAAAAATTAATGTACTCATTTGGAAAATTAATGTTTTCCCTTGAGAACTGGAAAGTGTGTGGGTGTGTGCGTGTATGTGTGCGCGCGCGAGCGCGCGAGAGAGAGAGAGAGAGAGAGAGAGAGAGAGCACGAAGTGCCCAAATTAACAGCGTCTTTCTTGACAAATCGGCAATTCATGCTGGTGAATACATTTTGAAATGATCTTGTTTTACAAGACTTGGAGTACCAACACTCACCCTGGATTGTCTTTCTGTAGCACTTAAGATTTATCTTAGACTGAGTGACTTAGGCTAGGAAAAATGTACTTTTTAGGGGAAGATGAAGGACCATTGAACAAAACCAACACTTTCAAGAAGCAATAGAATTTTCTGAAAATACAGAAAGCTATATGTGAAAATTTTCAGACAGAGTAGAAAATTTAAAAACCAAGTTGAACCCACTTAATAACCATTTTCTGCTTTAGCATATCTGCTTTAGCCCTGAAACACCTGATGTTTTCTACAGAAGCTTTCTGTTCTCCGTAACATTGACAATGGTTATCAGGAGAACCATTACTCTGTAGAACCTTACTTCTCATTCTCTTGCCCTGTTTATTTGGCTACATTTTCTCAATAGTATACCAAATGCAACGATGGTGTTTTGACCCAGGCAGCCTGGCAAACCATCCTCAGCTACTGGGTACAGAATCCCACTTTCCTTCTAGCACTTTACAACATCCCTTTAGGAACTAAGGAAGTCAAAATTGAAGCTCAAAGGTTTTACCTACTTTAGCTTAAAATTCTGCTTTACAGGACTTTGGAATCAGCAAAACTTTTAAAAGTCTGCCACTAGATTAGATTGTATTGTGAAATCTGTAATGTGGAAGTGACACAAGAAGTAAGTCCAACCTCCTTATCAAGACACATATACACATAAATTCAGCTGACTGGAAAGACAAATGTGCTTCAAGCATCAATGTGTGATCTTAGTGTAGCATTTCCTTCTTTAGAATAGTGTTCTTATGCTCTTCAAGTTTTTATTCCATGGCCTGATTCTAAACCGCCAAGATTCTCAATGGGTATTACAGCATGTTGAATTGTGTCCTCCAAAAAGATAATTTCAAAGCCTAACTCCCTGTACCTGTGGGTGAAACCTCATTTAGAAATACAGTCTTTGCAATTTAAGGATCTCATAATCATACTGGATTTAAGAATTTCTAAGGAAAGCAGTGTGTCGAATGATACTTTATAAACTGTTTATTTTAAAGCTTTTGTCATCATGGCGTTTCACTCTCCTACAATATGTTATACTGATTATGTGTCTCCTTTATTTTGCAAATCTATTAGTCACAAATTTTATTTCTTGGCTGCAATCATTTCATACAAAATTATCATGTGGTGTGTTTATGGAATGCTTATCAGATTGCATTCAAATATTTGTTATAATTTTATGTTGCCAATTTGGGCTTTAATTATTTATTATACCATAATCTTACGAGAAAGACTAAACACTTTCTGGTTGTTTGCTGGAAAGTTCCCAAAAGCATACGCCTGAGCTATAATAATATTCATCAAACTTGGATAGAGAAGGGAAATTTTAGAAATCCTCATGGACACCAATGTTGAATCAAATTATTCATGATAATGTCATTTAAATATATAATTTTATAAAAGATTTAAGCATGCAAGTCCATGACCATAAAGCAAAGCAAATGATAAAATTTAAAATAAAACTACAAATCCATTAAAATTTAATAAACTATATTAACATGATAGATGATACTGTTTTCCTGAAACTAAATTGGTAATCTTTAATTTACTAATAGAAAAGTTCTTGCATATTCTATGTTTCACTTGGGACTTATTTGATTCATTGAATTTTGAACATGGTGAATCAGCAATTAAACCATCCTCATTATTATGGTTACTTTAGAATTTATCAATTACTTCATTTTTAACCACAAATCCATAATTGTAAGTCAATTTTCTTGTATATGTTAAAACATAACATTGTAATAAAAACTTTTAACATAAATTACTTATTGTCCAATTACTACTATACTTTCTGCAAAAAAAAATTTAATTGATATGGTCTGTTATAACATTTGTTTTTTAGCAGATAGTATTATAATAGGCACTTTTTTACTTTCTTTGCACTATATTTTCTTAGGTTTTTTTGTTAGAAATGATTGCTGAATTTATCCAGTGGTCAGCATTTATCAATGGTGTGTGTGTGTAGTGTGTGTGCAGTTCTAATCAACTTTGTCACTTGTAGATTTATAAAGTTACCACCACAATCAAGATACAGAACTGTTCCATTATCACAAATTTTCCCTTGTGCTACCCCTTAATAATTGTACCTACTCCAATTTTTGTCCCCCAGCAATGACTAATTTGTTCATCTCTATAATCCTGTCATTTCAAGAATGTAATATAAATGAAATTACATGATACGTAATCTTTTGAGATTGGATTTTTTTTTTTTTTTACTCAACGTAATGACCTTAACTTCATTCAAGTAGTTGCAGTATATCAATGGTGTATTATTTTATTTTGTGGAGTGGCATTTCATCACACAGATCTGCCACAAGTTGTTTAATCATTTCCTTACGAGGGCACTGGAATTGTTTTCAATTTTTGATACTTTTGGAAATAAAGGCTTACAAATACTCTGCTATGTTTACAAGTTTTTGAATGGACATAAGTTTTCAGTACTCTGCAGTAAATGCCCAGGGCTGTAATTGCTGACATATATAGTATGTTTTGCGTTATAAGAAATTTCTAAACTATTTTCCAAAGAAGTTGTCCCACTTCATATTTCTACCAAGGGTACATCAAAGATGTACTCTTTCTCATTGAGTATAGGTACCAAATGCTGGCATCAGAATCATCATTTGGTATTGTCACTATTTTTCAGTGTTACCTGTTTGAATGATATGCTTTTAAATTTGTATTTGCTTAATGGCAAAATATTTAATATCTATTTCTGTGCACAATTGTTATAACATAACATTTGTTGATATTGTTGAACTTACCTTAATATCTCAAGACAACCTATTAATGAAACAAAACTGAGTTTATTTAAGCTCACTGCAGTAATGGAGAAAACTGCTTATTAGAGATTTAGCAGTGCCTGAGGAGGGAAAGTCAGAACCGGTATATTTACAGGTTTTTGGTGTCTGGGCTCAGTGGTTTAGAGTAAGTCTTTCAATGTAGAGGACTGATTGAGACTGGGGAAGTTTTAAGATATAATAGTTTTAGATTGCTAGACATAGCAAAGCAAAGGCCTTGAAGGAAGTTTCATAAGTAGAATGTCATTTAATAAGTAAACAACCCAGGTCAGAAGACTCAGGTCTTTAATAAGTAGCTCTGGAAGAATCTTATATATAAAAAAATTTCTTTTAGTTTGTAGATCTTTCCTGGGCAAGGTTTTTCTGAAATAAATAGCCAAGTCATGTTGACATAGATAGTCTAGGCTTATCCAAATCATGCTGACATTGACAGTCTCAGTTCTCAACAATGAATTCTATTAGAAATTTCCAGCTACTTATCAATCCTTGAATTTGTGAAATAAACCCTGCTTTTTATGAAGTATTTTACCCTCTTATAAATTATTAGATTTTATTTCAAAATTTAATTGGAATTATATATACTCATAAATTCAATTGATCTACAGTGTTATTGTTTGCATTATAATCTTGTCAGGTTTGGGGATTAAAGTTATGCTGGCTTCAGAGTATGAATTAATTTCTCCACTTTTTCAACAGTCTTGTATATTATAAATACATTTGAAATGATCCAGTCTTTGCAGGTACGTGAATTTATCTGTAAATCCATCTGGTCATTGCGTTTTTTTTTCTATAAAAGATTTTTATTCATCTTTCAATTTCCTTCAATGGCCATAGCCTACTTTTTTCACTTCTTCTAGGCTAAATGTTCTTGCTTTGTTCCTTTCTCCTTTGTTTTTTAATGACCTTCTTCCTTTATTTTTTTGTACCTTCATGCTGGTTCCTCCTTCTATTACAGTCTGATTTAACGATAGGCACAGTTATCATCCTAAGAGAATTTATAAAGTCAGGAAGTCCAGGGTTGAATTTCCTCTATCTACAAACTGTGGGATATGTACAAATGAAAAATAAATTAAACTGGCTAAACCTCAGTTTCTGTCATAAATAAATTTAATGCATGTTGTGGGTCAGCACATAGACCATGATTTCAGGACTCAGGCAATCCTGCCCATATTTGCTAATGACTCCCAGCTAAGTGCTTTTGCAGTAATTGCCCTCAACCACTGGTAACCTTTCAGGTGAATGAGTTGTCAGTGTTCAGACACAATGTCTTAGTCATTTTGCCTTAACTCAGAACAAATCTGAAGGGTAACCCTCCACTATGGTGCTCCCCTTGGGATCAACTGATGTCTTTGTTATAAATGCCTCACAGTTCAACTTCTCCCTTTGACCAGTCCTGCAATCCTCATTCATTTACAGGCTTTGTTCCCGAGAGCACTCCCCAGTAATCCTCTTTCCAGCAAGTCTCCATCTCCGAATATGTTTCCTGGCTTACCCCAACTATGTCAAAAAATTAGTATGATACTAAAGCTGTTGGCATGTATAATGAGGTTTTAGACACACAGCGTTTGTAACATGAACACGTAAATGTTACTCATTATTTTTATAATAGAATATTAAGAAAATGTTCTCTATTCAGACTTTTGACTAAAACCACAAAGCAGAGAATAATAGCTAATTAATTTTTATATATTGTTGAGACAAATGGTAGCCACATCCATGCAGAGCTTAAAAGATGCCAGAACTGGTCCTGCTTTGTTTATTACTGTCATCTACCTCTCACCTTTGTAAAGACTAGACATTTTAAAGGAGATTATTTTGAAGGAGTTTATACAAGTATAGATATACTTGGCTTACTGCTCTGTCCCCCAGCCTAAGCATACATGTGAGACTGTGAAGCATTATCAAAGAGATCTGGGAAAAACTTAAATGCTGTCCCTGATGTTGTGAAGGCATACGTGAACAAAGAATCCTGCACCTGCTTCTCACACAGGAAAGACTGAAGGAAGGAAGCAGGCTGGATCTGCCTGGGATGGCAAGACAAGGAAAGATCAGATAGCATTTAACAAGTATCTTTGCTACTATTTTTCGAGCAAAGAGGCATATCTTACCAGTGGAAAAGTCATAGCTACAGGGCACAACTATGCCTCCCCATCATGGTGACTTGCCCAGATGGGGAGAGATTACTCCAGGGTGTTATCCAGGATGGGTAATGGGAAGATATTGTGAGTGGTGGTACTAATGTAGTCTGAACTTGGAGAAGAAGCCTGCAAGGAGTTAGCCAAAATTGTAATAGCTTTTCAGGAAATTGGACAGTGTGGAAGGTAGCTTGAGAATAAATTTCCAAAGATAAAACAAATTCATCCATGAAAGATGTTTGCCTCACAAAAGATAGATGTCTGCCATGGCAGAAATGATCAACAGCGAGATGATGACTTCTTATCCTCTTTAATTCCTCCTCCCTAAGATCCACTCCTGGAAGAGACAACAGGAGTATGAAGAAGTTGTAGCAGTTTTAAATTATATTTGCAATTTTTTGACATTCCTCCAATCAAAAGGTGACATCTGATTTCTGTAGCCTTGAAACAAACTAGCATTATTATTAAACTAACCAAAATTTCTGGACTAATGCTTTAGTGGAGATTCTATTTAACACCATATATACGAATTGGGATTCTTTTATTAAACTCTAGAGATTTGGAGCCCTTTTTCAATTTGGAAAATTAACCATATTAAAGTAGGTTTCTTACTCTTACTTCAGTTATATTATTTTGTTTTCTATTTTCTTGTTTTATTTTCTTCCTATGTGCTGCATAAATCAGGAATATTTTTCTTCTAGTAAAATAATTTGTTATAGATGGATTTTATCCTATATATGGTTAGATGGAATTGTTTATAAAACATTTAAATCTACATTTCTCAACTTAGCAACACTGAATATGAAATTATTTCGGCACATGGAAATGATAAAAATATTAGTCACTCTTGTATTTCCTTTTAACTATCTCTCATAACCTTGCCCTTCCCTTCAATTATTATGCTTTTTACAGTGTTGATTTTCTTTTCTCAATCTATAATATTACTTATTTTTACTGTGGTATTTTTTCTTTCCTTAAATTCTTTCTTTAAGTAGGTAATTGTTATTTATTACTGTAGTGTGTACTCGTCTGTTATTTTTCCTTGCTTTATATTTGCTGCATTTTATTTTGCTTTCTTTAAAATCACAAACTGATGTCTAGAATGCACTTCTGATACATTATCTAAATACTTCTAAAACATATGCAATTCCCATATGTCTTGTATTCCTTATTCAAATCCTTTTACTTCGAACAATCTTTTCTTAAGTTTTGATATTTTTGGTAAGAGAAATTTGGTGGAGACTTTCCCTTTTGATGTCAATTACTGCTAAAATCTCAATGCTTCAATAAATAGATAAGCACCAACACACTCTACAGGGAGTTTCTGGTTATATCTCTGTAGGGCTGGTTTAACTATTTAGCAGACACATTCTAAGCTGACCCCCAATATGTCATGAACACCCTTGTATATTCTCCTACCCTTTAGTTGAGGTAGAATCTATGGTTTGCTTCTCAACAAGAGAAAAAGGCAAAGATGAAGGATTAGGTTATTTGTCAAAGCGATTGAAGTCACTTATATAATTTGTATGTAAGCAGATGAGACTGTATTTCTAAGATTCCCACTCAGCTAACTGCAGAAAAATACTCTGCTTCTAGCTTTCAAGAAGCAAAGAGACATATTGAAAACTACCTCCAAAAAAGGTCACATAGCAGGGAACTGTGGACAACTTCAGGTACCTAATGACAGCCCCCATTCTATCGACAATAAGAAGCTGGGGCCCTCATACAGCTGCAAGGAAATGAATATTGCCAACTGCTGCATGGGCATGGAAGCAGATTCTTTTCCATTTTAGTCTCCAGGTAGAACACAGCCTGTCCAACACTTTGATTATAGCCTTGTAAGACCCTAAGTCAAGGACCCAGTCAGGCCACTTGACCTATAAGAAATTGTGAAATAATACATATTGTTTTAAGCTGATACATTTGTGGTGGTCTATTACACAGTTATAGACAAATGATAGAATTATTAACAGTTTGTGTCTGTTCCTCAATCATCCAGCTCCAGCCTTCTTTACATAAATAAAGAAGAGACTATAAACTGAAGAGAGACATATTGAGATAGTACAATGTAACCCTAGCTAGAGGGAATGAGCTTTGAGTTTTATCCTTCCCTCCTTATGGAGGAGAAATTGTTTCACATACCCACCCAGCCCAAGTCAAGTGAGTAGAGATCCAAGAAAACTGTAGAGATTGTGGGTTTCTGAAGATCTGGAACTGACCCATTTTGTAGAAAGAAACTTTTTGTAAGAATGTTTCATGTATCACTGGAATTTGAAGAAATATATATAAAAGATGCAGTTCTTGACCATGTTTGTAAAAGTCTGTCTTCTGTCAACAACAACTTGGGAAGATTAGGTTTGGGAGGGAAGGCAGTGAGCAATCACTTGTCAAGGCAAAAATCTCTGAATTTCCACAGAGATTAGCCATTATTTTACCATCTTGAAGAATACCCAGTCCAAGATGTGGTTGGCCAGACTGGAGACTGAAAGGTATATGAGGTTGCAGGGTATAATTTTAAGAGGAGAACTGATATGGAGGCAGTGAAAGGTCACTTAGCAAACTTATCCCCCAGGTCAGGAAACTCTACAGTGCAGAAATCCATATGGTGCTTCCAAATTAGCCTGCAACTGTATCACATAAGACAGCCTCTGCCAGCAATCAGGTGCCTGCCACAGAAGACACTGACAAACTGATATCACTAGCAGTGATTGGAGACTTTTCTCTCTTTTCCAAAGAAAGCCGTTTCCATTAATTTGGTTCTGAGAGATCCAACAGCAGGAGAAGAAGATGATGGACAAGTCAATCGACAGATCATGTTTTGTTTTGTAATTATTCTCAGCATAAATTCCCTAAGCCCTGAGTCAGTTATAAAAATTGGGGTAGAAGAAAAATTTTTATCCTTATGGGAATTTGTTATTTTAAATTAAACTCTGCTGGACTTGAATTTGTTTTAACCCTGTGAATGATTAGAAATAAATAGGATTTGTTGTAGTATCACCAAGGGACGGAAAAAGGGAAGGTAATAAGACCAAATCAAAGGCGGTAGTAGGAGAAAAATAGAAATAGCCTTTTCTGGCATTTTCTTTACTAAGTACAGCCATTTGTGTTATCTAATTGCCTCATTTCCCCTTGTTTATTTATTTCCAAATCAGGGAAGATTTCTCCAGAACTCCACTCAATGTAGGGAGATCCTCTTTGCATTCTTTCAATCATGTGTTTTTTGATTCTTCCAATCAAACGCTTTTTTATTCTTTCAGTGAAAAGGTAGACTGGACTGGGAGATGCTGTATGTAGTTTTCTGTCACTCATTCAATTGTTAACCAGTCTGACGAAGGTAAGATGCAATCTATAATTATGAGAAATCTTAACTAGAGGATGTTGCTTTTACACAATTATTTTTCTTATATTGATTAAAAATTGTTACACTACAAGCAGGCTTTTTAATTCTGGAGTCCTGTTATCTTACACTCAAGGTATACAGTGTTGATAATTCTGATCTCCTACCTCGAATTCTGTGGACTAGAGTTGGGGGAACACTACATCCTGGGAATGATGCAGAGTAACCCCAGAGTTTTGAAATGCTTTACATCAGAATACATGGGCCACATTATCATGAGGTTTGGCTGAACCCAGCTCAGTTGGCTACCAACTTCTTAATAACATGACTGCATATTATGAAGTAATTCTCCAGTACTTGCTTTGATATCTGTTGGCTGGAAATGGCAAAAAAAAAATAGATAAATTCTGGCCATTTTTGCCCAGAATGTTAGCTCTGTGCTCTTGCTCCTCCAAATTAGGAAACTTTGCTTCAGACTTCACAAGTATTCTTCACAGCTGAAGAAAATTCTTATTATTTATAACTAAGTACTACTTTATTTTATTTTCAAGTAGAAATGGGTGAACATTTAGATTTATTGAGGAAACTCTTGTTTGCATTTGTTGTTTTTGTGATATGACTATAAATAGAGCCCCTTTTATCAAAAGCAACTTATCTGAGCCACAATTTATATCTTTACCCTATTGAGAAATCAAGTCAAGCATCACTATAAGCTTTTTATTATACAACCTAGCACTTATTCTTATAGCCTGCTGATGCTGTCTTAAAATGTTCATGATTCTTGTTAGATAAAGGGGCTCTGATATGGTTTGTTGCTGTGTCCCCATCCAAATCTCATCTCAAATTGTAATCCCCACATGTAGAGGGAGGGACCTGTTGGAAGGTGATTGGATCATAGGGGAATTTTCCTCCATGCTCTTCTCCTAATAGTGAAGGAGCCCTCACAAGATCTGATGGTTTTGAAAAGTGTTTGGCAGTTTCCCTAACATTTCTATCTCCTTCTGCCTTGGGAAGAAGATGCTTGCTTCCCCTTCTGCCATGTTTATAGTTGCCCAGAGCCTCCCCAGCCATGCAAAACTGTGAGTCAATTAAATCTCTTTCCTTTATAAGTTGCTCAGTCTCAGGTAGTATCTTTATAACAGTGTGAGGCTGGACTAATACAGGCTCCAAACAGAGTGAAGTTAATCTCATTGCAATCACAACTTGCCTTTCCCTTCAGATCTCATCCTCCATCACTTCAATTTTCACAATGGCATATTACTTTTTTCAGGAAAAAGAGTTATAAGTTAGTCCACTGGTGACTTCTTTCTCGGTTTTTTCCTTTCTACTCTATAGATTGTCAATATTCCTATTTTAGAATGTGTAGTTCACTATCATCTAGTTTGATAACTCACAAATAATTATTTTTTCCTATTTAAGTTTTCCTTAACCATTTCAGTCCATTTTTAAGAGGAGTGTTTAGAAATGTGTTCTACAAGAAACTTTTTGTGTATGAGCTTCAAATTCTTTGAGTATAAGATTAAAAATTTACAAGTTCTGCTGAATATATAATCTCTTGTAAACCAACGAAGACTTTTCTTGTTTGGCATGTAGAAAAAAATAGTTTGCATACATATATGGCAATTCTTCCCAAAATATTTCTTCTTCTGAGGCCTAATTTACCAGCAGAGACTTTCTTTTGCATTAAACGTTTTACAGACTAGATTATTATTAGTTAGGAAATTTGGCTAAGACATGAACTCCATAATCCTTTAATGTGTGTTAATTCAACTCAACAACAACAAAAAAAACCCCAGAAAACTTGGAAGTACTCGGACACAAGGGGTGGGAGTGGCTGCACAGAGAATAGAAAGAGGCATGAAGTTTCGCAACACTCAGACATGCTCTGTGCTGTTTATAAGATACAAATATATTAATGAAACCGGAGAACACTCCCAGAGACAATTATTGTATTACATTTGGGCATTAATCTCTCCCTTTCAGTTGTACCTTCCTCTCCTCCATTGTATTGAGTAGAAAGTTGAAGTCATCTTTTATTCATGTTATATCCCTGAGGAGATTTCTAGCTGGCAAGAGCAGCAGATGTAGAAGTAGCAGTAGTACTGACCTTTTGAAGCTTTGGCAAAAGCATTAGGAGGTGGGACGACCATAAGGTAAAAGTTGCATTTGGAAATCAAAGAGCTTGAACCAATGTTCTCTACAACCTAAGAGGCCTGGTCCATAGGACTGCTTCAGTGGAAGGTGGTACTTCGGTGGAGGGAGCTGGCCTTAGCAGACCTTAGATTCAGAATTTGCTGGCAGAGCCTTTCCAGTATAAACCATATTGTGAAAAGGACCTGCAGGAAAATATACTCATAAATAACAAATTTCAAAAACCCACTATGATTCTGAAGTTCTGCCTTTCTTTCAGAGTAGCTGGAGGGTCTAAAAGAAAAAGATAATGGGATTTTTATTCCCCCTGATTTCCACTAATTTTAGCCCCTAGATTTTTTAGGGTTTTAGTTTTCTGTGTAGGATATTGGGCTGTGCAGACAATAACTATAATTCATAGCCTTTGGGGCTTCTAATAGGACTTCAAGATTCTTTAGCCCAGTGGTTTACCTGGCTAAAATCAGAATACTTCAGATGCAGATCACAGATTTGCTTTACACAAGATATTTTGGTGGTTTGAATGACTGAAGAGCTTTGGAAATGACTGAGCTGGTCTTAGTTTTCAGATACTTAAGTGGCCTGATTGGTAAGAAATCAGTATGCAATTATACCTTAATCCATAGCAGAGTAGAATAAATTCGTGTTTGGATTTGATCCTGTGTCTTGCAGGATTCTACTCCCCTCCTGTAATCCTTCTTTGAAAAGCATATATATATATATATATATATATATATATATATATATGTGTATATATATATGTGTGTGTGTGTGTGTGTGTGTGTGTGTGTGTGTGTGTGTGTATAATAAATGATGGCTTGAAGTTTTTGTTTTAATTTTGATTCTATCCTCATCTCTAGGCTGCAGTTTAGATGGCTCAGAGTCCATTTGTTTTTCTTCTTTTAGTTGTCACTGAGTTTAAATTGTTTTTTGCCTATCTAGAAGATTTCTCTCCTTTAATGTTATGGAGGAAGATGAACTACTCATTGAGCTGGCAGGAGTAAGAGTGGTAGGATTAGTGGTTTCAGAAATGATATATGGCTGCAGGATATAAAACCAACAGAGATTCATATCCTAGAAGACTAGTTAGTCTATCATGACTGCTGTCATTATTTTTCAGTCCACAAATCTATAGGCGAAGCTTTAAGGTCAGTTACGACTATTTTTGAATTCTCCGGTTTTGCTTTCAGGAAAATTGATTAGTACTGCCTTCCAACTTGTGTAGTATTTTTAAAGGAAGCAGAGATAATCAAATGGTCATCTGGAAGTATTTGAGGAGTCAGACTAAGATAGGTAAAGCTAATGATGAATAAAAATATAATATAATTAGTTTTACCTAATTAACTTTGTAGATACTTTGATGCCTGGCCAAAATATGAAATTAGTAAAAATATTTTTTCTTCCAACTATTTTAACCTTTGCTTTGTTTTCTTCCTCATGGCTAAGGGCTGGAGAACTAGTTCCCTCCTTTTTTTATAAGCACCTAATACTTTGTACTAGCCCTCTTTTTTTTCAGTTGCAAGCAAAATCTAGCTTATTATTCAATCGATTAATAGATGGCCGTATCCCCTGGTATCAACTAGTTAGGAGAATATGGTTTTAGATAAGTGTTTTCTAACTTTATCATTGAGCCTATAAAAGAGAATAGAGGACTCTCCTGGTGTTGAGAAACTTTCAAAATTCAGAGTTGCACTGTTCCTCATCAAAATGATCAGGCTATTTTGTTTGAACATTACTAAAATTCAGATAAATAATTTGTTTCTTCCTCAGAGCATAAGTTTCCTCTTGAATCATAATTGAAATAATGCTATTCTCATTCTAATGAATTTGCATAAACATCATACCCCAAAGGTTAATGGTAATTGCAAAATGGAAAACCTTTAAATAATTCAAGGCACTCCGATTCTAAAATTACAGACTGATTATTTGCTAACATGTCCATTGCTCTTTAAAGCTTACAAAAGTCTGTAAAGCACATGATCTTATTTACCTTTTAACACAGGCCCCGAAGATGAGTTCTGTTATTTATTTTATAGATGAAGTAACTGCTCAGAGTTGAGGGCGGTAACTGAGGACCTCAACCCAGGTCTTCTGACTCCTAGTCTATTGATTTCTTCATTTCACAAATCTCTTCCATCACTCTATTTTGATGGTCTGTATTTTACAAAATGCAATAAATATTGCCAACATTTCAGTTGTTTAGGAATTGGAGAATATATTTTACTGACAGTGAAGTAAGTTCATGTGATATTGAAGAAAAAGCCCTAGACAATTTTTTTTTCTAAAAATGTGTAACACAATCTTGATCCTATCTTTTACAAATCGTATGACCTTGTGAAGTTTGTCTAAATGTCTACGTAATTTTTTTTAAGAGATAATGACAACTCCTGATGGGCCACAGTTTCAGTTTCTATTGCTGTATAACAAAACACCCCAAATTTAAAAGAAGAACAATTTATCATTTCTTATGACCCTGCTGTTAGCAATTCAAGTAAAGTTCAGCAGAGAGGTTCTTCTGCCCCACTTGGCATTAGCTGGGGCCATTGGCTTGGCAACACTTAACTAGAAGCTGGATTGGGCTAGAAGGTTCAAGAAAGCTGCCTTAACATGTCTGGCACCTCAATACCGCTCCATGTGGTCTCTGACTGTCTCTCTCTCTCTCTCTCTCTCTCTCTCTCTCTAGTATCTCATCACTCAGTAATTTTTCCTAGTCTTCTTTTCCACAGGTAGTTCGCATCTAAGAGAGAGGTTGAGCAAGGTGATATATTTTTTAAAGCCAGGCCTGGAACTGGCACATCACTGTCTTCATATTCTATTGACCAAGCCAACTCTCAAGGCCAGCCCAGATTCAAGGGAAGAGGAAATAGATTTTATTTCATGATGGGTGGAGCAGTAGGCACATACAGGGAAGGAAAAGATTAATGGTACTCACTCTTGGAAACTATCCTATGGTCAGCCTGGGGTAGCTATTGTGATTACTCAGTAAGAGACTGAGAGTTGCATTTTTCAAACACAAATCATTATAGATACATGCTGTAGCCAAGAACAGCTCGATGCCATGGGTGTATAGTTGGAAAAAAGAACAGATGCTTTTTTATGTCACATGGTAGTATAAAAGGCAGATATCAACTAAATGAATATATAGGTAAGCACTGAATCACAAATGTGGGTAAGAGCTATGAAAGAAAACTGTAGAGTGCTGCAGCACAATGGCCTAACTTGGATTAATGGGCCAGGAAAAGCATCTGAGCAAGTGGTGTTTGTGCTGAGAGCTGCAGTCTGAGTTGAAGTTAGCTATGTGAGCAGGAAAGAGAAGAACACTCCAGACAGCAGCCATAGCACAGGCGATGACCCTGAGATGTGTTATAAAGATGGAAAAGTCACGGTGACTGGAGAATAAAGATCCTCCAAGTGTGGACTTATAAAGGCAGGTGGCCATGCCATTGTTAATACTAGATGAATTTTTCCCATTTCATCCAGAAGTTTAAAGACAGTACAGAAAAAGGTTATATCTATGACACAATATTAAGAAGTGATTGAGTGAGGCTTGTAGTGTATGACCACTCAAAGAGATTCTATAGTTTCCTCGTTTTTTTTTTGTTAAATATGTTCCCACAGTCACTGACAGGTGTGTGTAGGCAGAAAAGGAAAGGGAGGAAAAAATTTTTCAAAGGTAGAAATTCAGAAACTTATTTACTAAAGATGCTCATTTTCCCTTCTTGAGCATCTATAATTTTGAATATTATTACTTGGTGTTTTCTACATCATTAAATGAATCTGCAATTCTACCTGCTAGATCAATCTGTTCCAAGCCTACAAACACAAAGTCACGTTAACTAATATTGTAATGAGTTGACAAAATCCTCATAAAAATGACTACCTCTTAAATTTTAATTATGAATGCAGAACAAATAATATGTTCCAAATCTAACTTATTTTTTCAAAAAAAGAAATCTCAAAACTATATGATAAATTCAAAGCCAGACAGAACAGACCTATATCATTGCAGATCTTGGATATCTCTGCTTGGTACACAATGAACAAACTGAAAAAGAAATAATGTCTCGTGATTGATAGAAGGAAATAATCTGCTAGACAGTAATTCACACCAATTCACCACTTGTTTACCGCATATTTATTGTGTGCCTAGCCCCAATCAGAGTATTTACTGAGGATAAAAAGAAATGTATAATGCTGTGGAACTCACAATTTTAGTAAATGAACAGTAGTAGTGTAATCAAGAAGGCAAAAATGGAAAAATAATGTACCATAAAGATTAGAAAATCTAGTTATATTGACAAAAATGCTCTTGAAAATTTAGAAGAGAGTCCCTTACGTATATGCAAAGACCAGTAATAATTATTGAATCTGATTAGCTCTGAAAAGTAGCTGCTGCAATTAGACACCAGGATGTCATATCTTTGTTGTCTTCCCAGCATTCAATTCCTTTTTCCTCCTTCCACCTGCAGCTATGAGTACATAACCTAGAGTAACCAGTCTGTGCTTTATATCCACCTGGCTCAGTGATCACGTGAGGTGGGATGTGTGATTGGACTGACTCTCTACAGTTGTGTTGAGAACGCAGGTACAGATCGTGTCATCGACTGGCTAAGAACAAAGGATGGATATAAGCCAAGACTTGCTGATTGTAGAAAGGGGACCATGTGGAGACAGCTGCCTGAGAGTGAACTCTATAAGAAACTGTTGAGACAAGATTTGAGATATGAAAAAATGGTTGCCTGAAGGTACAACTGCTTTGAATTATTTTATTTTACTTTTATTTTTCCTTTTGCAGCCCAAAGCAATCTAACTGAGAAGGAGGCTACCACTTATGTATTCTGCCTTTGTGTACTTCTTGGACAATTCATGTTGCTTAATCAATACCTACTTTCACTTACTCTGTGTAAGAAGGGTGGTAAAATAACCCTTAAGATTCTCATCTCGAAATTCTATGGCACTAATCCCTTCCTCCACTTCTTTCCTTCCCTTTCCTTCCCTTTCCTTCCTTCCTTCCTTCTTTCCTTCCATCCATCCTTTCTTCCTCCCTCCCTTCCTCTGTCTTTCCGTCCCTCCTTTCCTTTCCTTTCTTTTCCTTTCCTTTCCTTTCCTTTTCTCTCCTCCCCTCTCTTCTCCTCTCCTCTCCTCTCCCTTCTCTCTCTCTCTCTCTCTCTCTGTGTCTCTCTGTTTCTCTCTGTCTCTCTCTATTTCTCTCTTTCTTTCTTTTTGAGATAGTCTCACTCTTGTTGCTCAGGCTGGAGTGCAATGGTTCAATTTCAGCTCACTGCCACCTCCACCTCCCAGGTTCAAGTGACTCTCCTACCTCAGCCTCCTGAGTAGCTGGGATTACAGGTGGGCACAACCACACTCAGCTAATTTGTATATTTTTAGTAGAAACAGGGTTTCGCCATGTTGGCCAGGCTGGTCTCAAATGAACTCCTGGCCTCAGATGATCCGCCCACCTTGGCCTCCCAAAGTGCTGGAATTTACAGGCATGAGCCACCATGCCCAGCCTATGGCACTAATTTCTTACAAGAGTCACTTCTAGCACCAGATCTAAACAATTTTTCCAAGTTGAAACAAGTAATCATAAATCAACTACACTAGCCGGTATGGAGATTTTGGGGCAAAATAAAAAAGAATAAACAAAAGAAAGAAAACTCAATTCCTGGCCTAATAATTAAGAATATTAGTGACTCCCAATATCATTATACAGACCTAAAAACTAATTTACAATCATAATTAATCCATATTTTATTAATATATGTCAAAACTAACTTTTTATTTCATACTGGTCTGTATATTGTCTAAAGCAGACTTCATGTCATATTCAACCATGTACTGTCAGAGCCTAGCATGGTACCTGTGTTTCTGGTGAAAAAGATTATGTGGTTCCTCAATGCATCAAGAATGAAAGAGAGTTGGGTGCTAATATCCTGTGTTAGCTTCAATGAAAAAATCACAAGCATAATAGAAGAAGAATGAGATAAATACATGATTGCAAATATGTTTTTGTCTTTGCAACAAGAGATAAAAATACTAAAACTAAGATTTCAGAAATAATTTAGGTCACTCCAGGAGGACAATTTTGTAACCTGTTAAGCCTCCATTCTATTTGGTATTCAACAATGTTTAAGAATAGTAGCTTCGTTGCTCCTGACATTTTTAATATTCTTCCTTAATTAGTTATTTTTTCATACTTTCCCTGGAAGGCAAGCTCACATTATTAATAGTAATCCACAATATACAAACAAGATGATCTATATAAACTAACAAAGGCAAATCTAGCCGGGGAGGCACTTACTGTGAAGAGTGTCACATTGAAGTATATTTTAAAAATGAATTTCTAAAATAATTCAAGTGCTACACTTATCATTTGCACAATGTTATTGATTCTTATCTTGTTGAAGTACTTCACAGTTTACAAAGCACTGTTGATTCTACTAAAGGTCTTCCTAAGGAAATACCTTTATTCATAAGCTCTGTGAATACAGGCATATGTTGTTCCAGTCAGGGATTGTGAAATGCAGACTTGTTCTAGGTAAATAAGAACTAATAGCTAGGTATGTTGACTCAGCAGCAAAGATAATAACTGAGTTGGCTGAATGTGACAAATTATTGCGATAAAATGATGATTTTATCACGGATGATTCCCACTTAAGCCATCAAAATGCTCAGCTCCCTGTACACCCCACGGGTAAGCTAAGTTTCAGTGGCTACACAGATACGCCCTTAAAGCGAATGGGAAAGTTACAGGAGTCAAACAAAGAATAAGCTCAGAATTTTTTTTTTTTAAAAGAAATTAAATCACATGAAAAGTATCCCTGTGTCTAGGAGACATGGAACACCCCCAAGCCCAATTAATGTGACCAGGATGTAATGTAAACTAAATGCCATTAAAGTAAATGGTAACCTAATCAATACTGTGTAATCCTTCTCTTTCTTCATTTATTCAAGTTTTTATTGATCAAAAATTTTAAGTGACACCCATCACAATGTTAGAGGCTGGAGATAACAAAGATAATTCAGGCATGACATAGGCTTCCAGGATTGACAACTCAGCAAGGGATACATGTGTGCCAACATATAATAACAGTGCCACATGGGAAATGATATAATAGAGGCATTTATCAAACGTAACTTAGAAAAGGAAATTCTCTTCGAAACCAAGAGCAGCTAAGAAGGGATTTACAGTGGAGGTTTTATTTGAGCTGGTTCTTCAGGATTGGGTGTTGCAGGGATCTTTAGCGAAAGTGTCAAAATAATGCTCAAGGATACTGAGAATATCTTATAATAGAAATTTCTATACATCACTCATTTTCATATGAAGAATAATTTAGAGCCGTCACTGTTGTTGAAGTGTGTGGGATTTTCAGGCTGGAGGTTTAAGAGGTGTTGATTAGGTAGGAGAAAATGTGTATAATCTAAAGTGACCATAGAAAAGCAAGTTCTGATTTAGATATGAGGGATGGCTGGGTACACAGAGACAGGTGGCATAAGATGAAGTTTAAAGAACTATAAAAAAGAACGTTGCCATGGCAAAAATTTAGGCATCATTTAAATCCAAAGTGCTATTTTTGCACAATGTAAATGAAACATAGCAGGTGTACTAGAAGTATCATTAATTAGGGAACATTCAGTGTTAGCAAAGGGGCAAAAGATATAGATGGTGATATGCTAGGAATTGTATAATTTACTATTACATTTCATGAGTTGATATTTAGGGAACTCTTTGATGTACACATGTATATAAGATATTAATATTATTCCCTTCCCAACTTTATTACATTAAAGACCTTGACAGTCTTTGAAAATCAATGTTTGGCAGATTGATATGAAGCAATCATTAGTCTATTCCAGAGGAAGAATTGGGAAAAGGTTAAGAAGATATATAGTCTGGGCAAGATGGCTCACGCTTGTAATCCTATCACTTTGGGAGGCCGAGGTGGGTGGATCACAAGGCCAGGAGTTCAAGATCAGTCTGGCCAACATGGTGAAACACTGTCTCTACTAAAAATACAAAAATTAGCCAGGCATGGTGGCGTGTGCCTGTAATCCCAGCTACTCAGGCGGCTGAGACAGAAGAATCACTTGAACCCGGGTGGTGGAGTTTGCAGTGAGCCAAGACTGTGCTATTGCATTCCAGCCTGGTTAACAGAGCGAGACTCCATCTCAATAAATAGATAAATAAATAAACAAAAGAAGACATATAGAATGGGCATGAAAGAATAGGGAATATTTTGGAAACACCAAATTCAGTTAAATAGGTGATCTGAAGGAGGAAATATTGTCTAGTACTTTGGGATGTAGGAGAAAATGCGTGAGGCAAAGATAGAACTGAGGTGAGTCATACAGGTTATAAAGGAAGCAGATGGTGCATGAAGAACTGGTTCTGCCATCTCTGTGGAGGGCTGATTTAAGGAGAGATTTAGTTGATTTTAGGGAAAAAAAAAAAAAAAAAGACCTTAATGAAGCAAATATTTGTGTACGGTGTTAGAACAATTTCTAGTTTAAGGAAGTGGATAGGAGACGTTGAGGCACCCGGAAATTAGACTTCACTGCCCATAGGAAGGATAAAGGAAAGGAAATAATAATACAGGATCCTGATAAGAGATAACACTGTGTAGGAGGAGCCTGTGGCAGGAGCAGTGGTGGTGCTGGTAGCGGTGGTAGGTTTATATCAAAGTGGGGTGGGGCAGGGGAGACATTCCCCAACCTTTCTTTCCTCCCATACTCCAGGTTCAGCTAGTACTTCCCAATGACTGAGTCCAATTTGAACCTAACCAGAGGCACTCACTAGGTGATTCAATCCATAGGGATCAGCCTTCTGGAGCACAGAACATGATGATAATGCTGTGAAGGAAGAGCAACAGTGACAAATGGAAATTAAAAAGCATGACAGACTGGAAAAAGTAATTCACTGGCTTTTCCACAGATCAAGCAATATTCTACCCCAAATCTTCTAATTCCTAGCGTTCTATTTTAATTTTTTTCACCAAGGAGTGTTTTGCTTATTCCCTTGGCTTTCTGTGTTTCTCAGTGGCCAGAGATAAGGATCTTAGCCAATCCAAGTGTTTTGGACACAAGTGTAACATATTGCCTGTTGTCAATAAATATATTTATTACTGTCTCATCCATCAGTCTAAGATTTGTGATCAAAAATTACTCTTGAAAAATGTAGCCACCTTTTTGTACTGCTTTCAAACTAAAAAGACCTCATCCTTGGGCAAGATAGTTCTACCAAATTCATAAACTAATGTAAATACCTTGTTAAAGTATAATTCTCAAAAATGTAAAATCATCCAAATTGGAAAAGAAGGTATCAATTGTTCCTTTTTACAGACAACATGATCTTATATTTAGAAAAACCAAAAGCACTTCATCAAATAACTCTTAGAACTGATAAATAAATTCAGTAAAGTTGTAGTTTAAAACATCAATATACAGAAATTAGTAGCATTTCTATAGACCAATAATGAAATAGTCAAAAAAGAATTCAAAGTGACAATTAAATTTACAATCGCTACAAAAAATGGCTAGGAATACATTCAGCCATGAAAGTAAAAGATTTCTACAAGAAAGCTATAAACCCAGGAGGCGAGGGTTGCAGTGAGCCGAGATTGCGCCACTGCATTCCAGCCTGGGTAACGGAGCAAGACTCCATCTCAATAAATAAATGAATAAGAAACTGATGAAAGAAATTCAAGAGGTCATAAATGGAAAGACACCCCATGATCACAGGTTGGAAGAATTAATATTGTTAGATGAACATACGAACCAAGCAATCTACAGATTCAATTTAATACCTATCAAAATACCAACATCACTTTTCACATAAATAGAAAAAAAAGAAACAATTCTAATATTCATATGGAACTAAAAAGCAGCCCAAACAGCCAAAGAAATTCTTAGCAAAAAGAGCGAAGCTGGAGACATCATACTATCTGACTTCACAATATACTACAAGCCTGTAATAACCAAAACAGCAAGGTATTGGCATAAAAATAAACACAAAGATCAATGAAACAAAATAGAGAATCCACAAATAAATTCACATATGTACAGCCACATATTCACCAACATGTATATAAAAATATTCAACATCGCTAATTATAATGTTGGTCTGATGCAAATCAAAACCACAATGAAATATTATCTTACCCCAGTTAGAATCGTTATTGAGAAAGACAACCAAAAGCAGTTGTTGGTGATGATACAAAGAAAAGGGAACTCTTATACACTATTGATGAGAATGTGAATTAGTACAGCCAGTATAAAAAACAGTATGGTGATTTTTCATTGTGGAAGACAGTGTGGCGATTCCTCAAGGACATAGAAATAGAAATTCCATTTGACCCAGCAATCCCATTACTGGGTATATATCCAAAGGATTACAAATCGTTCTACTAT
>NW_016107415.1:3671817-3696891 GCF_001604975.1 Cebus imitator
GTAGGTGATGGGGAGGAAGGCAGCAAATCACACTGCCACGTGTGTTCCTATGCAACAATTTTGCATGTTCTTCACATGTACCCCAAAACCTAAAATGCAATAAAATAAATAAATAGGAAAAAAAAAAGAAAAAATAAGTTCTAATGTTTGATAGCAAAGTAGAGTGACTGTAGTTGAAAATAATGTATTATATATTTCCAAATAGGTGGAAGACAGGAATTGAAATGTACCCAACATATAGAAATGGTAAATACTCAGGTAAGGAACACCTTAAATACCCTGACTTGCTCGTTACACATTTATTGCATGGACAGAATTTCACATGTACCCCATAAATATGTGCAAATATAATACATTCAAAAAAACAAGTAAATGTAAAATCATGACTCATAATGAACAGATGAAATTAATGAGGTAACCAGTAAGATGTTAAAACCAACTGAAATGAGAATTGAGGAATTTGGTTTTCATAGGCAATGAAATAAAGAAGTGTTAGGAAAAGGCAGTTACATTTAAGAAAATGGTTAGAAGTTTTAGAGAGTAGCAGACTGCCACATTTAAGGTTTTGTTTTCCAGCAGTCAAAAATGATTGGCAACTTTACTCACTAGAAGTTACAAGTTAACCCCAGACTTACAGAATGTTAAAATAAAGCTGTCAAGAGAAGACCAATCAAACAGGCAAACATACCACTGCACTGAAAGAACACCTGATAATCTCCATTGCTTGTTTCCAAGTTTCAGATATATTTTTTTCGAAACTTGGAATCAATTTAAGAACCTACCAAGCTTCCTGCTCATATTTCTCTATTTTTAGAAATCTTTTTAGGAGCACTCAATCATCACAATCACAGAGGAATTCTGATTTGCCTGAATTTAGGAAGTTCCAGATTACTTTCTGGAGAAAATGACTGAAGAAAAACAATGAAAAACAACTTTATTATCTGTTTTATGTTAACATAATTTTTGTATATGTATATACACACACAATACATATACTGATACATAGATAACATTAAATATTTTCTTATTTTATATAGGATATATATTATATATATATATATGTTTGAAATATATACATTAGGCAGTATTTTCTCATTAAATGTGTCTGACCTTTATTTAAACATCTGATTTGTCATTTCTTCAACCTGGAGAACAGAGAAATTCAAGAATGTCAAAATCTTTTGTTTAGATGCTTATGTCAATATACATGGTTGTTACACGTATATTGTCTTGTAATGCAGAAGTCTTTATTATTAATTAAATATTTTAATTGTGCTTCCTTAGAAGTCTGTATCTCTTGTTACCTGGAGCATTTTCTAACTCATCTTCTGATTCTTTTGGCCCTTCTGTGAACCAGATAAGCATCAATTTGGGTCTGGTTTGAATGTCTGCATCTGTTCTTTCCTGTTGTTTTCTAAATACATTCAATGCCTATATATAGTTTAGCTGAGTAGCATGCTGAAATCTCACACCTTCTTCCAATTGGGATGTGAATCATCACTTTGTCCAACATATTCACAATATATAAACAATGTGCCCATTAACCACTTCGTGACTATTTCCTTTATCAGATAAAAAAAAAAAAACAAAACCATAGTGTTGATAGGATTGGTACCATGTGCAAGTTTCAGGCATCCACTTGGGGTCTTGCAGTGTATCCCCTGTGGATAAGGTGGGACTATTGTTCTTGTTTGAGCCAGACAGTAGTGTTTTCTGGCTAGGAAGACAGACTCCGAAAAGGTAATTGTGAGGAAGAGTGGATCAGGGGAAGATCAGAGGCCACTATTATTCTAAAACTGCATCCTTCAAGGTCCATCTTCAAGCCTAACTTCTTTTTCTTAGAAAATACTTTCCACCCCGACCCTACAACATTACTGCACAAGATCTGGTATTCAACTTGAAAGCACAAGCGCTGTGTCCCTTATTATGCCTTAAAGCATAATAGATGTTTCCCATTTTCTTGCTTTCATGTGTCCTCATCTCTAAAACTCCTAAAATATTTAGGGAGGGGCCAAGATGGCCAAGTAGAAATAGCTCTGGTCTGCAGCTCCCAGTGGGACCAACTTAGAAGGTGGGTGATTTCTGCATTTCCAAATGATGTACCCAGTTCATCGAATTGGGTACCAAGTTCTAGTTAGAACTGGTTAGGCAGTGAGTGCAACGCATTGAGAGGGTGGGTGGTCGCTTCACTAGGGAAGTGCAAGGAGCCAAGGGACCTCCCTCCCCCAGCCAAGGGAAGTGGTGAGGGGCTGACTATGCTACCCACCCTGTTTACTACACTTTTCCCACAGATTTTTTGCAATCTGTGAATCAGGAGATTTCCTCATGAGCCTACAACACCAGGGCCCTGGGATTCAAGCACATACCTGGGCAGCTGTTTGGGCAGGCACCAAGCTGCAGGATTTTTTGTTTGTTTATTTGTCTATTTGGTTTTGTACTCTAGTGGTGCCCGGAACTCCAGTGAGACAGGAAAACTGTCCACTGCCTTGGAAAGGGGGCTGAAGCCGGGGAGCCATGCAGTCTCACTGAGGGGTCCTGCTCCAACGGAGCCCAGCAAGCTAAAAACCACTGGCTTGAAATTCTCACTGCCAGCACAGCAGTCTGGATTCAACCTGGGACTATCAAGCTTGGTAGGGAGATCACCATTACTGAGGCTTTAGTAAGCAGCTTTCTCCTGACTGTGCTAAGGAGACAGGAAGGTGTGGACTAGGTGGAATTCACAGCACGGCAAAGCTGCTGTGGCCAGCCTGCCTCTCTAGATTCCTCCTCACTGGGCAGAGCATCCCTGCAGGAAATGCAGAGGCTCCACAAAATTCTCGTCTCCCTGGGACACAGTACCTGGGGGGAGGGGCAGCTGCAGTGGCAAAGGGAATTCTTCCAGCACAGCACACTAGCTTGCTTAGGGAGACTGCTTCCTCAAGTGCGTCCCTGATCCCCTTGCCTCCTGACCGGGAGTGACGTTCCAACAGGGGTGGACAGACACCTCATACAGGAGAGCTCCGGCTGGCATCAGGCTGGTGCTCCTCTGGGATGAAGCTTCCAGAGAAAGGAGCAGGCAGCAATCTTTGCTGTTCTGCAGCCTTCACTGGTAATACCTAGGTAAACTGGATCTGGAGTGGACCTCCAGCAAACAGCAGCAGACCTGCAAAAGAGGGGTCTGTTAGAAGGAAAACTAACAAACACAAAGAAATAGTATCAACATCAACAAAAAAGACCTCCACCACAAAAACCTCATCCAAAGGTTGTCAGCCTCAAAGATTAAAGGAAGAAATATCCATGAAGATGAGGAAAAACTAATGCAAAAGTGTTAAATTCCAAAAACAAGAATACCTTTTTTCCTTCAAATGACTGTAATGCCTCTCGAGCAAGGGTGCAAAAATGGATGGACAATGAGATTGATGAAGTGACAGAAGTAGACTTCAGAAGGTGGATAATAACAAACTCCACTGAGCTAAAGGAACATGTTCTGATCCAATGCAAGGATGCTAACAACCTTGATAAAAGGCTACAAGATCTGCTAATTAGAATAATCAGTTTAGAGAAGAACATAAATGACCTGATGGAGAAAAAAAAAAATTGAGAACTTAGTGAAGCATACACAAGCATCAACAGCTGAATCAATAAAGTGGAATAAAGGTTGAATACCACTTTGCTGAAATAAGGCATGAAAACAAGATTAGAGAAAAAAGAATGAATAGAAACCAACAAAGCCTCCAAGAAATATGGGACAATGTGAAAAGACCAAACCTATGATTGATTGGTTTACCTGAAAGTGATGGGAAGAATGGAACCGAGTTGGAAAACACATTTTGGGATATCCAGGAGAACTGCCCCAATCTATTAAGATAGTCAACATTCAAATTCAGGAAATACAGAAAACACCACTAAGATACTCCACAAGAAACTAACCCAAGACACATAACCATTAGATCCTCCACGGCTGAAATGAAGGAAAAAATATTAAGGGCAGCCAGAAAGAAAAGTCAGGTCACCTATGATGGGAAGTGCATTAGACTAACAGCAGATCTCTCTGCAGAAACTCTGCAAGCCAAAAGAGAGCGGGGGGTAATATTCAGCATTCTAAAAGAAAAGAATTTTCAACCTAGAATTTCATATCCAGCCAAACAAAGTTTTATAAGTGAAGGAGAAATAAAATCCTTTACAGACAAGGAAATCCTAAGAGATTTTGTCACCACCAGATCTGCCTTGCAAGAGCTCCTGAAGGAAGCACCAAATTTGAAAAGGAAAAACTGGTACCAGCCACTATAAAAACATACCAAAATGTAAAGACCAATGACACTATAAAGAAACTGCATCAACTAGTGTGCAAAATAACTAGGTAGCATCATGATGACAGGATCAAATTCACACATAACAATATTAACCTTAAATATATATGAGCTAAATGCTGCAATTAAGATACAAGAAGGCAAATTGGATAAAGAGTCAAGACACATCTGTGTGCTGTATTTAAGCGACCTATCTCACATAAAGATACACAATGTTTTAAAATAACAGGATAGAGGAATAGTTACCAAGCAAATGGAAAGCAAAAAGAAGAAGGAGGAGGAGGAGGAGGAGTGTTGTAATGCTAGTCTCTAATACAGAATTTAAACCGACAAAGATCAAAAAAAAGCAAAGAAGGGCATTACATAATGGTAAATGGATCAATACAACAAGAAGAGCTAACTATCCTAAATATATATGCACCCAATAAGGAGGACCCAGATGCATAAAACAAGTTCTTAGAGACCTACAAGGAGACTTAGACTCCCACACAATCATAGTGGGAGACTTTAACATCCCACTGTCAATATTAGACAGATCAATGAAACAGAAAATTAACAAGGATATTCAGAACTTAAACTCAGCTTTGAATCAAGCAGGTCTAATAGATATCTACAGAACTTTCCACCCCAAATCAATAGAATATACATTCTTCTCACCACCATGTGCTACTTATTCTAAAATTGACCACATAATTGGACATAAAACACTCCTTAGCAAGTGCAAAAGAAGTGAAATTATATCAGTCTCTCAGACCACACTGCAATCAAATTAGAATTCAGAATAAAGAAACTGATTCAAAACCTCACAACTGAATGGAAATTGAACAGCATGCTTCTGAATGACTACTGAATAAATAATTAAATGAAGGCAGAAATAAAGTTATTTGAAACCAATGAGAAAAAAGAGACAATGTACTGGGATCATTGGTACACAACTAAAGCAGTGTTAAGAGGGAAATTTGTAGCACTTAATGCCCATGTCAGTAAGCTGGAAAGGTCTCAAATCAACACCCTAACATCACAATTAGAAGAACTAGAGAAGCAAGAGCAACCAAATTCAAAAGCTTACAGAAGACAAGAAATAAGATCAGAGCAGAAAAGGAGATAGAGACACAAAATACCCTTCAAAAAAAATCAATGAATCCCAGAGATTTTTTTTTGAAAAAATTAACAAAATAGACTTCTAGCTAGAGTAATACAAAGAGAGAAGAATCAAATAGATGCAATAAAAAATAATAAAGGGTGTAACACCACTGATACCACAGAAATACAAACTACCATCAAAGAATACTATAAACACCTCTACACAAATAAACTAGAAATTCTAGAAGAAATGGATAAATTCCTGGACACATACACCCTCCCAAGTCTAAACCAGGAAGAAGTTGAATCCCTGAATAGACCAATAATAAGTTCTAAAATTGAGGCAGTAATTAATAGCCTACCAATCGAAAAAACAAAAACAACAACAACAAAAAAATCCCAGGACCTGATGGATTCACAGCTGAATTCTACCAGAGATACAAAGAGGAGTTGGTACCATTTCTTCTGAAACTATTCCAAATAATAGAAAAAGAGGGACTCTTCCCTAACTCATTTTTTCAGGCCAGAAACATCCTGATATTAATACCTGGCAGAGACACAACAAAAAATGAAAACTTCAGGCCAATATCCATGATGAACATCAATGTGAAAATCCTCAATATATTACTGGCAAACCAAATCCAGCAGCACATCTAAAAGCTTATCCATCAAAATCAAGTTGGCTTCATCCCTGGGATGCAAGACTGTTTCAACATATGCAAATCAATAGATATAATCCATCACATAAACAGCATCAATGACAAAAACCACATGATTATCTCATAGATGCAGAAAAGGCCTTCAATTAAATTCAACATCCATTCATATTAAAAACTCTCAATAAACTGGCCATATGGAACATATCTCAAAATAATAAGACCTATTTATGACAAATCCATAGCCAATATGATACTAAATGGGCAAAAGCTGGAAGCATTCCCTTTGAAAACCAGCGTAAGACAAGGATGCCCTCTCTTACTACTCCTGTTCAACATAGTATTGGAAGTTCTGGTCACGGTAATCAGGCAAGAGAAAGAAATAAAGGGTATTCAGATAGGAAGAGAGGAATTCTAATTGTCTCTGTTTGCAGACAACATGATTCTATCTTTAGAAAACCCCATCATCTCAGCTCCAAAATTCCTTAAGCTGATGAACAACTTCAGCATAGCCTCAGAATGAAAAATCAACCTGCAAAAATTACAAGCATTCCTATACACCAACAATAGACAAGCAAAGAGCCAAATCATGAATGAACTCCCATTCACAATTGCTACAAGGAATACAATACCTAGAAATACACTTTACAAAGGACACAAAAGACCTATTTAAGGAGAACTACAAACCACTGCTTGAGGAAATAAGAGAAAACACAAACAAATGGAAAAACATTCCATGCTCATGGATAGGAAGAATCATTATTGTGAAAATGCCCATACTGCCCAAATAATGCTATTTCCATCAAACTACCGTTGACTTTCTTCACAGAATTAGAAAAAAACTACTTTAAATTTCATATGGAACCAAAAAAGAGCCTGTATAGCCCAGACAATCCTAAGTAAAAAGAACTAAGCTGGAGACATCACACTACCTGACTTCAAACTATACTACAAGACTATAGTAACCAAAACAGCGTGGTACTGGCAACAAAACACACATATAGACCAATGGAACAGAACCGAGACCTCAGAATAAACACCACACATCTACAGCAATGATCTTCCACAAATCTGACAAAAACAAGCAATGAGAAAAGGATTCCCTATTTAATAAATGATGCTGGGAAAACTGGCTATCCATGTTCAGAAAACTGAAACTGGACTCCTTCCTTATACCTAGACAAAAATTAACTCAAGATGGACTAAAGACATGAATGTGAAACCCCAAACCATAAAAACTATAGAAGAAAACCTAAACAATACCATTCAGGACATAGGCATGGACAAAGACTTCATGATGAAAACACCAAAAGCAATTGCAACAAAACCCAAAATTGACAAATGGGATCTAACTAAATGAAAGAGTTTCTGCACAGCAAAATAAACTATCATCAGAGAGAACAGGCAACCTACAGAATGGGAGAAAATTTTTGAAATTTACTCATCTGTCAGAGGTCTAATATCCAGAATCTACAAGAAACTTAAACAAGTTTACAAGAAAAATAAACAACCTGGTCAAAAAGTGAGCAAAGGATGTGAACAGACACTGCTCAAAAGAAGACATTTACACAGCCAACAAACATGAAAAAACGCTCATCATCACTGATCATTAGAGAAATGCAAATCAAAACCACAGTGGGATACTGTCTCACGGCAGTCAGAATGGCGATTATTAAAAAGTGCAGAAACAACAGATACTGTCGAGGCTATGGAAAAGTAGGAACGCTTTTACTCTGTTGGTAGGAATGTAAATTAGTTAAACCATTGTGGAAGACAGTGTGGCGATTCCTCAAGGATCTAGAACCAGAAATAAAATTTGACCCAGCAATGCCATTACTGGGTATATACCCAAGAAAACATAAATCATTCTACTATGAAGGCACATGCATACGTATGTTTATTGCAGCACTATTCACAATAGCAAAGACTTGGAACCAACCCAAATGTCCATCAAAGATAGACTGGATAAAGAAAATGTGGCACATATATACCATGGAATACTATGTAGCTATAAGAAAGAATGAGATAATGTCCTTTGCAGGGATATGGATGAAGCTGGAAGCTGTCGGCCTCAGGCAAACTAACACAGGAACAGAAAACCAAACACTACATATTCTCACTCATAAGTGGAAGTTGAACAATGAGAACACATGGACACAGGGAGGGGAACAACACACATAGCTGCCTGTCAGGGGATGGGGGGCAAGGTAAGGGAGAGCACAAACCTGCACATTCTTCACATGTATCCCAGAACTTAAGGAGAAAAAAAATAAAATCATAAAGTACAGGGATACAGGGTTTCTCATAGGCACTGACTTGAGAATAGTTGCCAAAAATGAATAGTCCTGGAGACTAGAAATGAAGGCAAGTGCTGTTGTCATTTACTATACTATAGTCCTAGGGAATATGCTGGAGTAAAGGAAAAGGAAATTTCTGAAATTTGTCATCATATTGTCAAAGTATTCTTATGTTGCCTTCTTGGCTAAAGTTTCAACTGAGTGTTTATTCATGACTCAATATTAACATCTTCTCAATTTCTTTAAAACCTACTTCTACTAACTATTCCCACTGTTTTAGATTCCTGTCTCTGAAACCCAGCACGAGACACTGAATAAGTTAATCAAATGAACTCAGACTATTCTTTGTGAATGAGTTATCCATATTAAGAAGTAGAGTTTATACCATTAAAATATCTTCTAAAAGCCCCATAAAAGGTCTCTGTAATATATACCTGATACCTCATAGGAGATTATCTCTGCCTATGAATGGCAGACTTAATGATACAACCGTGTTTGGGAAAAGCTAGAAACATTTAAAGTCAACGATAAATATAATTGACCTGACCATTAGGTAACTTCCATTCATTTGAAATGTTGAAAAATGTTATTTTAAGTTTTTAGATTCCAGTTTAGATTTCAGTTCAGCATATAATGCAGTATGCATATTAATCACTTAGTTTTCCTTTTGTTTAATTTTAACGTGATTTTTATGGTTTTAATATTTTTCTAGTGTAAATCACATTACTCTATACAACATCTGGCTATTGTCCTTTGCAATACCATTTCTTTTCCCCTCATCTATTCTTGTAAAAAAAAAACACCACTGAATTAATAGAACACTATGATTTTGTTCTAGACTTTCAACCTGTCAGTTTGGCAATGAACTATTAATATTCTGGAGCTAAAATTTCCAGTGTCAATATCCAAGTGTATCTGACCAAATCCAGAACTGGGTTTCCTATTGTGATTTAACCCTTCATCCTCTCCCCATATTTGAAGAGTATCATGTTGCTTGAAACCAGAACTCACATCCATACTTACTAATTTGCCTGCTCACTAAAATGTCTTTGTAATGAATATTCATGGCACTTTTGCCATCATTCAAGGGCATATGCAAAGTGATAAAAAATTTGAGTCATTCATTTCATCTTTTCCCAAATGAGGTCAAACAAGGTAACACTCTGCTTGTGTTTCAGCTCTCTTACAGTGATGAACAGAGGATAGAGACGGGAGAAGCAGTACAGGATGGTCCAAGAAGTTCCGTTTGAATCCCAACTGTGGCACCTGCTAGTGGGGCAGCCTCAGGAAAGTCACTTAATGCTCTGAATCACATTTTATCTTTTGTGAAATAAAAGAAATGAACTCTATCAAGATGATTAGTTTTTAAAATTTAAGATGATGATATTTGTGAGATAAATGCATGATTGTATTACATAATATTCCTTATGATTACATATAATATAATGTCTATTTAATGTAACATGTATACATACATAGATATAACTTTTCACCTAGCAGCAAAGGATTTGTATTTAACATTGGTGATCACTGAAACTTTATAAAAACATAAATACCAAGACTAATGTGAATTAACTGTACATAGGCTGACTAAAGACAGTGTTTAATAGGAAGTATAGTGTCATCTCAAAGTAACAGAAACTAGAAAGGGCCAAGAAAAAAACTAAAACCTGATATAAATGTTAATTTAAGAAAGTGGTAAGATTAAAACATGTACAAAATCAATACCCTCCACATATACCTGGAGCCATTTTATATATCCAACAATTATTAGACTTCAGGAAAATGGCAGTAAGCCACCAATTATTAGAGGTATATGGAGGTTAACCCTTTATTTCCCTGTAACCTGTCCAACAAGTATGACAGATGTAGATGTAAAATGGATAAGGAGCCCTTTTTACTTGCAAACATTTTAATACTTACATGGACAGTAAAATCAAGAACAGTAAAGACAATGTCTCACATCTTGTCCCAGCAGCAGAACAGGGACAACACCAAAACGAAGGAGGCAGATGACAATGCAGCATAAGCGGTGGGGCACCCTGCTGCTGAGGAGCCAAACACATGCTGTCGCTAACCAGTGTCACAGTGTGCAGCAAGACCCAAAAGGAGAAGGCAAGCCCAAAATTCTCATATCTCATCAGAATCTGGGAGACGAAAACGGTATCAGAGGTGGTTTCTACGGAATAGACAATGGGTGAGAAGTGGGCTCATACCAACTCCTCGTAAGACCCTCATGCTCTCATGTTCCGGGAGAATCACAGGGCATTCTGTCAGATCAGCTGTGGTTAAGCCTTCCCTATGTAGCCTGTGTGGAAGTGTGCAAGGTCACTGGGACACCAGCCTGGAAGAGTTCCTGTTACTGCATTATGTTTAATAACAAAATTAGGGCTTAACGGTTACTGTCAAGCATTCAAAATTGATCACATAACTAGTTCTTGCATCCCACGGCAAGGTATATTCTGACCAATATCTAGTTTAAAGATTCAGTCTGAGGTGGGCATAATGACATTCTGATAGGTGGGCAAGTCAGCTGGGCCATCCCATGGATTGATACGTGAAGTGGAGAAACACTAAGTAAGACTTCACATTTTAGGTGCTGCTGCCAAGCTTTGGGAAACAGGGATTGCTTTTCCTGGGATTTTCAACCCCAGTTTTGCTAAGGCAGTGGGGTTCCTTAAAGCTTTTCAGCCTTATTACATACCTTAAACTCTATTACTCTAATTATAATAGGTAACTTACGTTTCTGATATCTATCTTAATAGTCAGTGAACCTTATGGTATACATTTCAATAACAGTATTTGAAGTGATCAAGTGATGTTTTTGAGGATATATTTCCGATAAACGACAATCTTTAAATCTAATTAGTCAGCCCTATGGTAGGGGTTAAAATTATATATCTCACACACACACACACACTGCTGAAGGATTTAAAAGGTGATTTGAAATAGAAAAAATATATCATGCTCTTGATTAGGAATGTTCAATGCCATAAAGATGCCAGTTCTCCTGAAATCAATCTATGAATTTAATATGATTTTATAAAAACAACACCAATTAGACAGGATCATTTAAAACTACATTTAAAAAAATCAAAACCAATTTAAACCCCGTAACTTTTTAAAAAGAGGCGTAATGGGGGATAGTCCTTTTAGGTATTAAACTATATCTCCTAATTAAAACAATGAGGAGTTAGCACGTTAAGAGGTCAATGGAAAGTCCCCAAAGTTCAGAAATAGAAGATAACATATATAGAGGAATTTTGTATATAATAAAGTTTACATTTGAGGTCATAGGTGGAAAAATAGAACAATGAATTTGATTGGGACAACTGATTAGCCAAATAAAAACATTATCTCTTCACAATTTACACAAAAATAAATTTCAGATGCATTAAAGACTTAAGTATGCAAAACAAAACTTAAAAGAAGAATATCTGGACATTTTTTATATTGGAAAAAGAAAGTTATTTTAAATTACGGAGTAAAATAAGTCATAAAAACATGAATTTATTATATAATTCTAAATTATTTTACACAGCAAATAAAAATATATAAAAACATCAGAAACAAAAGTTAAATTTTTAATTCATATAGCATAAAATTGGTTGATTTTCCTAACATGCCAAAGTTTTCTATAAATTAATAAGAACACATAAGAGCAACCCAAGTTAAAAGGGGAAAATAACTTAGGTAAGTCAGAGAAATGGAAATAAAGATGAATCTTAAGAATATGAAAAGATGCTGAAACTCCAACTCCTTCATAGTAAGATAAATAAAAATTAAAATTATAAAATAATTTTTATCAATTAGCAAACATGAAAATGGTTACAAACACATTGTGTTGGTGAGGGTATGGAAAACAGACATTCATACCTTTTTCTAGGAATATAAAATGATACTATTTTAGGGCAATAATTTGGCATTATCTATAGAAATTTGATGCTAAATATGTCCATATATTCATTGCAGCTTTATTTTTAATAGCACAATATTTTTTAAAATTTTAAGTAATAGGATTGATTAAATAAGTTATATAATATTTATGTAATATAAGAATTTGTGTTATAAAGGAAATGAGGAACACCATTATGTATGGTTATATAACAAATAAATACAGTCAAAATACATACTAAGTGACAAAAGCAAAGTACAGAAGAGTTTGCTGGGTGTTTGTCAAATGAGAAAAATATAACATACATGTCCACCTGTCCACATGCAGAGAATGTCTGCATCCAAATGTACAAGAACCTGGCTAGTGGCAGCTCCTGGAAAAGGAAACTCAGTTGCTGGGGGATCCAATTGAAAGAGAAACTTACTTTTTATTTTATACTTTCTTGTACCTTTTGCTACTATATCATGTGTATGTGATATCTATTCAAAGGAAAAGTAGGACTAATATTATCAAACATTTCAAAATAATGTGTAGTGATTTACAAGGTTATCTTTCACGGAAGCATAGCGCCAAGCGAAAGAGCCATATTCGTACTCTGGAGACACAAGGTATCTGGCAAGGTAACTATCAATCAGGAGTGGAGCCAGAAAGTTGAACACAAAGGAAGTTTAAGAGCTAAATCAAGGAATACCAACTGTCTGCCCTTGCATCAGCCAACCTTATTTTAGGTAACAGATATGGCTGTTTCCAGGGTGTGATTCAGCCTATCTTGGCAATTTGAAACTCATCTTAATAATACCCTTAAACTTTAAGGCACTAAAATCAATAGTGTTTACTATATCTGATTAACCCGTTTCCACTCACCATCTACTGGCACAGATGTTTTCAAACTAAATTTAGCAGCAGGCTTTTTAAAAAAATAAAATATTGTGCAGCATCTCAATATCTATATAAATAAATTGAAGCTGTTCTGTTTGCATGAGCGAAGGGTGGTGGAGGCCCACCAGCCCATCTGCTGAAACTTCCTGTTCACATACTCTTCTCAGCAGCCCACCCACCTTAGTCTCAAATGCAGCTCAAAAACCGTTGTTTCATGTGGGATAAAAGGAGTAAATATAAAGAACAACAGAGTTTTGGTGTGGGTAACCTAAGAATTCTGCAGCAAGTAGCAAGACGGGCCACGGGTGGTAGTGATTTTTCTGGCACTGTAGTCTGCCTCTCAATATTGATTATATATTTTATTTTGTGGTACAAATAAGATCTCTCTAAATACCTTTTCAGCCCTCCTCCAACCTATGTGTGTGTGTATACATACATATGTATAAGTGTTTATATATATATACACACATATGTATATATGTCTATATATTTAAAGCCTGTCTATATATATTACATATGCGTAGGGGAGAAAAATATCTTTTCCTAACTTGTTGCAAAGTCCATGGCTGAGACCCCCTAAAACAAAAGGCAGATTAACAAAAGAAAAGCATAATATTTAATAAAGGGCTTTAGGTGACATGGGAGCCTTCAAAAATGAAGACCCAGAGACTCAGGGAAAATTGTATTTTTATGAACAGTCACACAAAAGAGTATTTGTAGGACAAAGGGGTATAATTTAATAGTAGTAAACTGGGGAGAACTTAGCAAGGCTTGTTTGTTCAGATTTCTCTTAGCCTCTGTGTGTGTCATTGTTTCCCTCCAGATATAGGACAGAACAACTGTCACATGAGCATCTTTAGTAGAGGAGAAAAAGAGAATGATTTTCTTGCTTCTGTGGTTTTCTCAGTTTCTTTCAGCTTCAATTACTCATTACGCCAAGGTATAATGTTCTGAGCCCTGACACACACACATATATATGTACATATAAGATAGACACACACACATATGTACATATATAAGATATATATTAGGTATTAACATATAAGATATAGGTACATATATGTGTGTGTGTGATATATATTACTGTATATAATACCAATATTACATAAATAATCATATCTCTCTCATACACACAAATGGCTTTCTGCTTTTCAGTCTTCACATATAATAACTTATACTCATAAAGTATGTTTCCATTGCACTCCTAAGTTAGAAGTTCAGTTGCTATAAAATGTCATGATTTGTTGGTTGAGTAGTGTAGGCTGAAATAGCTGACATTCGCCCAAACCATTCTCTGTTACACCATGCAAAATTGAGCAAGTTACCTAAGCTCTGCCATCCAGTTTCAATATTGGGAATGCAAGTGTATTTACTAGTAGTGTTTCTATCAATGTTTATATTAATCCATGTATGTGAAGAGCCTGACATGGTAATTGTTTAATATACTGTCTGTAATCCCAGAATTACCCTCCAGCGCTCTTCACTTCATTGTTGACTAAAGGAAGGGTAGCAATAATCAGGAAGCATTACTCATGCCTATAATCCTAGCACTTTGTGAGGCTGAGGCAGGTGGATCACAAGGTCAGGAGATCGAGATCATATGGCTAACAGGGTAAAACCCCGTCTGTACTAAAAATACAAAAAAAAAAAAAATTGCCAAGTGTGGTGGCACATGCCTGGTGTCCCAGCTACTCTTGAGGCTGAGGCAGGAGAATCGTTTGAACCCAGGAGGCGCAGGTTGCTGTGAGCCGAGATCGCGCCACTGCACTCCATCCTGGGTGACGGAGAGAGACCCCATCTCAAAATACATATATATATATATATATATATATTTTTTCAATAGAGTGGAAATATATGTATCTTTATTTTAGGATTTAGTTAAAACATGCAATGGAAAAATATCACATGTATGAAGATGATGAACATAAAATCTATGTTAATATTTCACAAGAATCATACATAATTTGTTGTGAGTTTGCCAGCAGGTTTATCATAACACTAATGTCAATGAATAATTGTGCACATTATTTACAAGAATATATTATATCCATGCCATTTCCTTTTCACAGCTGAAGCCTATCTCATGTAACATATACACTAGGAAACCTTACAGTCAAGGGGATTTTTTTTTTAAACATCCATCTTTCATGAGTTTTCCTTGGATTGGACAAGAAATAGCATTTAATTGTCAACTGTAATATATATCCAAATAGGATTTGTCATTAGTACATTTGAAATATTCTGGAATGAGATGTTACATGGGAATCACTTTCCTGATGCTTAGTTGAGCCCTGCATTTCTTAGAATACCTCGCTTCTTCCCTCTGAGTTAGTCTTCCTGCTTTGATCTCTTCTTTGCTTAAAGAGTTATGCCTGTTAGTACTTAAAATTAAGATTAAACAATGTAACTAGTTGTTCAAGGCTAGTTATTCTCAACCAAACAGTAAATGTCTTCTCATCTGTGTGTGATAATACTAGTTAAGCCAGGAGTTGAGTTCAGGTTCTCTGATACCACATCCACATTTCATGTGGGTTGTCACTATGCTACTCTATTCGCCTGGTTGATCTATCTCTTCACTCCGGCCTGGATTTTCTATGTTCATTCTTACTTCTGAGATTTTCATCAAATTTTTGCCCTTACCTGGAATCCCATTACTCCATCTCCATCTCCACCTCCACATAGTTAGCTTCTGATACCTAGTTCAAGACCAGCTTTTCTTAAGAATTACTTGCAGCAACTATACCTTCTTTGCATTTATAGTTATGGTAGCTCATTAACTCATTTGATATATGATCATCATTAACACATTTCATGATAGTTTTATAATTATTAGTCATATCATACAGGAATTGTGATTGTACGTTTTTGGAACCTCCTCAGCACAGTAAAGTGTGAAGAGTGGCTAGTCTCTGAATTCATGCCAGATTGATTTGGGTTGAATTTGCCTAAATGATTGCTTCGTTCTTTTGCGTTTAACATTTATGATTTAGAATTGGTTTTTCATTTTTCTGCTTAGATTCTTGCTACCCTACATACTCTGCATACAGACAGTAATAAATTCTGTGAGATTTAGTTTAGTGGTATTCAAATTTTGGTGGACATATAGAGTTTCCTGGGATCATTTTCAAAATACACAAGATGGTTTCTATTTCCCACAGTGTAGTGTAATAGACACTCTAAAAGGCACTCTTGATTAAAACAAACTATGAATGTGGAAGAAGTACTAAAACAATAATTATAAATTCATTACTGGGCTGACATTTGCAGAAGTAAAAGCAAGGACTTATGAAAGTGAGTACCAAAGCCAGCTTTCACTAAACAGCAATTCCACTAGTTGCATGAGAGGCAAGAGATCGGAGGCAACTATGATGGATGTTTAGTAGAAGGCTACTGCAAAAGCTGAAAGATGAAAAAGTAATAAATCGGCAAATACTAAGAAAACTAGTTTTTCCTGATCTTGATGAATTGAGAAGGGAAAAGAGGCTAGAATGTTCCCTATATAGGTTTATGGTCTGAACTCATGCTACTAATGTATTTCAAAACAACTCCAGAAGATAATTTAATTGAAAGTGCTCACAGGCTGGTAGTGATCACAAATCACCAACAGAAGCAGAGAAAATTACTCTTAGAAGGAGCACAATTTTAATAAAAGTAACAAAAAATTTCCACAGAGAATTTTTGAGACACATTTGCTTAGAGTTAAAACAAAACAGAACACAAAACAGAAGAAAACCAAAAATATGAATAAAAGATCACGGAGCCATAGGGAATAGACTGTAGAATTAGGCACAAAAGATATGTTTATTTTATGTATCTAATGGAGACTCTCACATTAGAAAACATAATATGTATCAAGATATAAAAGAGATGTTTGAAGAAATATTCTACATATTAATTTTGGTGAATATATATGACTGAGTATATTTGTCAAAAACTTAACTTATGGCTGGGCATGGTAATGTAACTCATGTCTATAATCCCAAGACTTTGGAAGGCTGAGGTGGGCGGATCACCAGGTCAGGAGATGGAAACCATCCTGGCTAACATGGTGAAACCCCATCTCTACTAAAAATACAAAAAATTAGACAGGTGTGGTGGTAGGTGCCTGTAGTCCCAGCTATTCAGGAGGCTGAGGCAGGAGAATCACTTGAACCTGGGATGCAGGGGTTGCAGTGAGCTGAGATCACACCACTGCACTCCAGCCTGGGCAACAGAGGGAGACTCCGTCTCAAAACAAGCAAAACAAACAAACAAAAAACTTATACACTTACAAAAGGTGACTATTACTGACTATAAATTGGACCTCAACAAATCTGAATTAATGAAAGAATTAACATCTTCAAAGATCTTTTAAAAAAAAAACACAAAAAACAAAGAAAATGTGGGACAGCACTGAAGTGGTAATTAGAGGGATATTGATAGCCTTAAATGCTTCTAGTTGTAAAGATAAAAGGCTGAAAAGAGATTTGAAACACCAACTTTAGACAATAGGAAACAAAATATCTCTAAAGAGAATAGAAAAAAATAATAAAATAAATGCTTAAATGAATATAATAGGAAACAAATATTCAGTAACAAATGCCAGCAAGCAGCTAAAAGTTGGTTTTTGAGGCAAGAACTAATTTTTTAGTTGCATTAGTAACAAGTTACCACCAGAACTGGCTTGAAACCCATTTGTCAAAGAATGACGGCTGCTTTAATAAACGTGGTTCTGAAAGACCACCAGCCAGTAGCAGACACACTCTGACAGCCACACTTCTACAACTAAATCTAACCAATCATTGATACCTGTACCTGTGTTTTCGGCAATTCTTGAACTCTGTGCTTTCCATGACGTTCTGTAAATATTCCCTGCTTGGCTCACAGAGAATGTAATTAGTGCGGCTTTTACAGATACTCAGTTATAATGCTTTCAGGTGTTACTGCACACCTACTGAACGTTTTCAACAGGTTCAAGTCTCTTTCTGCTGTTCTGTACAACATAGTGCCCTTGCTTATAGAAGATCCTTGCTGTTCACCTATAAATTTGTAGCCCAGACCTCTTCTCTCTCTTGATGTATAACCAACTAATGACCGAACATCACCTGCATGCTCCGTAGACACTTCAGATACATGTGTGTAAACTAAACTCACCTAGCCCTCCTCTTCCTCTATTCCTTATTTAGTACCAGCATCTATCCAGTGCCCTAAGCTAGGAACCTGAGTTTCATACTTAACACCTGTGTCTTTTTACCTGCCCTATCAATCAAGCACCAAAATCTGTTCATTCGATGGTCTAAAATTGTCTTTAGTTCAAGAGTTCACAATCTTGACTGCCCATTGGAATCACCTGGACAACTTTAAAATTTACCAATGATTCAGGTTAAATTTTGATTTAAATGGTCTGGGGTGGGTGCTGAATTTCAGGATATTTAAAAGCTTCTTCGTAGTCTAATGGGAAGCCCAAGTAGAGAACCAAGCATGGCTCTGTCTCCTCACCTCCATTATCACATAACTTCAGGCCCCACAATGTCTTTCATGAATTATTGAAACCATTATTAAGATCAGCCAGGCTTCTGGTCTTCAGTGTTATTCACTTCAAATTCATACTTCACACTGATTATTAGCATGTAGCGATAGAAGTATGACAATGTATCTTCATTTTAAAAATGTCTCCATGCCTGGCCATTAATAAAGTGGAAAGTCTAAGTTCCTTTAACAAGTCCTATGTCCACTTCCATCATGTGCCTCCAATCTGATGATACATGGTCTCATTTCTTGCCAGTTGGCTTTTTCCATATTATTTAGCACCACTGAGATTTTTGTTTTCTTTTTTTTTTTTTTTTTAAATGGGGTTTCACCATGATGGCCACGCTAGTCTTGAACTCCTGATCTCAGGTGATCCACCCACCTTGGCCTCCCAAAGTGCTAGGATTACAGGCGTGAGCCACCGCGCCCAGCTGATTTTTGTTTTCTTATATGCATCCTATTGTGCTCTTTCTTTTACGTGAATGACTATTCACCTACTAGCAATCTAGTTAGACTGGTCTACTAGTTTATAAAATAGTCCAATACTTCCTTCTCCAAGAAGCCTCCTTTAACTCTCTGAGGCTGGATGGTATTGCCTCCTCCCACACACATACACCTTTTTTTTGAGATGGAGTCTCACTCTGTCGCCCAGGCTGAAGTGCCGTGGTGTGATCTCAGCTCACTGCAAACTCCACCTCCCAGGTTCAAACAATTCTTCTGCCTCAGACTCCCGAGTGGTGGGGATTACAGGTGCCTGCCACCAAGCCTGGCTAGTTTTTGTATTTTCAGTAGAGATGGGATTTCACCATGTTGGTCAGGCTGGTCTCGAACTCCTGACCTCAAGTGATCCACCCATCTCGGCCTCCCACAGTGCTGGAATTACAAGTGTGAGCCACTGACTGTACCCAGCCAAAGTTGCCCTTTGTTATGTTCCCATAATATTTGAAGCTTATCTTCCTTATTTCCCTTATCCTGCTTTATCATATCCTTATGTTTCTGCCTCCCTCAATTCGCTATAAGTTTCTTGAGTCATCTTAGAATTTGGTATCAAGCCATCTTGATATGGCTTCAACTGATGGAAAATACAATGATCGCTAACAACGGTATTTGTGTTCCATTTGCTCATAATTTACATGCACACATACTTAAATTACTAATAGACAGATGCAACAGTATTTATATGAATACAGTCCAACAGGAACACAGAGGAAGATACAAGTTACTGTACAGGGGTGTGAAAGTGAGGTGTTAGAAATGACTGATTATGAGATCAGCCACCATCTAAAACTGAGCTCATTACAAGTGCAGTTAAAATATATCTAAGTTTCACCAGACCCATAAGGATCTTAACGGCACTTTCTTTACTCTGCATTAGAATGTCTTTGCTTTCCACAATGTCAGTTATAGTCACTAAGTTTTCGTTTTGCAGAGACTCTGATAGAAAAAATTTCCAAGTGAAAATTTATGGTAATGATATCTGGTTAAAATGCTTTGCATATAGTAAAATCTTCCATAATGTAAGTACTTTCTCTGGTTTTTGCTTATGAGATAGTCAGAGACCTGTAAATATTGCTTGACCATGTGGACCACAATGTGAGCAGAGAAGGGAGAATGAGCTCTTTGCAGTTTTCATTCGACTGCCAGGTTGCAATTATCCTTAAACTTCCATCTCCATTATATGTTTTTCATCTCTCATCAGCCTAGGTAACTGGCTAGTTGAACTTCCAACACTCTATTTAAAACCAGTAAGTTATAGAAATCAAGAAATTTGGAGAATTAAAAGGTGACAGTGGTTTATGTATGCCACATTCCTGTTTTTCCTTTGAATACTTCTTTTTGCTTAAATATTCATTACAGAAGTGCTCCATTAGCTGAATTGTATCTCTAAAATCCAGAAAATACAATTTCTAAAAGTAAATTCATTTTCACAAAATGACAATGGTTCCCTCTTAGGTTTCATAACAAAGTAATTCCACTTAAATTGTGTGAAAATGAATATAACTTTATTTGGGAGACTTGGTAGTTGCTAGTACTAAATAAAAAATGCAGGCATATAACTTTGCATTGTCAGAGAATATTTGATTAAAATCATACTATTGGGGAATAAAATAATGTTAGCATTAGTAGTAACTCTTTCAGGTCAGTGGGCCACGTTTAGTGTACTAAACTTACTACCTCACAAATTTTCTTCCTTAAAATGTTTTCTTACTGACATAAAATGTAGATATGCATTCTTTTAAAACTTTTCATTAACATATATATGAAAATTTTGTAATTTTTTCTTCAGCATGAAAATGTTTCAATTTTCTAAAATTATTTTTTCTTTTTCTGGAGACAATCTCTTTTCTTCCTCTAAACTTTTATTATTTGTTGTAACAGATCTCCAAGGGAAAAAGAGTTTAAGCCCCTTATTCTGGCCCATTAGAATCTAGGAACATTAAGATTGCTCTGTGATCCAATTCAGCAACAAAAGGTTAATGAAGAACAGACACTTCTCTTTCCCATGATACAGGGCAATGTCAGGAAAGGTATACGTGTTTGGTTGTTGTCTGCAGATAGCTTGGGTTGGCACTGACTGTAAGTGAAACTGATGAGAGAAATGACCCGAAACCAGAGTTTTTACAAAGATAACTGCTGTGCTTGGTTATCCCTGTTCTTCAAGTCATGGGAATTGACATGTCCATCCTGAAAGAGAATGAATGCATTTTATGAGTTACAGGAAAAAGGGTTCCTTTTCTTCTCAGCTGCCTAGTCTCTTTCAGTGCTTTCACAGTAAGACTGAACACAGGGTATCTTTCTCAAATTCTTTCTATTTAGAGAAATAAATTTAGAGGAATCTCTACATCTCTGTTTCTCTTTGTCATGCATGATTGATGACAACTGTGTGATTTGGGCCACTCTCATATATGTGCCTAAGGTTATCCACAATTTCAGAGTTTGGTTCTCCCTTTTTCAATGGGAAGCCAGGGATTGAGCTAGATGGTATAGGTATAACTGAATCTTCTCATTTCCATAAAAAGAGATAAAACGGAAATGACTTGTGATTTTTGGTATTTCAGCTTTCATAAGTAAGACATTATTTGGTAACTCCTTGCAATTGATCATATCATATCAATGTCTCAGAACCCATTAGCTGAGTAGTGAAGATTTGATTTATAGAGTAGACATAAAATTTAGATGTCTCTGATCCAGAATTTGTGATACTTCATAAGGCAAATACATAGTCCTTAAATTGTTTAATGTAGTTTTTAATTATTCAATGTTCTCAGAAGCATTTTCATCGTGAAGAATTTCTATCCTGTGATTTTCGGCTGTAATCATTGTGTATTGAATGACTTTGAATGTCATAATTCACATGTGATGTCAGGGCATTGTGAACTCTACTTTTATTCATAAATTAACTTTACTTTTTCTCCTCAATTCCCTCTAATATTGTATGTAGGGGTTTGTTAATTCAATCAGGTTAGTAACCAAAGCCCTTTGTTTTTAACCACATTCAAATTTAAGCCCTTCTTGAAGCCTTTAATCATGTAGCACATTTATTCAAAAGCAGTGGCCTTCTTTAGAAGACATGGAACAATTCAGGCAGAAAGAAAAACATGAACAAGTTTTGGTCATCGAGTTTAAAAATGTACTATGTTTGAAAGTCGTGAAACTCCATTAAAAAAAATCTAGTTTATTAGAAAGCACAGGTTTGAATTCAAAGCTTTCACAGCCTTGGATACCAGTTCTATTATTTGCCAGTTGTGGGACTAGTTACTTAACTTCAGGCCTTGGTTTACTCATATGTGAAATTGTGATAGTGATCGCCTTGCACAGAGTTCTTATGAAAAGTATATTAACATAAAGCCAATTCAACAGTATAAAATGTATGTGAGTACAATTACATTATGTATGTATATATACTTTATATCTAATGTGCTTAAGTGTGGTAAATCAATAGTAGAATATTACAAAGTCTCCACTGGAGCTTACGTTTCGAGTGAGGAAACTTAGCTACCATTTTTGTATCTTTTATTCTTCCTTGTACAACCTGAGGAATTCCCTGAACCTCTCTGGGCCTTCCTCCCTATAGCTAGCATCACAGTTTTGGTTGGACGCTTCGCTGCAAACATTGCTCCACTGAAAACCTGAGAAAAGAGAGGGCAGAGGCTCCTTATGAAGGTCAGGATTATTGTACCCAGAAAACCAAATTTAACAGAGACCGAAATGGTGCTAGGTGTATAGCCTAGTATTCCGGTCTCAGGTAGGGATCTTGGCAGAACTCTACTCATTTCAGGTTACAATTTTCTCATAGGAATTAGAGAAAGACTATAATCTAGTGAACAACTTAAAGGTCCTAGAGTCATCCTAGAAACTACAGATACTTGACTAGCGCAGAAAAACTAATTTCCAGTCTTGCATTCTGAAAATATGATGCTTTGGCTGTACTCTCTGTCTGGATCAGGCAGAGGTACAGGTGAAAGGTCTGTCTACTAATCTAAACCTTAGTATGGTAAACAGAGGTGGAAAGGATTCAAAATAACATCTATCCCAAAGGATTGTTAGGAGGTCCAGGGATAATAATTTATCATGAAATGCTTTGTCTAAGATAAAATGCAAAATAGAATTTTGGCTTATATAATTCAACACTTTAATGGAGGTTGCCTTTTCAACTACTTAAAAATAGAGTATTAATTTATGTAACATATTCCAACATATTAGCTACTTGACATTGATTTTCACATACCAGTGAATTTATGTTCTTTTCTGATGGTGTCCAGATGTTATTCACCCAGATAAGATATATCAAAAATGTAATGATTTATAGGAGATCCAATTCAGCTGGTGGAAAGAGAGCACTGAAAGTATATCAAGATTTAGAAAATATACTCTAATTGTGTTAATGTTCTGTTGATAGCGTTACTTTTATTCGATAGTGTCAATGCTTATTCACTTTCCTCAGGTATTGCTTTATTATTTTTTTAAATGACTATTTTCAAGTTCCTGGTGGTGCTAAGGAAATCATAGAATTCTCCCTAGTGTACAAATAACTCTCAAACCACAACATAATAATTTGTGGCCATCTTCTTCCTAAGCCAGCTACGTATCAGAGCTGGCAGAGGGAGGGGGAAATGACAAAAGGTGCAAATTTTACTAAGAATTTCCTTGTACCTAGTGACGTACCACAAAAGAGAACAGAAAGTAGACCAAGAAAGGGAAGAAAAAGAGCGAAACAAAGCATGAAGAATATATTCAATGAGAATGTAGGCACCAGTATTCAAAATGTGCATGTTATAACAAGTACCATTTGTCACTCACAAGTGAATAGCTTTAGTAACACATTTTCTAAGGACAGGGAATACAGATATATAATATCTTCATATGTTTATAGTTTAACACATAAATTTTTTTCTTTTACTTTCATTGAGCAAAAAATCTCCTATTCTGCAGTTGATTTTCTTTAAATATCTTTTGTGATATTTATTTTATCTTATGGAAATAAGAGGATTCAGTTACCTCTAACTCAATCCCTGTCTTTCTTATTGCGAAAGGGAGGTCTAAATTCTGAAATTATACATAACCTTTGGCACACACATGAGAGTGGTCCAAGTCACACTAGTGTCATCAATCATGTATAAAAAAAAGGAAGAGAGATATAGAGATTCCTCTAAATTCATCACTCTAAGTAGGAGGGATTTGAGAAAGATACCCAGTACTCAGCCTTACTGTTAAAGCACTGAAAGAGACTAGGCAGATGAGCAGAAAAGGAACCCTTCTTTTTCCATACCTTGGAAAATTCACCAGCATCCATTCCTGTATCAGGATACATATGTCAACTCTCATGGCTTCAAGAAGAGGGATAACCAAACACAACAGTTATGTCTTTAAGAATTCTTGTTCTGAGTCATTTCTCTCATCAGCTGCAGTTTTAATCGTTGTCAACTCAAACTATCTGCAAACAACAACCTAACATGTATATCTTTCCTGACATTGCCCTGCATCATAGGAAAGGGAAGTGCTTGTTCTTAATTAACCTTGTATTGCTGAATTCGATCACCAGGCAATCTCAAGGGTCATAGACTTTACTTGGTTAGAATAAGGGTCTTAAGTTCTGATTTTTGGAGATTTATTGCACTAATGAAATAATGAGGGTTTAGGAAAAGGTTTCCATCAGCCAATCTAGATTCAGATATAACACCCATATTGGAATTATTGGAGGGAATGTACAATAACTATGATTAATACTTCAGGCCTCTAGTGAAAAAGGCTGCTGACACGTATGGAAAATTGGGTAATTAGCAGCATGATAGAAACCCTAAGAAAAAAATAAAATAGAAATGCCACAAATGAAGAACACAACCACAATATCAGACATGAAAAATGCTTTTCATGATCCATCAGTAGTCTTGATAGAGCTAAAGAAGAAATCAATGAACTTGAAGCTTTGTCAATAAAAATTCTCCAAAACTGAAACTCAATGAGAA